>NC_090936.1:990585715-990892052 GCF_040938575.1 Ambystoma mexicanum
TTCGATCTGAAAACACATCGAGCCCAATGGGCCTCCTTCATCAGTATTGTTTTCAAGGAAATCGGCCTTTCAAAATCACTTCCCAGCTCCTGGTCTTCAGCAACGGTGGTAGCAATCTTCAAGAAGGGCAAAAGATCTGATCCATCAAACTACCGACCGATTGCCCTATTGGACACAATAGGGAAAATCTACGGCTCCTACCTGCTTGCAAGCTTCCAACAGGGGGCAAAACACTCACCATGCAATGATCCGCTGCAAGCAGGCTTTACCAAAAATGTTGGAACAACAACAAACATCATGCTCTTAAGCATCCTAAAAAACCGGGCAAGAGAAAAAGACAAAAAGACCTATTTGGCTTTCGTGGACTTGCCTCATGCCTTCGACAAGATCGATCGTGACCTCCTTTGGGCGAAGCTGAAAAGATGGAAATGCCCTGAGCAGATCCTCGAACCAATAATCGCCCTACACTCTAAAACATCTATCAGAGTGAAGCTAAATCAGACAGGCACTCTGTCAGAAGAAATTACAACTGAGATGAGAGAGGAGTAAAGCAGGGCTACCCCTCTGGCACCGGCCCTCTTCACGGCTTTCCTCGGAGACCTAAAAGATTCCGGCGACCTACTCAGAACCTTCTCACCAAAACTAGGAGGCACAGAAATCCCGAGGCTTTTATACGCCGATGATATTATCTTGATAGACCAGACACCAATCGGTCTCCAATGGAAGCTGGATAGCTTGAACTCATATGTAACCGAAAACAATCTGGTTATCAACAAGGAGAAAACCAAAATCCTGGTTTTCGAAAAAATGACTAAACCAAACAGAAAACCAAACCTTTGGACGATAGACGGCACAAAAGTAGAGCATGTAAAGGAATTCAAATACCTAGGGGTTATGATCGACTCCTTCGCAAAAGAGATAAGCATGCAAACAAACCTCTGGGAAAAAACTCAGAAACTATCCTCACAGACCAAGGCCCTAGACAGAAAATTCAACCGCTTCTCTCTGTTGCCTGTAATAAAGTATTACAAAGGAAAATTCGTCCCATCGATACCATACGGAGGAGAAGGTATGCCAAATATTCCTCCGAACATTTGGCCACAACTGGAAGCTTACTTCTGGCGAGAACTACCACACCTACCAAAGTCTACATCCTTGCCCGCAATCAGGAGGGAACTGGGCTTGCTGTCACTGAAGGCAACGGTCGATTGGAACAAAATGGCCTTCATTAGAAAAATCATCATGCCAGACTCCGCCCCACAACACAAAATGCTAAAAGAAGAATCAACTGCTGGAAAAAGCAAAATCCTCTTCTTAACCTGGGCTCTCAAACAGAAAGCCTGTCTGACACAGATCGGATGCGATGAGGACGATCTAACCCGAAATCCAACACGTGTGAAGAGGAAACTCAATGAACTTGACTGGATTGATACGCTGGAAAAAGCTGCTGCTAACAAATTCTTAGACCACTTACCCATCGAAAACCAAAAAACTAAATGAAATCGACCAAGCATTCACTTGCTTCCTGGACAAACGAAGAAGAAACACATTCTTAAGGGCAGGGCTAAACCTTCTTCATACAAATGAAATAAGAGCTCTAAGAGGGCTATCAACAACGAACCAGTGCCGCCTATGCAAGAATAGTGCCGAAATCAAAACAGTGAGACATCTTCTGATGTCATGTCCTGAAACAGCCTATCTTAGGAAAGCATACCTAACCCCAGTGCTGGAATCCGTTGCCCTACGAGAGGAGGATACCTGGTGGTGTTGTCTCATAAGTGGGAAAAAACCCATTGGACAATAGCAACCACAAAAATTCTAGAAGCCGCATTGGCAGAATGCCTGCAAAATATAAACTCATCATCCTAAGGACAGAAGCAGACATACGGAAATAGAAACAAAGAAACAAAAACAAAATAGATAAACGAAGAAAGAAAGCAACAATCTTTGTAAAATCAATTATTTTTGATAGCAAACAAAGTATAAAAAAATAAAAATAAAAAAAAATACCTCCCTGCCAGAGTATATCGGTCTTCTGGCTGCAGGTCAAACTTTTCCCCCAAAGCAGAGAGTGGGAGGTAAATCCCTTTCCTTGGCTGGCTCCTCCCTCTGGAACAGCCTCCCTCCCCCCTCAGACTTGGCTGGATCTGCTTAGGTTCGGGAAGCTTTTCAAGACTTTCCTGTTCTCTTCATTCCCTCTCCCCCTCTTGTGTCCTGATGAAGCCCTGCTCCTCTGTCCAGACCTCAAGAAGGCTTCCTTTGGCACTTTGACCCCTGGACCGGTGGGAACAACCAGTCTTGACCCCTGCTCCAAGATCTGTGCCTGCTGAGCCTCCAGAGGTGTCCCTGGACCAACCAGTGTATTAACCAGTTCTCGCCTGGGCTACCTTGTTGCAGTCGCCATTCTGAGCAGAACCTTTGAAGTTTGCAAATCTTGATCTTGTGCCACAAGTCGCCTGCTTTTGCATTTTCAGTTGACTCACTCCAAGAGAAGCTATGCTGTGCCTGCTTCTGTGTTCACCACCTGAAGAGCACCCGTCGCTGCCTGTGGTGACTCCCGTAGCAACATTCCTTCAATCCCATGAGCTGTCCTGAGGAGTCTGCACCACAGAACTCTACATCTTTCCTCGTTTTGGGTCTTCTTCTGAAAGGTGTCTGGAACAGATTCCTATTCACCAGGACCGACCGAAACTAAATGGATGCTGAAAGGGACCTCTGCACCCACGACCCCTGGATCTTCCTCGACTTGACCAAGCAGAGACGATTTTGTCCCCAACACAGATGTTATGGAATCTGGTGGTCTCTGGAAGAATAGAGTCAGAGATAAGTTAATAAACCTGCATCACCCCCCCCCAACTCCCATCCCACCACAGAGTTTAATTGGGCATAAAGTCCTCACCCTAACTGACATTTACCTTACCTTTGTGGTGGTCGAACTTGGGTTAAAGAGCCTTCCCTGGGTCTATGCTAGTGGGTTGGATTGAGTACTTACCCTTTACTTAAACTTTGATTTGACTTTGGAGCTCTTATGTGCTGTTTGTAGAAGAACTGAAGTATATGCTTTGGAATTGGTGACTTTTGTGCACAAGGCCCCAAACAGTCTTAATGTTGGACTTTATAAGAATTAGGGAAGCTGTTTGTATTGTCTTGCACACCCTTTTGGAGACTAAAAACTTGACTGATCTGCTACCTCACCATTATTAGGTTTAGGCTAACCTCGGACTTCCCTGTTCATCATAATAGGGTGAAAGAAAACACGAGGGAGAGTCCCTGTCTATGGAGACAAAGCTAATTGCAATTTGATTATATGCAAAAGTAATTTGAGGTGTATCTGATCCTCTATTGTAGCC
This sequence comes from Ambystoma mexicanum, assembly GCF_040938575.1. Taxonomy (NCBI): domain Eukaryota; kingdom Metazoa; phylum Chordata; class Amphibia; order Caudata; family Ambystomatidae; genus Ambystoma; species Ambystoma mexicanum. The sequence goes on from NC_090936.1 coordinate 990,589,066, forward strand.
TTATTTATGCATATCCAAAGGATAGGTGTACAAACAAAGGAGTAATAATACACATGCACTCGTGTAAATTAAACCTGAGAGTGATTTTTATTTTCTCTCCTCAGTCATTAAATCGCTTTTTTTTTTAAAAAAGGAAACAAAAAAATTTGGATTGTCAATTCCAATATGAAAGACAAAAATTGCATTTATACATTGATACAATTGTTCCGCATATTCAAAAACATGAAGCATGGAGACTTTTTCGGCATGCATAAAACAGAACCTGAATGAATGGATACATGAATATGTCGTATGCTGACATTCTTTGAGAAGGATCCATGTACAGGCAGATTTTTCTTGTATTTAGTACATTACTTGTTCTTCTCATAATTCACCTAATGTCAACACCAGGCAAGTTACACATTTACCTCAAACGGATAGGAACAACAAACAATTATTGCTCTAAACACAAGACCTTAAATAGGTCTGATAAAAGCCAGGCTAGAGGGTGACCAAAGTGGATCGACGTCCCTGACATAAATCGAACCCAAGATTGTAAAGGGGGAGGGGGGACCTAACAGCAAAAGGTGGCAGGGTCCCTGGACGTTTCGGCTAAACAGTGGGTCACAGCCTTCTTCATGGAGCCAAGATATGAGATCCCCTTACACAGGACTGGAACCTGGGTGGTAGCCAGGCGGATGACTTTAAAGGATTCAGACGGAAAACTTTCATGGAAGTAAGTTGAAAGCTTCTCACACCATGTAGCTTGGTATGTGAGCTGAGTTCCCAACAGGTAGGTGACTTGAGGTTACGAATGGAAATGAAAAGCGGGCTGAAATGGCCAGTGTAAGACTGGAATAACTCGAGTCTTGTGTATGCGAGCCGTAGCAAACGTGTGCGTTCGTGAGTGAAGATCAGTACAGAATGAAGCTGTATGCCACCATAATAGGGTGGCCTCCTCAGAGGAGTTTGGATGAGTAATATGTGCAAGGAAGGACTGCTTCTGGAAAATTCTTCTCGATTTCTGTTGCATGGAGATCAATTTCATTACCAATACCGAGGGTATGACCACTCTGTGGGCTCAAATTAAGCTATCAGTCTGAGTCTAAGTCCAGAGGGAGAAATTAGTTACCAGGAACGTTCTTTCTATGGATTATTCTCCCACAGATATCTCATTTTGATGGACAGCTACTCAGCATCAGCCGCTTGGAAAATGATTCGACAGGAGGCGTAGTGCCACTCGATATAGTCTACTCCCACCAGTATGCGGTCATGTCGTTCCTCGACAACGGACGCCCCCTTACCTTAGTTCCCCCCTCCTTTTTTCCCCCAGGCTCAGCCTGTTCGAGAGAACATGCAGTAATGGGGTAAAGGCATAGAAACACAACAGCAACCAACTATTGCTTGCTTACCTTTTTCTTCCAGATTTCAACTTTAAAACACAACCAGAATGAGGGCAGCCAACCGCTGCTGTCATAAAACATAGCACTCTGCTCCGCTCATCGCACACAGAAATGTGACAGCAGAATGTGCTTAGGACCATGGATTTCCAAGCAAGGTAAACTCAGAGGGCCATGAGGAATCTGTGGTACAAGAATCCATAGAAAGAACATCACTGGTAAGTAATTTCTCCTTCAATGGATAGGATTCTCCCACAGATTCCCCAGCTTGATAGACTCCCAAAGCATTAGCAATGCTGGAGGAGGGTTGGAAGTCGCACCCAAAAACCTTTGAGGATCGCCCTACCAAATCACACGTCCGCCCCAAGGGCCAAGCCCAAGCTGTAATGCTTGGGAAACGTATGCAGGGAATACCACACTGAAACTCGACAAATGTCTAACTAGCAATTCACTATGAAGAGCGAAGAGGCTGTGGCTCCTCTAGTAGAATGGGCCTTAAGCCCTGCCAGAATCTCCTTACCTGTGGTCTGGTTGCACTCAAATGCATAGCACTATCCAACAAGAGATAGTTTACTTAGTAACAGCCCACCCCAACCTGAACTGAGAAAAAGCAACATACAACTGGTCATGCTTCCTGAAATAGCCCGTTTTAGCCCGTTAGAAACTCAGCACCCTGTGTAGTGTGGCAGGTCAGAAGAACACTGCCTCTAATCTTAAATCTCACTCTTGATGTTTATTAAAAGAAAAGTAAAACTCCTAACATTTCCTATTCTATGGGCATTCCCTACCTAACAGAACTAACTAGGGCGCTTGTCAGTGAGTCCAAATAAAGGTCAGTCCACTGGCCAAACTAACCTACTCTAACCCTACCACTATTAGAACAACGGAAAACGCAGGAGAACGATTCCCTTCTCCTGAGAGCTGGTCCTTCACAGTCTTCCGTCAATACGATATCTATTTCTTAGTAATTTCTTTGATTAAATGACTACGCTCCTCTGGGTTCTTTCAAGTTTCAATCTACTTTTCTCATGGCCTACTCTTTCTCTTCTTATACTTTTTTATTTATGTTTGTGCTTTCCTCCCCAAAAGACCAATCTAGTCCTTTCTCTGTATTCAGGTTTAATCTTTTCGCCTTGTTTAATGTCCACACTTGTATTGTTTGGGACTAGTTTACACATTCCAATATTGGTTCTCTTGTGCTTCTTTCACTGAATATATTTTGACTGGGACGTGTATGAAGGTTTCAGTAATAATTCTCACTATTAACTGGTACGAGAATGAGCCTTCCAGTAATGGTTCTTATTCTTTCTACGCGCTCCTGGCTGGGACGAGTATACACGTTCCAGTAATGATTCTTAGGGTCTGATTTGCACAAATATTTTAGCGTGGGAAAGTCCCATTGAAAACATGTTTGTTAATCAGGCCCTTCTACTCCGCCTGTATTATCACTTTATCTCGACTGATCCGAGAAGGAGTGTTCCAATAATGATTTCCACTTTATTTACTCGTGTCTTTCTCTTCAATGGGATGAGCAGGAGCGTTCCAATAATTATTCTAACTCTTTTCAGTTACGTTTGTTACTTCTTTACTGGGACGAATATGAGCATTCCAGTAATGATTCTCAATCTTTTCATATACTCTTGTTACTTTATCCTCACTGGGACGAGTATGAGCCTCCAAGTAACTATTCTGGGGCCCCCTGCTGGGTCTCCCGCTTTCCCAGTTACCTTTAATGTTCAGGGACAGCGTCACCAGGGCTTGTGGCAGGCTGGGACCCTCGTTGACCCTTGTCCGATAGCCTTCTCGATTCTTCAAATGTTCCCGACATGGGTTGTCTGTGCCTCTTTCAATCATTCCATTTTGAACATCCTTCACAGAAGTGGTATTGGTGTTGTTTATGGACACAGCAGTCCGCCATAGCTGGTTTGCGGTCAGGCCACCACTTATTCATTTCTCTGGGGCAGTATGTCTCGCATTTGGTTCACGTCTTTGCGCCTCTCTCCTCGGACGGTGTGCGTCTTAATTCCCTTCTGGATTTCCCTCAGCAATTAACAGCACACGTCCTGGGTTTCTGCAGTGTTCATTGGTGAGCAGACTTGACACTTGCACGATTTCTCTCTATTGATGTCTTCGCCTCCCATTCTTAATATGTTGCATTGGGACATCCGCAGCGCAGCCTCAAAGTCCTTCCTTGCTTTCTGCTTCACACTCTGTTTGCCATGGGTTTCTTCGTCCCCGCACAATACAAGTTTTTCTTTATAGTCTCCATTAAAGTATTTGACCGACAATAACAAATCCATTCATCGGATGTAATTGCAAGTGGGACATTATTATGTGGCTATAGAGTTCCTCATAAGAACGGGAGCCCTTCTCCCCAGCGGGGGAGTCGCTTTCGGTGAGGTCCTGCTTGCCTCTACCCCTAAGGAGTGTATTGTGGAGCAAGCTCACCTCCCTAGCCTCACAGGGCAAAAGTCCCCCTGGAGAGAAGTGACAGAATTCCACGATTCATTACAGTAGCCTCTCCTCGTCCTTTGAAGGATGGCATAGGAGGATTAGTTGGTAGGTCAAGGCTCTGGCCCAGGTGAAATTCTGACACCACCTTTGAGCAAAACTTGGGGTGACCTTTCAGGGAGACTGCCTCCTTCAAAAACGTCAGGAATTCCCTGACCCTTCTAGCGGACGGGATTGCCTCCAAAAAAGCAGTCTACAATATGACAAGTCTAATGAGACCTGACGGCGAAGGCTCAAACTGAGCCGCCATCAGAAAAGGTGAAAACTAAGTTCAAATCCCAAACAGGGACCACAAAAATCAAAGGAGGGAAATAATTCACCAGGCCTTTCAAAAACTGGGCCACAACTTGGACGGTAAAGAAAGAAGCTTGTTGTGGTGTTCTCTTAAACAAGGAAAGAGCTGCCAGCTATGTCTTTACCGTGCCCACTTGTAGGCCTGATTTGGCTAAGGCCAACAAAAACGTTATCACTGAGGAGGTGGGACACAGCATGGAATCCACGCCTTGCACCAAGTCACAAACGTTCTCCAACTGCACGTGTAAAGTGGACAGACTATGTGAAGCCAAAAGCACCTTGTGATGAACCCTATGGAGTCATTACTGATCAAAGCCTAAAGTCTCCTCTCATGTGGCCAGGGAAAGGCAGCCGCTGCCTGATCCTGACCCTTGTGCTGGTATTATGAGGGATGATCACATGGGAGGAGATGGCTGTCCGGGAGATATGGTGACACCATTCGGAAACGCAGTACTCTTCCCTTTCATGTGACGAGGACCTTATAATTCCAGAGTTACTAATGGCATATTGTCATTATACAGATCCTTGTAATTATAAAGCTCTATCCCCCCTATTTGTTAATCATCCTAAGCAGGATACCATTTAAGCCTCATATGTACATGAAACACATTTAACATCTCCTATTTCCAATGGTCTTCATTTTTTGAAACAATATAACCTTTTAGAGCCCATCATCTTTCTCTCCCATGAAGCCTCAAGTACGGTGAAGATTCAGCAGGAGTTAATGAGGAATAAAGGAAACAGATTCAAACGTGCAGACTAGTTAACATGAGAGAACTCTACTGCGAGGGACATTTAAACCTGCTGAGCATCTGCAGGTGAGGTGAGGTGAGAAGAGAGCTGTAGAGCGGGCGAAGCAGGAAGCGGAACCAACAACGGAAGCAGACTTACAGAGACCAGCCATGCTGGGAGAGCCAGACACTCACAGGCAACCAAAGTCAATGAGTTATAAAGAGTGAAGGAGTACAACTGTGTTATGGAAAGTCAACATTGTAGGAGGTCCTGGTGAAAGAAGCACATCAGGGAGCGAGAACATTTGGAGACAGATACCTGGTAAGAGAGAATACCAAGGAATCTGCAAGATCCAGAAGGGGGGAGGGATTCCTGGGAGATGAGTATACCAGGTAATCCATAAAATATATGAAAAACAGTGAAAGATAACTGGCAGGTGAGTACAGCAGGGGATCTATTGAAGAATTTCTGACAGTAGAGTACACCAAGAAACCATCTTTGGAACAGTTGTGTAAAAGAGACAGTAATCTGTGAAGCCGTTGTGTAAAATAGAGACTTTGCCATGCTTTAAATTGGAAAATACTTCTTTTGTTATCCTCCAAACAGTGTTTTGTGAAAGACATTTCAGCTACTCTTAAAGACTCAGGCTTTAAAAGGAATGCTCTCATTATCCTGGAATCAAGGATTATAGGTTGAATGTTTCATATTTGCTTTCTATACAATTTTTGCGAATCCCAAATCAGAAATATTTACCTGGTACCTCTAATTGTTTATTTAAGTGGGAGGGACAGATATGTTTTGGATACAGGGACTCTTTGCATAAATCTGATGAGACCCAGACTGATCTTTAGCTTTAGTTTCCTAGGTAGGGAATCTCTTTAGGATAGGCACAGAAAGGCCTTTATCCAACCCCTTTAAGTTAATAAAGATGTCGGATGTTGAAAACATTACAACTTTGTGTCCGCCTCTCATTTCTGACCCCTCACAACCTCCAATACCTCTTGGTCGAAGTACTAGTCCCCAAACCTGACAATCTCAAGAGCCAAGCATGCAGGTTGAGAGGGTTCGTTCGGTTGGAGCACACTGCCTCCAGAGTCTGACAAGAGGTCCAGCCTCCGAGGAAGCCAGCGAGGTGGACATACAGCCAGCTGCCAGGATCACATAGTCCTCGCCCAGTCCGGGCGAATCAGGATCAGGTGAGCCCTACATCTCTGTAAACGCCTAAGAACCCAAGGGATGACTGGTTATCAGTGGGAACGCATAATGGAAGTTGAAGACCCAATCCACAAAAAAATGATTCCCACGTGAAATTAAGGCAGCTGGGACAGTCATGGTTTCCAAGGTACATTTATTGACATATGGAGATATCAACAAGATGCACAGAAAAATCCCCCACCACACGCTTCTTCCATCACAACTCAACTGCTTCTCATGGAACATTCTCCTCCCTACATTCTCTGCTTCTAGAACACTCACATACACACACCCTCCAACATCCATCCCATACCTAAACACAAATAACTAATTTACACTACAACCCAATGCCCCCGGGGGGACAATTCCCTTGAACAGAGCTGCTTGCACTTTGTGTTGTCCACCTCCGCAAAGAGATCCACCATCGGGGTGCCTCACCAGGTGATCTCTCTAGTGATCTCAGGGCATAACTCCTACTCATGGGAGACCGCGCTATGCCTGCTCAGAGTGTGCCACCCATTTCCCAACCCTGACAGATGAGCTGCAGATATCTAGCATCCAGAACCATAGCTGCATGGCCTCCGTGCACAGGAGCAGTGATCCCACGCGTCCCTGCTTGTTGAGGTAGTGCATGGTCACTGTGTTGTCCGTTGACACCAGGACATGCTTCCCCTGCAGCGAAATCACAAAGGCCATCAGCGCCAGTATGACTGCTCACAGCTCCAAACAGATTGATGTGGTAACCTTTCTTCTTCTGAGATCAATGGCTGCTGATCTGGAGAGAGCCGCAATGCCAACCTGCTCCTCTGCCCATGGCACCAAGAAATGTTCTCCTGCCAACATGGTCATCCCGTTGCTCCGCCCGGTCAGGAAGTTCGCCAGAGACCTTGACAGCTGAAGCAGATTAGCCATCTCACCGAAGTACTGCAACCACTGGCTCCAGAGAAGCCAATGATGGGATCTCATCCGGAATCTCATCTGCGGCTCCAGGGAAATACAGGATGCCTTGAGGCACAAAAACACAGATGCCTGGTGACAGCTGGCAGTCTAGAAGAGACTGGTCATGTGTGCCACATTGGTGCCCAAGACTGCTCCCATGAACTGAAGCTTTTGTGCTGGTGAGGTCTGAGATTTATGTTCAGGGAGAAACCCAAGCTGTGCAGTAGTGAACAGGTGTCTACAAGATGGCTCGAAACCTGTTCCAGCAACCGTGCTTATACCAGCCAATTGTCTAAGTATGGAAACACAAAGACACTGGCTCTCCAGGAGGTGGGCCACGACTACAGTCATCAGCTTGGAAAAGACCTTGTGGGCACAGGTCAAGCCAAAAGGGAGGACCTTGAATTAGTAATGTGCATCCCCAATAACGAACTTTAGGAATCCACTGTGCTTCCTGTTGATAGGCATGTGAAAACAGGCATCCTGAAGACCCAGTGACAAAAGCCAGTCTTGACTGCAGAGCCTGGAGAATTTCCCTTGTCACCATCCTGAATTTGTCCTTCCTCACGAATTTGTTTAAATCCCTGAGGTCCAAGATGGGACGGAGTCCTCCCCACTTCTTGGGAAACAGGAAGTACCGGGAGTACTAACCCTAGCTTACTCCCTCGGCTGGAACTGCCTCTACTGCTCCCTTCAAAAGAAGAGCTTGCAGCTCTGCCTTTTGCTCCCATTCTGGCTGATGGGAGGGAGGTAGAGGTCTGTCCGGTGGTCTCTTAAAAAACAGAAGGCAGTAACCCCACTCTATTAGCTGAAGGATCCAGGGTCGGAAGTCATTTCTTTCCATTTGCCGAAGAACCCGGATGCTTTCCCTCCAATTGACGAAGTATGGGGAAGAGGGGAGATCTCAGAGGTCTGAGACGCCATTGACACTACAGCAGTAGTCGACTGTCTCGAACCTCCTCTACTTGGCCTTGGGAACCTGCGTTGCCCTGGTTTGGCCTGGGGCGCTTGCACCCTTCTGGGAAAGGTGGAGTATCTCCTATAGCCCAGTCCTCTGGATAAAGGCAACATTCTGCTGTGGAGGCTGCTGATGCACGTTACGCTCATCTCGTCTCTGCGGAGGCGTTGGGGCACGGTTGCAGCCCTCCCGGGGGTGAGGTCGCTCGGGTCCGACTTCGCCCTCTGCGCTTATGTGGTGACTGGTGGTAATAGGGGATGCTGCTCGGGACTGCTCCTGCGTGGAGAATAGGGGGCGCGAGTATGGCAGCTTGTGGGCCTGATCCCCTTCCAGACCTTCTCCCAAACCGTGGTACCCGTGGGATGCGCTGTCCCTGGAAAGCTCACCTGTTGATTAGCTTTGGCGAGCACTCCTTCCTGCTGCTTCTGGAAGGGGCACTTGTATGATCTGGACCAAGTTCCTTCACTGGTGCCTTGCACGTGGTAGTCCAGCACATGAAGACAAGGCCTAGGGAGCCACACCCGATGAGTCAGCACATGAGGATGTTCTCTGGAATAAAGGCTTTCAGCTCCTGGAAAGTTCTGGTAAAATAAAAGCACTCCTGCACTGAAATAAATTGTTCCTGCTCACATCTCTATTTGAGCCTGGCGCCAAAGGCGCCAGGTCTGAGTCCAGCCAGTGCCCCCGTGTTTATGGGTCTCAAAGGGACATAAGTGAGTCAAGTGACCCATTGCCACCCCCATCACTAGATGGTGTGGTTTTTGTGTTCTGGGCCTGTGGCCATGACAATGCATTACCAATGCTAATGATTTAGCAGTCAGCTTCGGGTCCTTTAATTTTTTCAGGGACTCTTTGGAGCCAAAAAGATGTTCACCACTGAAGGCATGGTCCAGCACCTTGGACTGAACATTCGGGGATAACCCCGAGCCCCTCAAATGAGCAGACCTGTACAAGCCGATAGTACAACCCATATAGTCTGCTGCGTCTATTCCTACTTGGAGCACTTGACAGACCATTTCTTTGCCATCAGCCACTTTTTCTGAGAAGCCATTCTTGGCCTCTCCCTCTAGGAGGTGATCAGCTGCTTCTGAAATGGTGCTCCAGAGGATATGGGCGAATTTGGAAAATGCAGAACATGCATTTATAGCTTTAAGAGGCATGACCCTCGAGGCAAAAACTTTTTTTCGACTCCATTTCAGTGGGGAGGTTCGAAGTCGAGGGCCCTTACGCAACTGTTGTGGCTTGAACCACTAACCAGGTGAGTAGTAACAAACGGCAGGTCACCTCTTGCCGGCGTTTATTTTTGCCAGCTTTGTTTTGACTGTCGGTGTTGAGCACAGGCGCTTCCACAGGGCGATGGCCGGATCTGATATAGCCGCACTGAACGGTAAAGCCTGTTCAGTTTGTGGCCCACGGTTCAGGATGTTGGCGAGGTCGTATGGAGACATGCTTCGACGGAGCACCGAGCCCCAAGGCCACAGCAACCTTCTCTACCGCATTCGGGTGCGCGTGTAGGTTAAGTTGCTGGAACTCCAAATACAGGGATGGGTCCAAATCACTGGCATCATGAAGGCCCTCTGCCACTTGCAATAACCCAGCCTAGTCCACCATCAGATCTGGCATTGGATCCATGGCTGCAACCCCCAATCAGCTGGAATCCAAATTGCATTGGGTCGCCTTCCTCGCCAAAAATCTACCAGATTGATTCAAAGAACATGGGTCGAGTGTCCTGTGAGAAACTTCGCTTTTGCTGGGCTTCTTCCGGTTACGGGGCTCATTGGCCAGAGGTGTAAAGAAGGCATGGTATCAAACAGTGAAGGCAGACACAAGTGATCACAATTCAAGGGTGTTTATTCAAACAATCAATTGGTTGGTTAAACGCCTATCTAAACCTAAATCCGAGGATAGGAGCAAGCTACGACCATCAAATAATGCAGTCCTAGTAGAGTCTGTCAAAATAAAAGTGCATATACTAATAAACCTATGGCCAATCCGAACTTCTAAATACAAAATGGTTTGGGACAATAGTGTATGCAAAAAGAAAAGTGTTCAAGAAATAATATGTCAGGATAGTTGAGCAGTTGGCTTCCCTTCTCCACGTGTTAAGCACACACACACACACACACAAACACACACACACACACACACACACACACACACACACACACACACACACACACACACACACACACACACACACACACACACACACACACACACACACACACACACGAGGATACAGTTCAAGGCACGGATATTAGGGCATTCAGCCAAAGCCTCCTTTCCAATAACAGTCTCTTACTGCAGATGGCCTTTCGTAACAAATGAGCACCAAAGTTCCTTTCCCATTAGGATTTTCACATGTACAAGTTCTTGCTCCCAGTATTTATCATGGGTCTCTATCCTTTAGGCTTGGACCTCTTTTTACCAAAATGTTCACAACTGGTGTCCCTCATTCGGGCTCAGAACTCTTTAGCGCAATATTCAGATTTGGTCTCCCTCGTTCGGGCTCGGACCATGCATCCCCACTTTCTACGTTTTCCTCTTGATATCTGTTGTAATGTATTTTTGTTTTTTTATTTGAGTTTAAGATTTTCCAAAGGTATAACAAAGGCATTACAAAGCTGTGTTGAAGAGCCAAGGAAGTGGTGTGCAAGTAATCAAAACAATCTGCATAAAAATACATGAATAAACTATTCAAAACATTTTCTCCCTTCCCACCCCCACCCTCCCCGGAACATTCTCTCCTTGGTCCTTAACTGGTGTACATTTTGAAGACGACTTGATTGGTGCACTGTGTAGTTTCAATGGTGATCGTATTAGGTGTGGTTGTCTCTGTGTGGCTTCCTCAGAGCCGTCATGTAGGGCTCATTCAACATAATAGATTGATATACTCTTGTCTGGGGAGCAAGCGTATTTATCAGTTCCCCCCTGCGTCCAAGCTGTTCGTCTCAGGCGTATATTTACATACAAAGTCTCCCCACAATATGCCACATTGCGCAATTTTGCTCGTAGGGTTGAGGTTATTTTTTCCACGACACAAATATTCATTGTAACATTAATCCATTCACCCTTGCTTGGTATATTTTCAGATTTCCACTTCATTACTAGGGCTGCGTGGGCTGCCAACAAAAGGTGAGCTACCAGGCCCTTGATTCTATTCCGTTCATCTTCACATTGTTCGAATCCAAAAAGAATAAGAAAGTGGTCCGCAGCTCTCTGAATTCCATCTAGTTCGTTGATCCACCCCAGGACCTCATCCCAGTAAACTCTGATCCAGGGGCAGTCCCACCACATGTGCCAGTAGTCAGCAATTCCACCACATTTACGCCAGCACCCCGGGGTCAGTGTCTGGAACATTCTGGAGAACCTGAGGGGATCATATTGCCACCTGTTTAACAGTTTGATCGCATGAAGTTTATATTGGCTATATATAGAAACTTGTGGTGTGGCCCTACATATCCTTCCCCACATGTCCAAGTCAACTTCTTCCCCCAGATCCCCCCCCCCAATCTACTCCTCAATGGTAACGTGGAGCCCCTTCCAGCCTCAATCAGTTGCCTGTACATAGCAGAAATCAACGCCTTCATCTCTGTTCTAGAATTCAACAGCTTCTCGAAAGGGGTAAGTTCTCTACTCACGTTATCCTTCCATTCATCCTTTGTTAGACCCTTGATCTGTAGAAACTGAAAGACGGATAGGGGGCCTAAACCCAAGGCCTCTCCCAATTCTGAAATTGTGATGAAGGAGCCATTCTTCCATAGTTGAGCTACCCTCTCTAGCCCTGCTTTAAACAAGGGTTGGAATCTCTCCAAATTGTAAAACGCCCTCTCTGATGACGGGGGCCCATAGATGGCTCACGGGAGAGGGCCATGAGATAACTTTACAAATGTCACTGTTCTCCCTCCATATTTCCCATATAGTTCCCAGGATTGGGTGGTCCCTCAGTCTCCGTAATAGTTTGTTTCTTGGAACCCATAGCCATTCAGAGACGGTTGCTGGGGCCAAATAGTGATTGTCCATTGCAACCCATTGAGGTTATTTATGATTCTGTAAGTGGAGAATCAGGATTCATAATTGGGCAGCTAGGTAGTATTTGCTCAGATCTGGCAATCCTAACCCACCCTTATATTTAGGTAGTGCCAAAGTGTCATGGGCGACCCTCACTCGCTTTCCCTGCCAAAGAAACCTCACAATAGCTCTTAACTTCATCAAAGAAAAGCTTCGGCATTTTAATAGGGAGCATCTGAAAGGGGTAGAGAAAACAGGGGAAGCATGCCATTTTGATCGCATTAAGCCTACCTAACCAAGATATCGTCAGTTTTCCCCATTTGGCGAGATCAGCATGGAACCTTAGAAGAAGGGTGGGGAAATTGGCTTCATAAGAGTTTGTTTATATCCTTTGTGACCTGTATGCCCAGATATTTTAATTTGACATTTTCCACCATGAGTCGTAGCAGTGAAAATCTATCCAGATCTTCCTGTGTGGTGTCAAGTAGGGGAAATAAGATCCGTATTCAATGACCTTACCCGCCTAGTTGATCAGGGCGGTGTGGGAGCCTTGCTCTTACTTGACCTCTCAGCCGCATTCGATCATTCTACACTGATATCCCGTTTGTCGGACGCTGGCTTGGGGGGCCAGGTTTTGAGCTGGTTTGCAGATTTTTTTACCGATCAGTCTCAATCTGTTTTCCTGCCTCCCTACTGCTCGGAGTTGGTCACACTGTTCTGTGGAGTGCCACAAGGGTCTGCTCTGTCCCCTATTCTTTTTAATATCTACATCCGTCCTCTTCTGGATCTCACTCGTCCTGACACTGCGGCCCGTCTTAAGAACTGCCTTGTAGACTTAGGTGCCTGGATGGCAACCAACTCTCTCAAGCTCAATAGCAGTAAAACAGAGGTCCTGGTGATAGGGACAAAACCCCCCCTTAACTACTGGACCCCGGACTTCTGGCCCACCTCTCTTGGCCCAATCCCCCTACCTCCTCTCACACTGAGAAATTTGGGGGTTAAGTTCTCATCTTCTCTGACGATGACTGAGCAAGTGGGCACAATCTGCAAAGCCGGCCATTTCAAACTGCAGACTTTGAGAAACGTTCTTCCCTTCATCCCAGGTCATCTTTATGCCCCGGTGGTAGGAGAGCTGGTTCTTAGTACAGTTGACTACTGTAACTCGCTGTATTATGGCCAACCACACTATCTACCCACACATATCCAAATGCTACAAAACGCAGCAGCCCGAGCAATACTGCGCCCTCCGGCACGCTCTCATATGGCCCCCCTTTGAAACAACCGCACTGGCTCCCTATTGAACAACGGATCCTATTTAAATCCATGTGCCTGGTTCACTGTGCCTTCTATAAGGTAGGAGCGCAGTATCTGCAGGAGAAATTCATTCACTATGTACCCGCTCGCTCCTTGCGCTCTCAGACTGCGCTACTACTGCTGGTTCCTCGCTTCAAACGCGCCCGTACTGGCAGCTGCGCCTTTTCGGTGGCAGCAGCCAAAGCATGGAACCAACTTCCTTTGGCTCTTCGTGCTACCGCTAATCATCTGGCCTTCAGACACGCTCTGAAGACTCTTCTCTTCTCTTCTAAATATGCTACCCGCCAGCGCCAAGATGCCTTTGGTGTATGCTGCGCTTTTATAAGTCTATATAACATAACATAAGATCGTTTTGGCTTTATTAATTTTGAAACCCCAGAGTTCTCCATATTCATTAATTGAATTGCTCTGGGTATGGAAGATGTGGGGTTTGAGATGTGCAGGAGTAGGTCATCAGCATACAGAGCCACTTTGTATTCAGTCTCACCTAACCGAAGTCCCTCCACATGGTGGTCATCTCTTAACTTCTGGGCTAGGGGTTCCAGTGAGAGTGCGAAGAGTATGGCAGAGAGAGGGCATCCCTGTCTGGTCCCCCTGCCCAATTCAAACCAACGGGAGTATTCTCCGTTTACGAAGACGGACGCTCTGTGGGACCTATACACTGCTTGAATGCCTCCTCCGAATTTTGGGCCTATTCCCACTTTGCGAAGGACTGCCATCAGAAAGTCCCATTCAACCCCGTCGAAGGGTCAACCGACAGGAGAGCAGGGTAATTGATCATATTTTGGGAAGCGTGGATCAGATGTAGTGTATTTCTCATGGTGTCAGCTCCCTAACTTCCCAATATAAAACCTACTTTATCTGCGTGCATTAGGCGTGGCATGAATGTCTCCAGTCGGGCCGCAAGGATTCTGGTATATATCTTGGCGTCCACGTTTAACAGGGATATGGGACGGTATGAGCCACATAATTTAGGGTCCCATCCCTCCTTGGGAGTTACCGAAACAAGAGCTCAGACAAAGGGGTCCGGAGCTTTTCCAGTGTCCAGGATCTCGTTAAAGAGTTCCACCATAAAGGGGAGGAGGGAGGAGAGAAAGGATTTATAGAATCCAGCAGTGTAGCCGTCCTCTCCCGGGGCTTTGCCGAATTATAGCCCCCTAACTGCATTATTTACTTCTTCCTCAGTTATCGGGCCCTCTAGGACTCGAGATTCATCGCATGCGAGTTTCTGCATTTGGACAGAGGATAAATATTTGTCAGTTCCCTGCAGGCCGGGCTGTACCTCTGATCTATATAGGGCATCATAAAATGAGGCGAAGGCACCTGGGATTTCCACACTCATAGCGGTCTGGGAATTCTCTTGGTCCTTTATCTCTAAAACGTTCCATCCATGCGCCCCCCTTGTGGCCAGTTCTTAATGTATTTTTAGCACAAGGAGTGTTAAGCAGTGAACACTCCATGTAGAATGTATATAGTTGTATTGTGTTCTGGGTTCAAGGCACAGCATTTAGAGAAGGAGCTGGAAGGGAGAGGCTGTGCTGGGGGTCCGTCGTGTATTCAGCTTAATAAACTGCATGTAAAAAGCATATTCGTGTCAGAGCCATCTTTCCAACAATGGCGACGAGGATTACTGACCCTTGAGGAGAGTGCAGATCCCCGAAATGTGCAGTCTGTGAGCTGAGGGAGGCTCAATTACATCCGCTTCACTGACCGGCGTTGAAGCGGATAGACTGCTACTGTGTGCCCGCAAGCTGATCCCCACGCAACGTTATTCAAGTAAGTGCGCCGCAGAAGGAGCCAGCCCTTATCTGGTTCGGATGAGGCAGAGCTCATGCGCAAAGCAAAGCTTGGCCTTCCCGACAGAGGCACAGTGCACTTGCGCGGGCCGCGTATATTAAAAGCACCTGACCTGTGAGACATTGAACTAGCGCGCAGTAGTAGAACAGTAGTAGAACAGCATACAAGGAGAAAGCTTGCTGATTACAACTGACCGCGAATTACTAGAAAGAGTTACTAGTACTGTACTCATGTGACTGTAGCATATAAAGGATATCTGTGATAAGTTTAAAGTTTAATATTTAAAAGAAAAAAGAAAAGTATTTATGGCTTCTCCGGGTCCTATTATGATGAAATGGGCCCAGTGGAAAAAAGTCTTTATTCACTATATTAAAGCAGCTTGAGGCAACTCCTATTCGGTTGACAGGAAGTTATCTCTTAATGCACTTCCTTGTATATGAAGGACAGCGCATGTTTGATACTTTAAAGTTGGTGGTGGTGCGGTAGACAACGAGAGTGACCTAGATTTGGCTTTACTCCAATTGGATTTACATTTCAACCCAAAGACAAGTACTATTCTAGAAAGATACAATTTTGGAGTGTGAGTCCAAGAACAAGGGGAGAGCGTGGAGGAACATGTGATAGCACTCCGCCATCTAGCTTGGTCTTGCAAATGTAAAGAATCATTTGCTAAGCACAACTGCGTTGTGGTTGAAAAATGAGCCATCTCTTGATGGGGTCTTGTACATTGCAAAACTGAAAGATTTACAGGAGGTTACAATCAAGATATGATTGAGAGGAAGGAGTTCACAAGAGAATGTCTGTGTGACAAATAAAAGTGCAAGTTTGCTGGGGTGGCATGATCAGAAAAGATGGCAAATAAGGTTGGATCCCAACACAGCTGGTTAAGTGTTGCATGTGGGCCCATCAGTATGCGAGAGATTTGGCAAAACGTTTAAGAAATCTGTGAACAGGGTAAATGGGATGATGCACCAGATAATTTTGAAGAAAGGGACTATAACATTGTCAGCGAAGTTACATCTAGTTCCTATGGTGTTGAGGGATGGAGAAAAAACGAAATTGAAAAGCTACTCAAGATGGGAATCATTGAAACGGCTGGAGAAGTACAGTGGATCTCAACCCTGGGAGTTGTGCAGAAGATTTGGGGGATTTGAGATTATGTGTGGATCTTCGTGAACAAAATAAATATGCGGTAGTGGCTAGACATCCGTTGCCAAACACGGGTGAGATGTTGGCTATGATTGGACATGGGAGGGTATTTGCCAAATTACATATGGCATCTGCATACTATCAAATAGAATTGGAGGAGGGATGTAGAAAACTTACAGCGTTTATTAAGCATGAAGGAGATCTTGTGTGGTGGTCTCGATAAGGAGTGTTCTAAGGCCAAAGTCTAAAGGAGAGATCTGCTCATTTTTGGGCAATATTGAATTCTATCAAAATTTTGTGAAGAATTTTGCTGATAAGGAGTTTGAGATGATGACATTGTTGAAGAAAGGGGAGGAATTTATCTGGTGTGAAAGGTGTGAGCGAATTTTCCAGTATAAAGGAGGAAATTGTTTTAGCGCAACCTTTGAGGAGTTCTGATACACATAGGTGGAGTATGATGACGGTTAATGTAAGCGATGGTGGTATTGGAGCGGTGTAGTCCCAAGTGGGGAAGGGTGCTGGTTAGGAGATCATTGCACATTGCGTCGAGAGCTTTGAGAGGTGCAGAGAATAATTATTCTGTTTTGGAAAAGGAGGCGTTGGCATATCATTGGGCCGTGCAGAAATTCCAGAATTTTGTGTGGGGAACTGAGTTTGTGATAAGGACGGACTACAAACTGCTGAAGTGCATTTTATAGAGCAAGGGTCTCAACAAAGTATCCAGACGTGTGGCAAGTTGGGTAATGAGGTTAAAAGGATATACATTTGAAATTCAAGTTATACCGGGCGAGGAGAATGTAATGGCTGACTCTCCATCAAGGATGGGTAGACATATGGAGGATGAGAGTCCGGTTAACATTACAGAAATATTTGCAAACCATGGGGCATTGTGACCAAGGAAGAATGGCTGGAAGCCATGAGAAGAGATGAGGCGTTACCACGAATTAAAGGATGTATGGATTTTGGCTGGCCTAGGAAAATTGACCTGCAACAGGGTGAGGGGCCGTAATGGGAAATACGCTGACTCAGAGTTAAGTGTGGTTGATGGAGTTTTGTTTTGGTGGGAACGAGCTGTTCCAGTTTTGATTGGAGAGAAAGTTGTGGATTTGACACATATTTGACATGTACGTTGGTCACGAACAAAGGCTACTCTAAGAAGCGAGTATTGGTGGCCAGGGTTTGACAGATTTAGGGGTGAGGTTGGCTAGTTGCACTGAGTGTGCCAAAGTTGGTAAGGGTGAGATTGCCAAGGAGTAACCTGTGCAGCAGGTTGATATTCCGAAAAAAGTTTGGGAGGACTTAGCAATTGCTATTTTAGGTCCAATGAATTTGGGAGGTGAACATGGTAAATATATTCAAGGAATATCCTGGATACCTCGTGGTTTGTTTATTTTTCAGAAAATAGATTTTCCACACCGTTAATTTGGTGATTAGTGCAAAGAAAAAATGTATTCATCAAGTTATTTGTTACGTGGGCTCATGGTCCCAGTTCTGGTCAGCAGACACATGTTTCGACCAGTGGGTCTTTATCACGGCTAGTTACAGACGGATAGTTGCCCCCTATGGGGTCCTGGGATGTTAGAACATGTTCAGTCTTGTCAATGACAGCTGGGCTCCTGTTGGGCCCTGTAGTAAGGAAATTAATGGCATCAAAGCGTGTTCGTCCATCAGCGAGACCCAGACGCTGGTCGTCTGACCGGTGTCGTTTATTTTTCTGAAAAATAAACAAACCACAAGGTACCCAGGATATTCCTTGATCACGCAACAAAGGAGGTGAGGGCTTCACCTCCAAAACACAACATGTGACCTTGCATTAGAAAAACTCGACACCATATCAAACAGAACTCAGCAAGGACGGTTCCACACCTAGGGCCCAAATACAGAAATCATGGTAAAAATATTATTGTACTTGTGGACTTATTTTCAAGGTGGATGGAGTATGACATTGTTTGTGATATCAGTGGAGCGAGCATTGTCAATTTTATGCAACAAGTATTTGCAAGAGAAGGTGGGCCAGGAAGCATACTTCCGGATAATGGTACTCCGTTTACTGGTGGTTGTTTTGCAGAATATGTGAAGATGTGTGGAATAAGACACAAGGTTTGCCTTTTATCCCCCAGAGGGGAATGGCATGGTTGAGTGGGTGAATAGGTGCGTCATGGAGGCGAGTCGCAATGCGGGTACGTTTTGAAAGGCCAGGAAGGTGGCTATTCAGGAGAGGTTGTATACTTTGCGGATGCTGCCCCATGCCGTGACAGAGTTAGGCCCATTTGAGTTGATGAGGGGTCAAAAGGCAAATTCACAGTTGTGCCCCCCAGGACTTGGAAGAGCGAGAGAGTCGGACTGTGTGGTTGAGGAGTTGAGAAGAAAGTATAAGAGGAATAAAGAAGTATGGGTGATGAGGGAAAATAGGAGGCATGGAAAGAAAGGAGGTAAGAGTGGAGTGTGACGATTGGGTAAGGATAAAGAAGGGTCTAGTGAGAAAGGTTGATATGCTGTATTCTGAACCCATGCAGGCAGTGGCAGTGGCGAGGGGTGCTGTTGGAGTGAGTGGGGGGTCAAGTATGGAATAAGAATATAGTTGTGGTGATGAGGGGTGTTGGTGGTTAAACGAAAGGGAGATGTGTTGTAATGTATTCTTGCCACGAGGAGTGTTAAGCAGTGGACACTTAGGTAGACTGCATATAGATGTACTGAGTTGTTGGTTAAACGAAATGAGATGTGTTGTAATGTATTCTTACCACAAGGAGTGTTAAGCAGTGGACACTCCATGTAGAAAGTATATAGTTGTATTATGTTCCACTGCTTAACACTCCCCTTTCTTTAGCAATTTCCTCATCTCACACCTTATCAGGTGCAAAATTCTTCACAAACTTTTGATAGAATTCAATCATGCCCAAAAATGAGCATAACTCTCCTTTAGACTTTGAACACTCCTTAACAAGACCACCCTACTTCTTTTTTGGTCTTGCTCCATCCGCATACACCTCATGTCCCAGATACTCTACATTGCTCTCTTAAAAAATGTACTTTTCCTCCCATAAATGTCACACCCCTCAGCGTCAAAATTCTCATAACCAGTTACAAAATCTTATCGTGGTGGGACTCTCCACATACCACCACATCATTCTGAAAAGAAAAACACACCTCATATGCCTCTAAATAATGTATTCATAACCTTTTGAAATACTGAAGACGCTGACACCAAGCCAAATGGCATTCTTTGAAAATGGAAGATCCCTCATGTGTAATAAACGCTGTTCGTGTTCTACATCCCTCCTCAAATTCTATTTGATGCTATGCAGATGCCATATCTAATTTAGAGAATGCCCCTCCCCCCATATCAAATCATAGCCAGCCTCTCACCCATGTATGCCAACGGATGTCTATCCACTACCACACACTTTAGTTCACGAAGGTCCACACAATCTCAAATACCCGGAACTCTCCTTCACAACTACCAGAGATGAGATCCACTGTACTCCTCCATCCCTTTCAATGATACCCATCTTGAGTAGCTTTTCATTTTGCTTTTTACTCCATCCCTCAACATGGGAACTGGACGTAACTTTGCTGACACTGGTATACTCCCTTTCTTCAAAATTATTTGGTGCCTCATCCCATTTACCTTGTCCACACCTTTCTTAAACACATTGCCAAATCTCTCACATAACGATGAGCCCAAATGCAACACTTAATCAGCTGTCAATATAGTTGTATTGAGTTGGTGGTTAAGGGAGATGTGTTATAATGTATTCTTACCATGAGGAGTGTTAAGTAGTTGCCACTACATGTACAATGTATATAGTTGTGTTGTGTTCCGGGTTCCAGGCAGCAGTTGGAGAAGGAGCTGGAAGGGAGAGGCTGTGCTAGGTGTCCATTGTGTATTCATTTTAATAAACTGCATGTCAAAACCATATTCGTGTTGGAGCCATCTTCCTAACAATACCAAAGTTCAAAGACTTTCGAATGTGCAATGGGTTTTGCTTAAACCGTCGCACAGTCACTTCACACAATCTTCTTATCAATCTTCTACTTTCGTTTCTGCCATTTCTTGGCGGGATACCTTACAGAGATCTTCGATTGAGCACATTCACAGTGCCGGATCACTGAGCGGTATCATATATTTCCTTCTCAAGTTCAAACATTCATCAGCGGTTTAGCTTTACGCGTGTCTTTCACACACGTTTAACAAAGTTCATTCCTGCACTCGTTATACAATGTTGCCGCTTGCAACCTCGACTTCAAGACAGACCGGTCTTGCATCGGTCTCCCCAACTCACCAGCTGTTTTGATCTATTTGGCGCTACTTTTTTCTTGGAGCCAAGCACGATACCATGGTGTGAGTGATTGTCGGTAATTGCCTGACCATAGTATTCGGACATGTCAGGTACACTGCTCGGGTGTGAGTTTTTTTCTCCCAGTGCGGGCTGTCCGTGTGACCGTTTGTGTAGGGAAAGGGGGGAGGGGACGGTGAGGTGGGTAAGGTTCCCACATATCCTACCTGGTAAAATGGGGTAAAGGTGGAAAGGGAGGTGTGATTGATTGATTGATATTTTATTTCTATCGCGCTCATACACAAGTGTTTCAGAGCGCGACCAGGCAGGGAAAGGGAACAGGGGAGAACAAAAACAACGATCTTACTAGGCCCAGTGACATTGAGAATGTGCAAGTGCAGGGTAGAGGGAGAAGGGGGAGAAGTGCATGGGAGGGGGAACAAAAGAAGAGGGCGGAGCGAGAAGGAAAAGAAACTAAAATAATAATAAAATAATAAATAAAAAGGCAACAAACAATGGGAGTGCAGCCAGCAAGTGGCAAGTGCTGGGTTTATGGCAGCAGGCCGTGTAGGTCTGAAAGTGCAGGAAGAAAAGGGCTGTATG
Organism: Ambystoma mexicanum; assembly: GCF_040938575.1. NCBI lineage: Eukaryota > Metazoa > Chordata > Amphibia > Caudata > Ambystomatidae > Ambystoma > Ambystoma mexicanum. The sequence continues at coordinate 990,610,224 of NC_090936.1, forward strand.
GGTACAGATACAGACCCCAGTGCAGGGGGTGGCCCGGAGGCAGTGCGTGAGGGTGGCAAGATGAGTAGGTACCTGGGCCCAGAGGACAGAGGGTGGCCAGGTGCATGGTGCCGAGGGAGAGCAGAATCAACAGGGGAGAGGGAAGGAAAAGGCAGAAGCAAAGAGGAAGGTTTTGAGGTGCTTCCGGAACCGGAAATGGTTCTCCTCAAGTTTTAGAGTGGCAGGGAGGCTGTTCCAGAGGGAGGCCCCAGCCAAAGACAGATCTACCCCCAGCTCGTTTCTTTGAGAAACGACTGACCCTGAGGGAGTTAGAGGTAGAGGAGCAGAGTGCTTGAGATAGGAGGTATTTGCAGAGGGATAGCTGAAGGTACTTTGGACCCCGGCCCCAGAAAGCCTTGTGGACAATGCAGAGGGTTTTGAATTTAATCCTTGCATCCACAGGGAGCCAATGGAGAGATTTCAGAGCTGGAGAGATCCGATCCCAGGGCTTGAGGCCAAGCACAAGTCTCGCAGTCCTGTTCTGAATAAGTTGTAAAGGGCTGAGAGTAGAGGCAGGTAGATTAAGAAAGGCTGTTGCAATAGTCCATCTTAGAGAGAACCAGAGCTTGGGAGACAGTGAGATTCTGGGGGAATGAGAGGAAAGGAAGAATACCTCTGAGGAGGTGCAGTAGGAGGTTTGACTTTTTTGATACATCAGCGATGTGGGCAGAGAAGGAGAGTGTGGAATCAAAGGTGACACCAAGGTTCTTGGCCTCGCAGGTGGGGATAGGAGGAGGGCCAAGGGAGGCTGGCCAGAGAGAGGGGAAAGGAAGGTGATGGTGTGCTATGAGGAGGATCTCTGTCTTGCTGGCATTAAGACAAAGATCGTTGGCGGCACACCAATCTTGGATGGCAGTTAGGCAATCAGTGATGAGAGAGGTGGAGGAGGTGGCCGAGGGCAGCCTGAAAATGAGTTGAGTGTCGTCTGCGTAGCACTGGAGGTATGAGCAGAAAATGGCAATACAGCGGGTGAGAGTTGCCAAGTATTGGTTGAAAAGCCAGGGCGAGAGGTTAGACCCCTGGGGAACACCACAGGTGGAGAGGAAGACAGATGATAGGAAGGACCCAAGTTGGACCTGGGAGGGTCGATCAGAGGGGAAAGAGGTCAGCCAGGCCAGAGCCTGATCGGTGATGCCCAAGTTATCCCGGAGACGGTTGAGCAGGATGGTATGGTTGACCGTGTCGAAGGCAGAGGAGAGATCAAGTAGGATGAGAACAGAGGGAATGCTAGAGTCAAGGTTGGAAAGCAGATCTTCACGGATGTTCAGGAGAGCAGTTTCCGTGCTTCTGCCAGATCTGAAGCCAGGCTGATGGTCATGGAGACAGCCAACAGAATCAGAATGAAGGTTTAGCTGAGAGATGGCCATCTTTTCAAGGAGTTTGCCTAAGAAGGGGGTAATGGAAATCGGGCGATAGTTGGCTGGACAAGAGGGATCCGCTGTGGGTTTCTTGAGGAGAGGATGCACAAGGGAGTGCTTAAGAGGGGGGGGGGGGAGGATCCTGAGGCAAAGGAGTGGTTGCAGAAGTCGGCAAGGGCCGGAGCGAGGGTATCCAGTGTGGGGGTGGTGGGGGTCGGGGGGGTACCACGTCTCGCCATCCTGTGTCCCACTTCCACTCCCCAAAGACCCTCACCCAGGTGACCCTCCCGCACTGGTCCACCCCCAGGAACTGGATCTGAAAGTGATGGCCGTGTCCTGGCCACCTGGATTAAAGATCTCCAGGGACTAGTGGGTGAGGGGACCGCCGCTGGTTTCAGGGCAGGAGGCTTCTCCTTAGGGGTCTCGCTCGAGGGCATTCACCTAGCCTTGGCTACCTTCATGCCAGACGAACCAGGCGTGGTTGATGCTGTATCCACCTGCGGCGTAGAAGCTGAAGCCTTACCAGCCGATGCGTACTCAAAAAAATTGAGCATTTGGGTTTTAAAGTCCTCCACTCCTCCATAGACGCACTCCTTTCATCCAGTGTGTCGGAGTCAGGCCAGCATTTCTTTTTGTGCGACGATGAGGAGTGTTGAGATTCGCTACCGGAGTGCAAGCGTTTTTTGGACTTCTTGCCGCGACATCCCTCCCTGTTTCTCTGGAGTAGGCCCTTCGGTATCGTGCTACAGGGACCTTAGGAGTGATTTTGGCAGCGGTCTGCCGGCCGCTATCTTTACAGAGCGTTCCTTCACCACCTTCAGCTTAATTGCTAGACAAGAACCACATTGCGCTGTATCGTGCCCAACACCAAGACAGCACACACAGATAGTGTGTGGGTCTGTGAAGGACATTTTAGAGTTGCAGTCCATGCAGAGTTTAAACCCAGGCAGCTTAGGTTTCCGAAATACTAAGGTAGAATCAAATTCTTTTGAATTTCGAGGACGAGTGTGTTCCAATATAGCGCGCTGAGCGCGTGGAAAAAAACTATGGTAAGGGGGCTAGTGCATCCTTTTAAACAACGCGCAATGTCACATCAGTTGTTGAGAAATGGTACGGCTGTATATAAAGGAGTCAACATCGAGCGGCACTACGCCCCCTTTAGAAACATTTTCCGAGCAGCAGACACTGGATAGCCATCTATCAAGCTGAGGAAACTGTGGTAGAATGCAATCCATTGAATTGAATGTTTCTAGGAAAGCCACCAAAATATGTCCATCTTACCAGCTGTAGTGATGCTAGCATGAACCGACACACTTCAAACGGTTCCTTCCCAGCCATCAGACTTGCAAAGGTTCGCCACTCGCCAACTTGACTGTACCCAGCCACCAGCCGGTTCCCATAATCATGGATGTCAAAGGTCCCTCGGTCTTCCTGTGTGCAGAAAAGGAAAGGCCAGCATTAAAAGGGAGGCAAGTGAACATGTTGTCTAGTTCAGCAACACTAAGTAGCTAACAGTGTTCCAACTACACAGACTAGTTCTGAGGAGACATGCTAGCCACAACATATCCGGCGAGGAACGTAAGTCAGAAAGTAACCAGGAACGCGATTTTCTGAGAAAGCATGCTACCCAGTAGGGTTATCAGAGGATCTAAACCAAGATCAATCTGCTCCATGGGATCTTAGAGAATGCACCCTAACCGCAAGTGATTCTCACGGGAGACAACAACCACAATGAATATACATGTTGGGTCTGTTTTTATTCTTTTTGTCACTCTGCTGTAATTGTTAGTTTTCTTGCACACAACATCAATGCATTGTATGTACTATCCAGCTCATCTTAAACTCCGTCAGTACATTTGGGTTGCTTTATAATACAAGTATGTAACCTTCCACTTTGAACTCCCAAATTACATTTTTTGAAGTCTATTTTAGATATAAAAGGTACAATGTTAATTTTAAAGGTTGTTTACATTGCTCCCTAGAAGGCATTGCTATTGTACACCTATATTTTCAGTTGAAACCATGCCAACACTACTATATACAAGAACGTTGGTGCCTTCTAACACTTTTTGCAAAGCAGATTTAGAAACCAACACACTGAACCAATAGAGAAAACAATCTCAAGATTGAATTCTTCACAAAAAAGTACCAGTGTTAATACTGTAGCAATATCACAATAATGTCCACTGGTCAAAGCTGGCCAAATTCCCAGACGGCGTGCTCGTTAAAAGCTGAAGAGGTATACGACAACCATCATAAACTTGCCACCTCGGATCCATGGCTGGTAAGGTCCTTAATGGAGATTTTAATTTTAGAGGTAGTCTCGCTACCACGCTTGAGGTCAACATAGATTGAAAGTGCAGCAACAAGTTTCTAATTACGCTGATCCTGCAGATATTTGTGCTACATTTATTACATGCTCAACTTTTGTCAGGCACACTTACCTGTTCCTGAAGCTGTGGAAACATCTTATCCTCCCAGTCCCGAACCCGGAGAGATAGCACTGTCTCCTGTGCATACTTCTGAGAGTTAGCAATGAAAAGCTCCTACAACAAGAAGCAAACTATCAGTATGACCGGGCTCACACCTTTGACGCACGTACTGCCCCCTTTTACACAAAGTGCAATGCAAACATTAGAACAACTGGCTTACTAAAAAGACCCAAAAGAGGTACAAAATATAGGATAAAAGGTTGCAGACATATGTGGGTGGACCGTTTTACAGTCATAGGTATGAAAACAAATGCACATGTGTACACACAGAAAAACCATCTCCATAAGCTTGTATGCACTCATACAACAAACCTGCAGTCTATCAGCACTCAAACCATCCCCTCCCAGTGCCCACAAAAAAAAGAAAATAAAAAAAAAATGTGTGCACCTGCATGCTACAAAAATCTGTTCACAAGCGGTCACCCAAATCTACACATCCATAGGCCACACAAGCCAACACAGTCAGATACCACACAAACAGGCATTCTCGGAAATTGCTAAATCCTGCAGGCCCTCGATTTATAAGAAGGGTTTTTCTGAAGCCCATTAGTGTAAGGGTTCTTGGAGACCAACTGTATTAGTGTGCAGGGTTTCCCTGGAAAGTGTGACTAAGCGGCAATCTTTAGGGATGTGGAGACTAGTACAGATCTCACACACACGGCAAAGATTGTGTATACAAGTAGATAGAATATATATATATACATATATATATATATATATATATATATAATACATTACTCACCGTAATCGTATTTCTGATGCTTGTTTCTGCATAGATTTGCATGCACTGCATAGTCTGATATCTAGTGGTAGTCCCAGAGTATTACAAGATTTGTTTTCAAAACTCGAAAACGGACGTCGAAAAGGCGTGTTAGGAATACTTTCCCTAGCGTGAAGTGTACTGTAACCATGGTCCTTCACACGTCGAGGAGCCTCAGATGGTTGGTTTCTGACATGAACTTGCATGAAGTGTAACACAAGTACAGATATGATAAAGCAGAAACAGTGATAAACCAGAAAACATCTATACGCCTTTGACTCCAGTAGGGGAGGAAGGGTGGGTGCATGTGAATAAAAGCAGATAGCGGCATCAGAAATACGATTAAGTAATATTTCCCCCTCTGAGGCATATGGCTCTAATTAGATCACATGCTCTGCATAGATTAGCGAGCAATATCTGGAGAAGGAGGTGGGATGTGAGAAGGTACAGCAGCAAATAGATGTTTTAGAACTGCTTTTCCCACCTGTGAATCTGCTTTAGAATGAGTGTCAATGCAATAATGCTGTGTGAAAGTATGAATGGAACTTCATGTAGCAGTTTTGGAAATGGCGTCTAGGGGGACGTTTGCAAAGTGAGCCCTGGGAGTGAAAGGTAAAACTTTTTTGGAAAGGGAATAACCTAACTGTATGCATTTGACTATCCATTTGGAGATGGTGTTTTTTGATATGTGATCTCTCCCAAGTGCTATGGAAACAAAGCCAGTCTGTTTTCCTTAGGGGTTTAGTTTTGTTTACATAGTACAAGACTGCCCTCTGTACTTCAAGTGTATGGAGGCCTCTCTCAGCTGAGTTGGACGGCTTTTGAAAGAAGGTAAGCAGTTCTATAAAAATAGTGGATGGGGGTTTTCGGGGGGAGGAGGGGACCCCCCAAAAAATAGAAAATTTCAATTACTTTTCTCGTTGAAAAATCTGCAGTAAAAAACCCAGCGCAAAAACATCCCGCGATGAAATGACATAGAACTGTTCTATGGATTAACAAACTTTGAAATTAATTAGGTGAAAACCTAGGATGTGTCCTTAGGACAACCTTGTCTTTGTGGATTCCGAAAAAAGGGTCTTGTACAGACAAAGCTTGTAGCTCACTGACTCGTCTTATAGAGGTGACGGCTAATAGGAATGCCGTTTTGTAAATCAAATGTTTTAGGCTGGCTTTGTGCATAGGCTCAAAAGGCAGACCCATGAGTTTGGAGAGCACGACATTAAGATCCCAACCGAGTGGAGGGTTAGAGAGGGGAGGGGGTAGCCTCTTTAGCCCTTCCGTGAATTCTTTAATGACAGAAACTTTCCACCAGGACACTTTGTTCTATGAAGTGGTGTAAGCTGACAGAGCCGCCAGGTGTACTTTGATGGCGTTGAATACTAGGCCGGAGCCCAGTAGATAAAGCATGCAATTTAGAATGTTAGCTGTTGAACATTCGAGTGGGTTTAAGGTTTGTGACCTGCACCATATCACAAATCTCTTCCACTTGTTAAAATAGCAGTGTCTAGTTTGGGCTTCCGTGCCTCCTTTAGGATATCCATACACCTTTGTGCGAGATTTAAGTGGCCGAAATTCTAGGACTTCAGGAGCCAAGCTGCCAAGTTCATAGATTGAGGCCGAGGGTGAAGGGATGCATGTGTTGTGTTAGCACATGAGCTTGACTGGGTTGCACATAGTCAGTTTGATCAGATGTGGAAACCAAGGCGGTCTCGCCCACATTGGAGCAACCAGGATTAGAGTCACTTGTTCCTGGTGCATCTTGTGCACAATCCTGCTGAGGAGTGGCGTTGAGGAAAAGCGTAAGCAAATTTCCCTGACCAGTTCATCTATAGGGCCCTCTTGGACCCTGGTTGGGGAAACCTGGACGCAAAGTCTGGGCATTGCGCGCTTAGGTTGTGGCGAACAAATCTAACAGGGGATGACCCAATTGGGAGAATATTCTGTGTAGGATATCTTTGTCGAGTTGCCACTCATGTTCTTCTGGTAGAGGGTATCTGCTTACAGAGTGTCTGCCAGAGCATTGAGTTCCCCTGGAAGGTGTTGAGAGGTTAAGACCTTGTTCCGCTTGAGTGCCCCCTTCCATATTTTTTGGGATAGCTTGGACAGACAGAGTGTGTGCCTCCCCGTTTCTTTATGTAGAACATGGCACTGGTGTTGTCTATAAGGACTTGCACTGTTTGACCTGTAAGATGTTGATGAAAGGCTTGAAGAGCTTTGAGAACTGCCAAAAGTTCGAGGTAGTTGATGTGCCTTTGGGCTGTAGTACGTGTCCACTGGCCGTGGGCTGTGTTTGCGGGGGAAGTGAGCTCCCCCGCACCTCCCTCCTCCCCAAATCCGGCGGGTGAGGCATCTGTAGTTAGGATTGCTTGTGCTGGTGTAACGCGGAAGGGTTTTCCTTTTAGCAGGTTGTCCCTGGACCAGCAGCAAAAAGCCTGTACCAGGGTTAGCGAAACCACAATTAGATGTCCAACATTACCCACTCCCATGAATGGGTGGTGTGAAATTCAACCTCCTACTGGAGTGTTATGGGAGGGCACATGCAGCGGTGTGTCATTGTTTGAGAGGGGTGGAGCCTCTCCCAGGTGAGGTTATGCCTCTTCCTCTAGATCTTTAATTTCCTCTTTGAAAGCCAGAAGAGGATTGTCCTTGCGATGGGCCACAAGTTGAAGACTGTCTGCCCTGAGTGTATCCGGGAGAGCGTTGTGAACCCTGACCCCGAAACCTTCTGGCGTTTGATGAGCCCTTTGTACGTAGGGTTTGTTAGTTAATTGGCCAAGGGATTTAAGAGGGCGGCATACTCCTTTTCGCTCTTCGACAGCCTTACCGAAAAGTACACTAGGTTCCACCAGACTGTTAAGGAGGGGTGTCTGAGTTTCTAGCTTAAAGCCAGACTGAGCCAGGTGTGGTGCTGGATGGGTGTGCCTTCTGTGATGATGTGGCCTGCATAGTCTACTGCATAGAGATTATTTTTGAGGATGCAATTTGATAACTGCTTGCCCTCTGCGGTGGTGCTTAACAATTGCGATTTAAGTTGTTCTGGAACCGCTTTTACCTGGTGTGCCAAGTTATCCCACTTGTGGCAGCAATAACTAGCCAGAAGTGTAGTGTTTGCGATTCTAGTTTGATATGCCACTGAGGAGGCAACCTTCCTTCCAAAAGTGTAGATTTTTTTACTTGCTTTGTCTGCCGGGGCTTCAGCCGACGCCAGAGGAGTGCCAGCCCTTTTACTGGTAGTGGTGACTAGTGAATCAGGTTTTAGCTGACTCCTAATATACAGGGAGGGGGGGGGGGTCTGTGGGCACTAAATATTTGTTCGATTCTAGGGTTAACCGCCCTTGTAAAGTTAGGTGCAAGTAGGGATGGCCGTATACGACATGCATTACTTACTGTAATAGCATTTCTGATGATTGTATCTGCTTAGATTCACATGCTGTGCATATGGTCCGACATCCAGTGGTAACAGCGGAGTATTGCATCTTGCCTTTCGGGGACCAAAAGGGGACGTTGGCATAAGCGTGTCTGTAACACTATCCCTATCGTGACGTGTAGTGTACCCAAAATCCCTCACGTGCCGAGGCCCCTCCGATTGTATTTTTTCTGCCATGAGGGAGCCCAAGGCTATTGTGAGTGAGTACATGAAGAGAGAAAGTAGTAAGACATTATGTTCCTTCCACCCCTAGCGGGGAGGTAGGGAGGGCGCATGTGAATCTAAGCAGATACAATCATCAGAAATGCTATTACGGTAAGTAATGCATGTCTTCTGATGCTTGTTAATCTGCTTGGAATCACATGCTGTGCATAGACTAGCGAGCAGTACCCGGAGTTGGAGGTGGGTTGTGAGAAGGAACAGTAGAGAAAAGATGTCTTAGTACTGCTTGTCCCACCTAAGAATCAGACCTAGAATGAGTGTCTAGGCAATAGTGTTTTGTAAAGGTGTGTACAGAACGCCAGGTTGCCGCTTTGCAAATGGACTCTAGGGGAACATTTGCAATGAATGAAATGGACGCCCCAGTGCCTCGAGTAGAATGTGCTCTAGGCTTGAAGGGCAGTTCTCTCTTAGCAAGAGTGTAACAGTGTGATGCATTTGACAATCCACCATGAGATAGCTGATTTAGAGACAGGATCCCCCCTCTCTACCAGCTGCCACTGAAACGAAAAATTGGTTCGTTTTCCTCAGTGGTTTCGTTCTTTCCAGATAGAACATGACTGCCCTGCGCACATCTAGTGTGTGTAGGCTTCTTTGGGCCATGCTAGTGGGATTCTGGAAAAAGGTAGGTAGTTCAATGGATTGGTTCACATGGAACTTCGAGATGAATTTAGGTGCGAATCTGGGATGAGTGCGCAGAACTACCTTATCCCTGTGGACTGTAACAAAGGGGTCTAGAACAGAAAGGGCCTGTAGTTCGCTAACCCTTCTGATAGAAGTGATAGCCACTATGAAGGCCGTTTTATAAGTAATGTCATTTAGACTTGCTTTATGCATTGGCTCACAGGGAGATGCCATGAGCTTGGTTAAAACCACATTTTGATCCCATCCAGGAGCTGGGTGAAAAATGGGAGGATAAATCCTCTTAACCCCTTCCATAAAGGCCTTAATAACCGGTATCTTCCACCACAACACCTTTTGTTGTGATGTGGTGTAGGCTGAAAGAGCAGCCAGATCAACCTTTATGGAATTGAAGACCAACCCTGTGTCCAACAAATGGGTTAAGTACAGCACAATGTGTGTGGGTGAGCAATTGATGGGATTGACGCCCTTGGTATTACACCAGATGACAAAAAGTTTCCATTTGCTGGCATAGCAATAACGGTTGTTAGGTTTTCTAGCTTCCTTGAGTATGTCCATGCATCTCTGAGGGAGCTGAAGGTGTCCAAACTCTATGACCTCAGGAGCAAGGCTGCCCAATTCAGAGTTTGTGGGCATGGGTGCAGGGTCTCCCCCCTGTCCCGAGACAACATGTTGTACGGGCAGGGTAGTTTTACTGGTGGGGAGAGGGACATTTCCATTAGATGAGCGAACCAGGGTTGGTGGGCCCACATGGGGGCCTCCAGTATCATGGTAACTGGTTCCTTGTTGAGAAGGGGAGTCGGGGGAGGGGAGGTTGGTTTGTACGTAGACAAATTTCCCATACCATGTTATCCAGAGACCGTTCCCTTTGGAGCGGTTCTGGGGGTACCTGGAGGCATAGTCTTGGCATTCGGCATTCTCCTGAGTCGCGAACAGGTCGATCTCTGGGACGCCCCATTCTGCGAAGACGTTGGACACGAGGTCTTCATGCAGACGCCATTCGTATTCTATGGGCAGAGGGAAATCTCTGCTGAGCACGTCTGCCAGAAGATTGAGTTCCCCTGGAACATGTTGGGACAACAGAAACATCTTGTGTTTGAGGGCCCACATTCAAATGTTTTGGGACAGCTTGGATTGCCCTGGAGAGTGAGTGCCCCCGTTTGTTTGGGTAATACATGGCTGTCTTGCTGTCTGTTAGAATCCACACTGTCTTGCCTTGTACTTGCACCTGAAAGGCCTTTAATGCCTTGTACACCGCTAATAGCTCCAGTATATTTATATGGTTGGATGCTACTTTTGGGGACCACATCCATGCGCTGTCTGCTGAAGCTGAAGCTGGGTTTGCTGCGTCGCTGACTCCTTGGTGGGTAGTATGCGGGGCTATCTGATGTTTGTCCAGCATTAAAGTTTCCCGTGCCATAGTTGTTCTGACTTGCATGGGACTGCCCTCGAATGACTGACGAGAATTATTTCCCATTTGGGGGGGGGGGGTGGTTGGGTAATCTGTTGCAGGGACTTAAGAGTCTCATGCTCTTTTTTTGGCAGTTTTCAGGGCCTCATCGACTGCCTTTCTGAAGAGGTTAGATTCTTCAATGGGTTTGTTGATGAGCGGCCTGTGTCTCTGGCTTGAAACCTGAGTTGCAAAGCCAAACGTGCCGCTTAAGTAAAGTGCCCTGGGCGAGAGACCTGCCTGCTGTTTCAGCAGTGTCCAGAGTTTTCTTTATTACAGTCAGGCTGAGGTGACTTTTCCTTCGGCCACAATCGTGAGAAGCCTGGACCCAATGGGCTCTGGAACCTCCTGGGGACCTTCTTGTACTAGGGTCCATTGGGCATCTGCATAACACACCAGCAGCATAGTGTTATTCGCTATGCGTGTGGTATATGTAGCAGCCGAGGTAACCCGCTTACCTAAGGCATACAACCTCTTGGATTCTTTATCCGGAAGCGCCTCCCCCGTAGCAAGGGGTACTCCTGCCCATTTCTGGGTGGTTGTCACTACAAGGGAATCAGGGGTGGCGTGCCCTTTTATGTATTGAGGGTCCGAAGGAGCTAGCCGAAATAACCTTTCTACTCTTGGGTTCACTGCCCGGGTCCGAGCTGGTGACACCAGGGAGGGTGCCAATGGATTGAAGGGGGTTTCTCCTTGAGAATGTCTTCTACAAAGTCCTGCTCGGGAACCTCCTCTTGAGTAGTGATTTGGAAGTGATGTGCTACCTTCCTTAACATGGCATTGAAGGCCATTTGGTCTTCTGCATGCAAGGCCTGGCGAACTGGGGTGGATGGAGGAGAATCCAGGCATAGAACATCAGCGTCCTGATCTTGTTGGGGGGAGCGTCCATGGCTCCGTCCCCATTTGCTGGGTTTCTTCCCAGTTGTCCGTGGCATCCGCCTGGTCCTCATCGTAACCCTACAGGAAGGAAGGTTCTTCATCTTCACTGTAAATGTCCTGACAAGTATCCATCTGGACGATGTCTTCATGATGGACAGGGACCGAGGGCTGATCTCCCTGGAAATGTTAAGCCCGTTTGGGATTAGGTTCTCCACAAGACCTTTTCGGGGAAGGATGTTCAGAATTTTTTTTTTTTCCAAGACGATCCATGCACCCTTCAAATTTCTCCCTTGTCCATTTAGAGGACCCAGAAGGGCCTACGGGTGGAAAAACGTCATCTTCCGCCCCTTGACGCTGAAAATTGTCACTCAAGGTGCTGGAAAGAGGCTCCTGCCTGTCTTCGTAGGTCTCGCGAAAATCGGGGCACCATGGCGTATCTATAGATTTGTCGATGGCTCTCCCCATGTTTTCCGACAGAATAGGTATCAGCCCAACCACTGAAGTAATTCTTGCAATACTGTGTTCAATCACCGCCAAATCGGCGCGAGTTAGAGGGCCTAGCGGAAGGTTTTTCAGCTTAAGGCCGAGATGCAGGTTTTGGGCCTACCGGGCCTTTAGGGACCGTCCAAGCGTCGAATTTCCGCGCTTCGACGTGTAAACCTGATTTAGGGGTAGCACCCTTGTTTGTTTTGGAATGCCAAGTCGCAAAACGCTGCTGCGGATGCTGGGAAGGCTGTTGATCTGAACGATCAGAGGAATCCGCCGAAATTTTCAACGGCCCTGCTGGCGCCGTCACCTTTTTCGACATACCCGTCGAAATAAGTGGAGGGGTTGTGTGTTTAGTGTAATGTGTTCTTTGTACGCCCCTGTCGCTGGGTGTTGTCCCTGAAGCAAGACTAGTGTTAGGCCTTGAAGGGTCGGGGACGGGCGTGGCGGACCTAGAAGTGTCCACCTTGAGGTCTATCACATCCACAACGGATGTTTGGTCATCGGAGGTGCCCCCGTCACTTTCACCAGGTGTGGCGGTGGGGGAAGAGGGTTCCGCCCGCGACATACCGTACATGGCCCACCGCTTTACACAGCGCTCCTTAAGGGACTTAGGCCGAAGGAGTTTACAAACCGCACACCGCTTCTCGTCGGGATACAGGAGTTGCACGTCCTGTGCTTGTCCTTCCACAGGTATCTAACCCTACACTTAGGGCAGAACCTAAAAGGAGTCCTTTCCATAGCGAAAGGTGTAAACAAAGATGGGGGGGGAGAACGGGGGGGAGAAATTGGGGGGGGGAGGGAGGGAAAGAGGGGGGGAAGAAGGGGGGAAGAGGGGGAAAGAGGGGGGGAAAGAGGGGGGAAGAGGGAAGACCAAGATATGGCCACCCCAACCCCACGCTTCCTACTGTGAAGGCCGGCCAGAGGGCCCGTCCACGTGGATGCTTCAGCCGCTGGATCTTAGGCGCCGAAATCCAACGCCGTAGATAAATCCCCCGCAGTCTTCGTCGAAGTTGTTTATGCCGTCGAAGTGATTTAAGGGGGAATAACCAACAAGTCGGTTTAAGATAAACAATGTCTCTTATGTAAGAGCTGCGCTATATGCCCTCCAGTTATCTGGGTAGAAAAAAAAATCTGAGGGACCTCGGCACGCGAGGGATTTTGGGTACACTACACGTCACAAGGGGACAGACACGCCTATGCTGACGTCCCCTTTCGGCCCCCGAAAGATAAGATGCAATACTCTGCGGTTACCACTGGATGTCGGACCATATGCACAGCATGTGATTCTAAGTAGATCAACAAGCATCAGAAGTCTTGTATAGACTAACAGTGGGATAAACTGAGTGGCAGACTTCCCGTAGGGGACACCGATGCACCTTTCACTGCCTGTTTTAAGGGCATCCAAGGCATCAGCCTGGAAAGGAACTCTGCAACTTGCGACCAACCATAATGGCGGAAAGAAAATCTGAGGGACCTCGATGCGTGAAGGACCAAGTACACAACACACTAGGGATAGTATTACTCGTGCCCTGTCGCCGTCAGTTTTCGAAAACATCTTGTAATACTCTGCGACCACCACTAGATGTCCGACTATGCAGAGCATGTGATCTAAGCAGATCCAAAAGCCTCAGAAAGATGAACAAGTTACTTACCAACTGTAACGTTCTTTCGACTGGATGCTCCTCCCATGTATTCCTCATCTTATGATAAATAGTGACCTCCAGCTACGCTGCTTTGGAAAAAAAATTCTCGGCAGAGGGCGCTGTGCTCGAGGTCGTGGCGTTGATTGTCCCTCGACGGACTCCGTACTCTGTCGACATCACCGATGGTATAAATAGCTCGAGCCGCACCCGTTGCTTCAGTTCTGTTTTTTCGATGAACATATAGGAGGAACACTCAGGCGTGCCCCATGACAGATACATTCTTCGTGAGAGGAAAGTGTTAGAAAACAAACTATACTGCGGGGTAGGATGGGAGGGTCGATGAGGAATACGTGGGAGGAACATCCAGTCGAAAGAACGCTACATTTGGTAAGTAACTTGTTCTTCGAATGGATTGTGTCCTCCCACGTATTCCTCATCTTATGATAGACTCCCCTAGCAGTGGCAATTTTGGAGGTGGGAGTACTAATTACAGTTTTCATGGACAGAATGCAGAACTGCCTTGGCAAATAACCCCTCATTGGAGGAAGTATCCAAGCAGTAATGCTCGATAAAAGTATGCATTGTTTTCCAAGTTGCAGCTGAACTAATATCTGCTGCCGGAACTCCCCTCTTTAGAGCCGCAGAAGTAGCCATTCCCTTTGTAGAATGGGCTCGAAGCCCATCTGGTGTGTCTTTTCCCGCCAATCTGTAGCATTCAATTATGGCCAAAATGATCCAGTGGGATATGGTCTGTTTTGTTACTGATAAGCCCAGTTTATGAGCAGTATAACCCACAAACAGTTGGTCATCTTGTTGTAATTTAGACATCCTTGAGACGTAAAAACGAAGAGCCTTCTTGGGATCTAGTCTGTAGAGTCTCTCCTCTTCCTTACCCACATGAGGAGGATAAAATGTTGGTAGTATTATTTTTTGTGACAAATGGAAGTCCAAAACTACCTTTGGTAAAAAGGAAGGTTTAACCTTAAGGACTATATGGTGGTTTGCATGGGAGAGCCTGAAGTTCACTAACCCTGCGGGCTGACGATAGGGCCACAAGAAGGATAGTTTTTAGTGTTAGAAGCCTCAATGGACAGGAGTGCAAAGGCTCAAAAGAAATGCAAGTCAAACATGTTAGTACTAAATTTAAATCCCAAGTTGGGACATGAAAAGGTACTGGAGGGTATACGTTAGTAAGCCCTTTTAAGAATTGAATGATTAATGGTCTTTTGAAATATGAAACCTCTTCCGAGGTGTGCTTGAAAATGGACAGCGCAGCAAGATACCCTTTTATTGTTCCTATCTGGAGCCCCAGATTGGCTAGATGTAATAGAAAAGAGCACTACTGGAGTGCCACATTGAAAAGGGTCCACATCCTTATCTTTGCACCAGTTACTAAACCTGTTCCAGTGACATCGGTACAATGATTTTGTTGCTGGCCTTCTGGCCTAAAGCAAGACTTCCATTACGTCATCCGGAAGATCCCAATCCTTGTATCTCAACCTCTCAGAAACCATGCGTGAAGGTTGAGTGTCTTGACCTCTGGATGGAGAACCCGACCTTTCTCTTGCGAGAGAAGATCCTCTCTTTGTGGAAGACATGTTGGAGAGCAGATGGAAATGTCTAGAAGGCCTGGTTACCGCGTCCCCCTGCCCAATCTGGAGCAATTAGGATCATGGTTTTCCTGAGCTTTCTCAACCTCCCGATTACTTGAGGAATCATGGGGACTGGGGGAAACGCATACAGCAGTGGAAACTTCCACTCCACTACGAATGCGTCTCCCAGAGCTCATCTTTGAGGAAATTCCCTTGAGCAGTACTGATCGCACTTCCTGTTGATCGCGGTGGCGAACAGATCCACTTGAGGGGTTCCCCAAAGGGCGAATATCTCCAGGACGACTTCCTGAGCCAGTTCCCACTTGTGAGAGACCATGCTCTGCCTGCTCAGAGCGTCTGCCGCTGTGTTCTTCTCTCCGGCTAGGTGAATTGCCAATAGAGAGATTCCTTCTCATATTGCCCAGAACCATAGCTGCATTGCCTCTCTGCACAGTGGTAGTGACCCTACTCCTCCTCTTTTGTTGAGGTAGTACATGGCCACAGTGTTGTCCGTCATTATCAGGTCATTCTTTCCCTGTACAGAGGGCAGAAAGGCCTTCAGCGCTAGTCTGATAGCCCTCAGCTCCAAAAGGTTGATGTGAAGTTTGGACTCGGATGGAGACCAACGACCGCTGATTGTCAGATCGTTTGTGGGCACTCCCCACCCCGTGAGTGAGGTGTCCGTCACTACTGTTATCTCCAGCCATGGTTGCCAAAAAGATTCTCCCTTGAGAATGTTGCTGTTGCAAGCCCACCATAGAAGATCCTGAGCAACTGCGCTCGGGACTTGCAGAAGATCCGACATATTCCCTGAGAACTGGGACCACTGAGTTCTGAGTGCCCATTGAAGGGATTTCATCCTCAACCTGGACTCTGGTACTAGGAAAATGCAGGATGACATGAGGCCGAGCAACCTGAGAAAATCGAAGGCCGGTAGGCGTTGGGCATTCTGGAACTTCGTTACCATCTGCTGGATGTGGAGAGCTCTCACTTCGGGAGACGAGGCTTTTCCCAAGGAAGTATCCAAGACTGCTCCGATAAATTGGAGCTTTTGGGATGCTCCGATAAATTGGAGCTTTTGGGATGGTATCATATGGGACTTCTTGAAATTGAGGGAGAAGCCAGGTCCTTCTTCTCATGTCTGTGGCAATGCAGATGGCACAGCCAGAGGCGTCAATGTGGGCCACGGTGGACTCCATGATGTTCTGCACCACCATCTTGGCCTCTGCCAATCCTGCCTTGAATCATGATTGGCTCTGTGCCGGAAGCTCTGGGAGGAAATCTGCAATTTTCCCCCAGAGCCTCTGGTTAACAGCTGCCAGTATGGCATCCGCGCTGGCTTGACGAAGGTGCAAGGACGCGTTGGAATATATCATCTTCCTGTATGCCTCCAAGATCATCTCCTCCTTGCCTAGCAGCGCCACAGAGGAGGCGGCTGAGGACGACTGAGGCTTGGAGTATAGTGATGCTGCAGCGTTCACTGAGGAGTATGGCTGAGGGTGGGCCGATAGCAAGAGTGTACCCCCCCCCTCCATCTGACTGTACTTGGGGTCCAGGCGTTTATTCACCGGCTGGATCGAGTGAGGCTTGAGGCAACCCTTCTTGGCCAAGGCAACTATGTTCTTCTGCATCAGGATCCCCATTTTGGCCATATGACATAGCGTGAGGACTTTTGCGAGGACCCACTCTGCTGGTTGCTCGACCTCGGGTTGAGGAAGGCCCAAGTACTCTGCCAGCCCTGCAAGACGTTCGTAGAAGGCCTTGGCTGAAGATGGTGTGTCGTGGTCCTCCTCCTCATCTGTATCCACCTGAGGGTCTGTTTGGTCGAGCACCGGAGGAGGGGTGTTGGGAGCTGAGGGCTGAGGTGCTGGAGGCTGCAGCGGAGGCTGACCGCCTGTACAATCGGTTGGGGGGCCAGGGTGGGCTGCTGAGGCTGAAAAGGGGAAAGGGGCGCCTGTACTGGGGCAGGAGAACGTCCCTGATGGGGTCCCTGAGGATGACCCCCCCATCCGAGGAGATTTCATGAGCTCGAGGAACCTTTCAAAGAACCTGTCCTCGCAGGCCGGAGTGGTGGTAGGCGATATTGACGGGGTAGCAAGCAGCTGCTGGAGCCTTTGCATGCCCTGCCCGTACGGACACAGCGGAAACCTGCCTTGCGCAAAGGAAGGGTAAGCTGTAGGCCACATACCTGGTTGACACCAGTCCCATCTTGACACGTGTTCCTCCGCCTGCTGCCTGCCTTGGAGCGGCATCAGCCGGATGTCTGGAATGTCTGGCACGGCAGACATTTTGTCGAGTTGCCTTCCACGTGCCTGCATCGTGTTGCTCGGCTCACTGGGCCCCGCCCCATGTAGGACTCGAGTGTGGATCATGTGGCCTACCCTGTTCCTCAGGCCGAGGCCCAGTAGGCGTTTCACCCTCTGCGGTTCTGCCAGTAGAACTGCGTATAGGCGCCCCCTCGGACATGTTGAAGGTACTAGGGCGTAGCCCCTCGGGTGAAGATCACACGCGCCTCTAAATTTAAAGGGGAAGAAGGTTTTTTCTGGTGAAAAGGGTTCCATCTCCCGTCCCTTGGAACGGACACCCATGCATTATGGAGAAAAGGGGACGGGACGTAAGAGTAAATGGCTGGAAAAATCTGCTATGAAGAGCATATGCATGCAAAACATCAAACATATCCTCCAAACTTCATCTAGAGACACTCTTCTTCATCACTTGCCCAGGGTGACCCACCACTGCCCCTTCCCTCCAACACGGACTCAAAATAGCTCTCGACACAGGTCAAGAAGATCAATGACAATGCTGAGCCACACGACGAACCGTGAGAGAACAAGACCTGGCCACAGCCACACAGAGAAAGGGGGCCTGCTTTACTCCCGCCACCTCCTTACCTGTTCCTTTTCCTTCTCGCTGCGTTCAGACGGCCAAGAAGGAATGCACGCCGACAGCGCAGGAGTCACCGTCTTGCGGCTCAACAGAGCCCTGGCCGTCATTAGCCATGAGACTGATCGGAGGGGGTGGATTCTGGGTTGGGAGTCGAAGGGAAACAATCGTGAACACAAAGGACGTACTTTAGTCCTTCTAGCACACAGTCCCTTATTGAGAAAAAGAACACAGGTACACCATTCCCTACTAGAATGGGCAGTGACTCAACAAGAATTCCTTTCATCTAAAGCTTCATTACATTTGTTATTGCTCAGCTTTCTTTTTTTTCTTGCTTCACTCTATATATAACTCCACTCCAAGATGGCCACACCATTATAGATTTTACACCGGTTATCCATCAAGATGGGTGGTAGATGGACAAGAGGAAGTATGGGGGTGGGGAGTTTCCTGTTTCTAGGCTACATTAGGAGACGGAACCACTTCTCGGTGCATCTCAATTGCGCTTCATTGTAATCCTTACTTGACTCTTGCATTTTTTGTCCCAATGTTCGTTCTGCATAGGTTTTGTGTCCACAGAATTACATTCTCCTGCATGGTTTTTCTCTGCCTGAAACTATTGGGTTCCAATCTCTATTCCTTGAGCCTAGATCTGGGTCTGGCCTTGGGGAGAGGAGCTTCGATACATGTCAGAAGCCTGGCTGCAGCTGCCCCAATTTCACATTACAAAGACGAGGAAGTAACAGGGGAACGAGGATGACCTCCAACTAGAAAGTCTACAGGATGAGGACTGGTAAGACCCACCCCCCCCTCACTTGAAAGGCTGAGAAACCAGCATACTCTTACATGACAACATCAGATGGAGCAGATTTAAGAGTTCACTATTACAATGGCTATCCTCTCTAATGAGGCAGCTGCTTTCAAGGAAGAGAATGCAGCACCTCGTCTTGGCTTTGCTCCCCGGCTTTCAGTTTCTTTGAAAGCCCCTTTACTTGTCCCCAACAGAAAGGTACCTTGGCGACGCTTGAGGCTGTAAAGAATTTTTGGATATGCGTAAGGTACAGTTCGCCTTCGCCCTCACCAATTTGTCACCAACCGGGCTAGGGTCACGTTTTTGGTAGGAAGCCTTTGGGCAGTGCCTTGGCTTGGGCAACACCTTTGGATCCATTTGAAGAATTTGTTGAAGAATTCACTAGGGAATTCTCCCGTCAGGATCTGAATTATACCGTCGAAGAAGAGCTCTTGGACTTCCAGCAAGGTTCCATGGACCTATCAATGACCTACGTGACCAAATTTAATGCATTGGCAAAACATACGGACTGGCCTGAAACCACCCATTTTACACTCTTTCGCAGGAAGTTCAAAGAGGAAATGAAGCATGGATTAGCCCAACTACCCCAACATGAATCTTTTTGTGATTTAATCACTCTGGGGCTACAATAAAGATGCACGTCTAGCCAAACAAAAAGCAGAAAGATGGAAGGAAAGACAAGCCATAACTCGACAACTTTCACAACCTACTTTTCCATCCGTTTCAAGCAAAGGATCAAGTTCAGAAGAACCACCTATGCAAATATGAGCTACAAGAGCACCCATTACTGACGATGAAAGTAATAAAAAACATAAGATGGTGCTGTTTCTATTGTGGAGAATTCAAAATTACTTACCGTTATGTTCTTTCTAAGGATTCTTCGCCCACAGATTCTTTATCACCCTCCCATCCAACCCTGCTATGAAAGTGCCTGTAGTTTGTTGAATTACTTTTCTGGGAGGAGGCAGGCTCCCTTTGCAAAGGCCTGTCGTAGAACTCATTTGTGTTTTCTGAACTCTTACGGTTCCTGTCTTAAACCCCCACAAAAAATATAATAAAACCCACCCTGTTAGGTTTCAATTTTTTCTACGAGTTGTGGCTGTTTCAGCGGAATAATTGGAATCTTAATATGCAGCAGCTGAGCTCGAGTGGTGGGGAAGACTGAGGTACGGGGCTGTAGTGGCGCAGTATATGTATAACGACCAACATCACGTCCGGAGTAGACTGCTGCATCGAGTCAAGAGTGATCGACAGCACTACGCCGCCCCCCCCCCCCCCCCCCCCCGTTGAAAAGTTTTCCAATCAGTTGCAAGGGATATCTATCTGATGAGGAATCTGCAGGAGAAGAATCCATAGAAAGAACATGACTAGTAAGTAATTTCTCCTTCAATTAATTGCTTTTCTCCCGCAGATTACTCGTCAGATAGACTCCCAAAGCAGTACCTAGTGCCAAGGTGGGATGAAAGTCCTTACACCAGGTAATGCAATCCATTGAAGGAGAAATTACTTACCGGTAATGTTCTTTCTATGGATTCTTCTCCTGCAGATTCCCATTCAGCCCCGCTATGAAAGTGCCTGTAGTTTGGATGACTAACCTTCTCTTACAAGAGATGACGAGCAACGTCTTAGTAGCTTTGTCAGGCCTTTATGATGTGTCTGTCCTCTACAGCTTCTGACTGTTCTGTTCGTCACCTCAAAAAAATATTTTAAAAAAATATTTAAAAAAAGAATGTTTGTTTCTAAGCCATGATTTTAAGCCTGAGTCATGGCTGTTTGCAGCCGAGTCTCTAGATTCTTCCTCTGCAGTGGCTGGGGGAAAAAAGGATGGGAAACTGAGGTATGGGGGCGTAGTGATGTAGTACATTTACGTCAACCGACGTCACGTCTGGAGGCGACGAGCACCACTTCGAGTCAAGATGGATCGACAGCTGTGCTGAGAAGCACCACGCCACCTGCTGAAACGTTTCACGAGCAGCTGAGGCTCGAAGGGATGTCTATCTGATGAGGAATCTGCAGAAGACGAATCCATAGAAAGAAGATTACTGGTAAGTAATTTCTCCTTCTGCTTTGTCTTGGGGTTTTTCTTGCATCAACACAGAACTGATCGCCCTGTCCGAGGCATCCACCTATGCAATGAAGGGTTTTCTGCCATCTGGTTGAAGGAGGACAGGAGCTGTGGTAAAGGCATCCTTCAACTGTATGAACGCTTGATCCTCAATAGAGCTCCAGGATAGTTTACCGTTTCCTTTGGGAAGGTCTGTAAGAATAACTATGAAGACAAGGAAGAAGAACTATGGATAAAACCGCGCTAAAAAGCAGCACATCCAAGGAAACTTAATTCCTTAACGGTAGTTGGAATTGCCCAATCTTGTACTGCAGCAATTTCCTTGGCATCCATGGAAACTCCAGCATCGGATATGACGAAACCAAGATACTCCACAGAAGAGGAGTGAAAAACACATTTTTCCGGTTTGGCAATTAAGTGATGTTTGAGTCGAAGTAGTGTTTCTCTTACATGCTTAATATGAGAAAGCACCTCAGGAGAGCAAATAAGCATGCCATCCAAATCGGTCCATATAAGTTGAGAACCATGGATGGCATTTTTTCTGTCTATGGGCCACACACAAAAGGTTGCACGCATGATTGTAGCACAAAAGGCCACAATTCCACAGGTGCAACCTTTTGTGCACAGCCCTCCTGGTCAATGTTGAGGAGGGGGTCCCCAGCTGCTACGCACCACCCTGTGCCTTTGTCCACCCTCTCCCGCCCCCACTTAAATGCTGCAAGCTCTGGCTGTCTGCTGCCCTGCTCCTTCAGAGCTCTGCATATTGTGGCACCGGAAGCCCAGGGCACAACCTTGTGTCCCGGGCTTCCAGTGCCGCGGTATGCTGACTGCATACCCCACCCATCCATAAATCTTTGAAACACCATGGGTGCATTACAGGGCCTAAAAGGTATAACACCATATTCGTAATTCCCCATGCTTGTTCGAAAAGCGTAGGTGATAAGCTCAATGTAAATCTAGCTTCGTGAAGACATTTGCTTGCTGGGGTGACTCAATGATGTCCGATATCAAATGGTAGTGGGGAACGGTCCTGAAGAGTAAGGAGATTAAGCCTGCGATAGTCAGTCCAGTCCAGTCCAGGCCAGGCTTCTTGGGGATAAAAAACAATGAATCCCCTGTGGCAAAAGAAGAAGGATGTAGAAGGAGAAATTACTTACCGTAATGTTCTTTCAATGGATTCTTCTACCACAGATTCCTCATCAGATAGATATCCCCTTGTTATGTTATGGAGTTTTGTAAAGCGCTCGGTCACCCAGGGGCATCATGACGCTGACGAGAGGGAGTCCATGACCCATAAGCCATCAGATCGGTGAGCTAGGACACACAGGTTTTTAACGCCTTTCTGAACACTGGGTGATTAGTGAGGTTTTTCAGTGTTAATGGGAGGTTATTCCATAGTTGGGCAGCCAACTACCGAAAAGGCACGACCCCCAATAAGAGAACATCGAAATTAAGGAACACCAAGCAGCCTCGCAAAGCTGATCGCAATGGACAAGTGGGAAGAAAGCTAATGAATTTAGCGCTCAAGTACTAAGCGCGATGTACCAGGCACAAAGCCTTAAACCTAATGCGCCAAGTAACAGATGGCCAATGTAAAGAGCGCAGAACAGGCAAAATGTGAGTTCCATAGGCAGAACATGTGGCCACCCGGGCGGCCAGATTTTGTAAACGCTGAAGCCACTGGACAATGCCCTTAGGCTGCGCCAAACATAAAGCATTACAATAGTCCACGCGACTCAGTACCAAGGATCACACCGCCGGTGGCTGCAGGTTCAGGGGTATCAGGGGAAGCACCTTTCTTAGCATTTTAAGATGGAAATGGGCAGCTTGACAGACCTCCAATACTTGTGCCTCCATAGACAGGGAGGCGGAGATGACCAGACCCAAATTCTTTACCTTAGTCACCGGACCGGAAGAGGGCCAATGGTAGAAGGCCAGAAGGAGGAGACCCAAAGTGAGGGATCGGGGGGAGCCCACCACCAACACCACAGTCTTGTCTCCATTTAACTTCAGCCAGTTGTGGTTCAACCATCCTCCAATGGGAGACAGGCATCGGTGTAAGCACGACAACAGCTCAGCCTGGTCGTGATCTAAACTAATGAGGATCAGAGTGTCGTCGGCATATGAATAGCTCCTGCTGCCGAAGGAGTGGATGAGACACACAAGAGGTCAAATATAGATGTTGAAAAGAATGGGAGATAAGGCGCAGCCATGCGGAACCCCAAAACCAAGAACAGAAGAACTCGAAATAAATGGAGTTAGTGAGAGAATTTGGGTTCTATCGGCCAGGAAAGAAGTAAACCAGGCAAGAACCTGACCCGAGATTCCAACCGGAGAAAGATGGGCCAGCAGTGTAGGATGGTCTACGGTGTCAAACGCTGCCGAAAGGTCTAATAAAATCAGGGTGCCAACGCCTCCTGCATCAACCAGCCTAGGCATATCATCCTGGACTGAGACCAACACACTTTCTGTACCCCGGCCTGGCCTAAAACCTGACTGGGCGGGGTCAAAAATTTCTGAGGATTCCATGAAAGAAGACAGCAGAGGGGAGACCAGGCACTCCAAGAGCTTTATAAAAAAAAGATAAAAGGGAAAAAGGGAAATGGAGCGGTAATTAGAAGTCAAAGGAGGGTCCAACAAAGGTTTATTTAAGAGAGGGATCACAGTTGCGACCTTAAGCTCCGGAGGAATGCAGCCAGTCTGACAGGAAGCATTAACTGCCGCTGTGATCTCACTCAATACCTCCGAGGAAATCTGCTTCATTACAGCAAGAGGGATGACATCAGACGCTGCCCTGAAAGGCCATTAATATGTCCGGTGAATAAAGGAAAAGACCAGCCCTTAGAGCAAGTCAAACCACTGAGAAGTAGAGGTTCAGTCACAGGGGCAGATATTGTAGCAGCCAATTTCGGTAAAAATAAAATGGTGACAAGGAGTCACAGAGAGCCTGGGAGGGACTCGCAGAAGGCAACAATTTAGCTGAAGATGAAATATTTCACCACGGCAAAAAGAGCTTTAGGCTGGCATAGCGAGGACTCAATTTACTGAGCAAAATAGATTTTCTTTAGCCGTAACAATAGCCGCAGAATAAGCTGCAGCCTGAAGTTTATACTGTGCTCCAAGGCCAGGATCGTAGGCTATCCGTCACTTTTGCTCTGCCTATCTAAGATCAAGACGTGCCAATTTTTTTTCCAATAAGTTTTTATTAACAATTTTTCAATGAACAAGTAAATAACAACCCGCATCCCCCCACCCCCACCCACCCTTTCCCCTACCCCCAGATCCTACAGGTTCGCTGACAACTCAGATTCAACCCATGAATAAGGTACATTATTCTCATTAGTACGACCCAGTAGCCCAGGTTGGATTTGAAGTCAGTGACACTAGGCGGGCGCAACAGTACATAAGATTTCACAGGTCCGATTCATCCTGTGGTCTAACAATGCCCAATAGTTCCATAGCCTTGGGGTACCAGGCGCGACGGGCACCCGCCTTTAGAAATGACAACCGGCTGGCCCAGTCCGAAAAGAACCGCATGTGAGGCCTGGATCGAGTAGGTAAGCCACTCCATTGCCACCAATGCCCACAATTTCGCTACGCACTCATGTTCCTGTGGAGGGTCCTTTGACTTCCACTTCCTGGCCAGGACCAATGCAGCCGACAACATCATTATCACATACAATTTACGATCCGCTCTGGTTGGCAAAGTTGTCAGCATTGCATTAAGGGCCATTAAATCCCGCCCCTACCGAAGCCCTGCTGAACTCCTAACACCTGGGCGATCGCCCGCTGTACTGGGGACCAATAGGGGTCAAGGATTGGGCACGCCCACCAGATGTGGGCCCATGAGCCCACTGCACCGCACTCCCTCCAGCAATACACTGAGACCGTGGGATATATCCTATGTAACCTAAGTGGGGTTAGGTGCCATCTCAATAGCAGCTTCAGCCAGATCTCGCGGATTTGAATGGATCATGCAAGTTTCGGGATTTGAGACCACATCTTGACCCATTCCTGTTCCTCTATGGCCATCCCTAAATCTTGTGCCCATTTGCTCATGTAGCCCGTAGAGTGTATAGGTTCCTCCCGTTTTATAAGTTTATAGATGGACGAGACTACCCCCTTGTCCGTGTCGAGATATTTTTCAAACTGGTTAAGGGGGCGAGAGCCGGCCAGCCTTACCGCCGGATGGGAGATCCAGTGCCTGATCTGGAAATATGAAAACCTCTGCCTCTCCCTCACACCGAAATCATTCTTACACTCCTCAAACCTTTTCACCTCCCCCGCCCCCACTAATATATCCCGTAGCATCCTGCAGCCCCCCTGGAACCATGGATCAAAGTTTGGTGCATTTGTGGCCGCTGGAGTGAATTGCGGATTACCATGCAGGGGCGAGAACGGAGAGGGAAAGGAAGTGATCTTGGCTCTCTCGATGGCTTGATCCTAGGCCTCCCCTGTCGCCGATGTAATTATACTACAATATATTCTAGTTGGCCTATCGTACTTCGGCACCCACAGTACCCCCTCCAGGTCCATTCCTACTACAGCCCTGTCCATTGGCCTCCAAACCTTATGCCTGTCATTTATTTGCCAGTCCCTAATAACCCTGATCTGCGCTTCTAAATAATATACTCGAAAGTCCAGCTGGCCTACTCCCCCTCGTTCTGGCAAGGCTTTCATAATGGATGCCGCCACCCTTGGGCGCTTACGGTTCCAGACGAACCGGCTAATTATTCTCTGCACGGCCCTGAAGAAAGAAGTTGGGACTCGGATCGGTAAGACTGAAAAGTGATAAAGGAGCAGAGGAAGAATCGTCATCTTTAAAGTGTTGATCCTACCCAACCACGAGATCTCCAGGGGGCCCCAGTCCACCAGCTTCGATTTTATCTTCTGAAGGAGCGGGAGATAATTTGCTGCGTATAATTGCTCCACAGATTTGGTCAGGTGGATCCCCAGATATCTCTGCGAGGAGTCAACCCATCTGTAATTGTAGGCGTTCCTGAGGTCTCGGGTTGCGTCGGATGATAAGGTGAGAGGAAGCGCTTCCGATTTGTGGGCATTGATTTTTAGGCCTGCCACTTGGCCAAATCTAGTCAGTTCTCTTGCCACTGCCTGCAATGAGGTGATCGGGTGAGTCAATGCCAGGATCATATCGTCAGCAAAAGCTGCAATCTTGCGGACCTCACCCCCAAATGGGATTCCCTCGATATCCTCGGCTGCTCGCACCGTCTCCAAGAACGGTTCCAGGTGGAGGGCATAAAGAGGCAGCGACATCAATCAGGATGACTTTGGCTTCATTCATTGAATTAGGGAGCAGCCCAGAGGACCCCATACAATTAAATAATTTGGTTAGAATGGGAATTAACACTTCTTTATGGGTTTTATAGAATTCGGATACATACCCATCGGGGCCAGGGGCTTTACTAGCCGGAAGGTTATTAATGACTCTCCGCACTTCGTCCGTAGTGATCTCAACCTCCAGCGCATCCCTATCTTCCTGCGAAATATGTCGAACCCAACATTGCGTAGATATGCTTCCTGGTCCTCGCCTTTGGGGAAACTAGAGCTATAAAGGGCAGCGTAAAATTTAATGAATTTGCCCTCAATATCAGGATTCGATGTGAGCAGGGCCCCTCCCTCTCCCTTTAATTTTAGTATTGTTTTGTCGCATGCCTCCTTAGGCAACTTTCTGGCCAGGAAGTGGTCAGCTTTGTTGCCTTTGATATAGAACCTTTGTCGCAACTTGAGAAGGTTTTGCTCGACCGCTCTTGTTTGTATGAGGTTTAAATGGCCTCTCACTGCCCTGTATTCCTTTTTGATGGCTGCCGACATCCTAGACCCCATACGGGTCATGACCTCCTTAAGTCTAGCTTCCAGTTGTTGTTCATCCAGCCTTAGTTCCCGTTCCCTTCTGGCCTTTATTGCTATGATCCTGCCCCTCATCGTGGCCTTAAGTGCATCCCACCAAATCTGAGGGGACGTGTCCTCCCGTCCACTATTTCCTGGTCCATTTCCCTAACCAAGACCGGGTCCCTGAACAGCGAGACTGGGTATCTCCATTTCCAGATAGATGGGGGTCCCCTGGGTTTAGCCAGAAGCAAGGTAAGCCAATCGGCCCCACCTCCAATGCGGTCGCCCTTCCCAACAATGGTTTCGAGATCCAGATACAATCAATCCGCGAGTGAGACCTATGCGCATGCGAATAGAAAGTGTAACCCTCCGCCTGCCCGTAGAGTTCTCGCCAAGTATCAACCAGGGCCAAGTCGCGCATTTTCTGCACCATGTCCCCTGATGGTTCACCCCCCTCCCCCACCCGAGTGTGCCACGATGAGGAACTCCTGTCTTTGGCAGGGTCCCAAGTTAAGTTAAGACGTGCCAATTTAAGATGTTCCGAGAACCAGGGTTCAGATGGGAGCCTCCGTGGCTGAACTAGTTGTAGAGAGGGCCACCACATCTGCTGCTTCAAGCAGTGATCGAGATAGTGCAGATAGAGCGGCTACTGGCGCCATACTACATCTCGCTTTAACTAATGAGACAAGACCCTGAAGGTCGGCTGAATGGCAACACCTTTGCCACCTTCTCGAGGGAACAGTTGTTTGCTGCACCCGGTCCACTTTGAGTGAGCAAGTCACCAGATACTGATCTGACCATAATACCGGCTCGACCGAAAGAGTGGTCAGCAGGGATTCATTGGCCATAACCAAGTCCAGGGTATTCCCCAGCTTATGGGTAGGTCCTGGAACCGATTGCACAAGGCCCAAGTCGGCCATACTCTCAAAGAAAAAATCTAGTGCAGGGTTCCGAGTGCCATTAAAGTTCAAGTTAAAATCTCCAAGTACCACAAGACTTGAAACTTTAATTTGAAGATCAACTAAGATTTCCAGTAAAGGATGAAGAATCCCAACATATGAACCTGGTGGGCGATAGATGACCAAGAAATTACAAATAAAAGAAGGAGAAACACCACATCTAAGCAGTAAGGCTTCCATAGCCAGTGAATGAGAAAACTCCAGCTGTGTAACCACAAGAATGGATTTGAAAGTGGCTGCTCCCAGGGGGGTGCTGTTGAGCAGCCCAAGATGGCTGCTTAGTCCTGTAGCTCTGTGTGTTACCAACCTAACACTAGCTTGTGAAGCGGCTAATCTTAACCAATTTCCTCCAAAGGCTGGATAGGTACCTATGACATCTAGGTACACACACTGTCCAACTCTGAGGCCAATTGACCATATGGGTTAGGAGATGCGACCAAGTGAGCGACACACCAAGGCAGCCGGCCCGCACCTACCCTTCGCCTACGCACCTTGCTCTGGATGAGGCATCAATCACTGCGCCGAGGAACCTCATGACTGGCGGCGCTGGCTGTGCAACCTTACACCTGGACCCGTACCGGCTCTTGCAGCCCTCGGTCCTGGCTGGGCACAGAGAGTTGGGCGAGCATGTGGGTGACTTCAGGCCCGGCAGCCCCTGCGCAATCTACCATTGGTGCGGACGCTGGAGATTCGACCGTGCTGGCCGCCCACGACAGGACGGCTGCAGCTGGATCCTGCCTCTGCCCTGACCTGAGCTCCTGGAGCCGGCCCCTGAGCGCACGTGTCTGCCGGTACTGAGACCGGGCAACAACGTGGGCGCTGCATCCACACCCGGCCGGAGAGCGGCCGACTGCTGCTGGCGTGCCCCGACCCACCTGGGATTCCCGCGTCGTGCTCTGCTTGCTGGGACCACGGCAAGCACCACCCAACTGATAGCCCTTCCATACTTTGGTGCATCTGTGGCAGCCCAGCGGTGGACTGTCGCGTACTGACGACGCGGCTGGAACTGGTTCTGGGGAACGGGGGAAGCGTATCGGAGCCAGGCTGGCCCTTGCCCTGTAACTGAAGCAGACCATGCCACACGCTCCGCTCCATCAACAGAGCCTGATGCCTGGAGACACCGAAACACTACGCGCACATCCACACAAGTAAGCGTGAACGTGAAAGGCATATATAAGCATTGGGTCTCGCCCACTGAGCTTCCTGGTTATTCTTTCCACACCCCGGGCAGCTACCAGCCCCACACATCTCTGTCACTGTGTGGGAGCGGATGATTTTAACCATTCTTATTGTGGTGCCCCTGGATCTGCTGGTGAGCGGCGAGACCCTTCGGCAAGCCCCTTCATAATCCTCCCCTGGGTGTGCTTGTGCTCGGCCACCTCTCCACTGCATCGATACTGGGCCTCCCACCAGCCAATACCCCGAGAGGGTGCTGATTATCAAACAGAGGACATGATCCTTCCACTATCTGGCTGTGACTCACTACTATGATCGCTGTGATCCTCCTGTTTTTTTTTCCGGGCCATACTGAAGAGAGCTGTTGAATTCCCCCGACTGCCCTGATTAAACAAGGAGGTAATTGAGATTCTATGAAGGAACACAGGACTACACACTGCGCAACTACTTACATCACTGATACAACATTGTCTGGCCTTCGGGCTCTGGTTCCCTGTGGCTGTTGTGTTAGAGCACCCCAAAGGAACGCAGGAGACTGATCACTTACAGAGACATATGCACCTGCACCCATAATGTCTAATAGGTCTCGAGGTGCCAACAAATTTGGAGCTATGGATAGGTACGCTAGGGCAGCACCCAAACCTGACCAAGAAGGCCCCTCCAACAACCATGAGGATAGACTTGCCAGCAGAAACCCCCCAACTCGACTTAACCGC
The DNA here is from genome assembly GCF_040938575.1 of Ambystoma mexicanum. Taxonomy (NCBI): domain Eukaryota; kingdom Metazoa; phylum Chordata; class Amphibia; order Caudata; family Ambystomatidae; genus Ambystoma; species Ambystoma mexicanum. The sequence goes on from NC_090936.1 coordinate 990,639,674, forward strand.
AGTTATGGAATCCATGGCCAAGAATTTAGCATCTTTTAATGAACAGCTTGATGACATTAATGCAAACGTGGCGTCTCTTAAATCCAAGCTTGATCAACAGGGCACCAGGATCAACGAGGCGGAAACCAGGATTGGTGCCAATGAAGATGGGCTGCATGCACTGCGAAATACTGTTGCTGCCCTTACCCGTGACATGAAATTAGTCAAAACCAAATGTGACAATTTGGAATCCAGGTCACGCAGAAACAAAATCCGTATTGTGGGTGTTCCTGAGACTGCACTCAAAGGACACATGGAACTAGCAACTGAAAACCTCCTTAAAGTCCTGCTTGGCAACCCCAAGCTTTCTCCGTTCTATGCTGCAGAGCGAGCACACAGCACACTGGCTCCCCCTCCTAAACCTGGGGATTTCCCAAGGCCAATAATTGCGAAGATCCTGAATTACAGAGCTAGAGATCACATTCTCAGATTGGCCCGAGAAAAGTGAGAACTGAGACTATACTAGCAAATCATCAGAATCCTCCCGGATTTCTCTACAGGAGTGCAACAGGAGCGGCGGCAGTTCAATGGAGTTAAGAAAATGTTGAGAGGAAAATTGAATACGCAATGCGGTTTCCCACTCGCCTGAAGTTCACCCATCGCAACAAACTTTACTTTTTCACGGTCCCGGATGAAGCAGTGAAATTCATAGAGGCGCATATACCAATAAATGACACAGCGGATGAACTGATGGACAATGACTGAGTGAGATATCGCCCGTTCTCCGTTGCTGGGCTCGGCCCTGCCCCCCCCCCCCCCCCCCCCCCCCCCCCCCCCCCCCCGAGTCCCTTCTTACTTCTGATCGTGGCTCGCTTGTACCCTGTTGCACGTTGCTAATGACTTAGCGGGCCCCAACTGCACTATCCTTATTATACCTAAACAAGGGCCGGTAATCATCCCTGACCCCAATTACTGCTTGAGCTGAGGCACTGCCCCAAATCAAAGAAGACACTGGCCCCAAAATGTATGTCACCACTTTTATGGTTTACATATTATGCATCCTGTAGCTCCCTTCTGTACTTCAGAGCACTAATAGCCATTTTGGGAAATGAGGTGTGTATGCACCAAATCATAGATGAAGGTTGGTCACACAGCAGCAGCGACCCGCTTTTTGCAGCTGCAATATTCATTCCTACAAAATTGTTGAGTTTGTGCCCCAGTTGGGCTTGGACCTGGCTGCACAGAGTTGGGGATGGCGTGCCAAGGTCTGCTCTAAGGGGGTGGGTGGTGCAGTTGTGAGACTGCTCATCAGGGTTGGGCAGTGAGGGTGGGGGTTGGCAAAGTTGGGGAATATGAGAAAACTGGTGAGAGGGTTGTGGCAAGGCTAGGGGTGTGTAGGAGACACGCCACAGAGACACACGCTATACTGAATGGTGGCAGATTTAGTTACTGGGATGTTCCATAAATCTATAACATGGCCATTAAACAGATGTCATGGAATGTTTGGGGGTTAAGTAACTTCACAAAGGCCTGAAGAATCACAGCCTATGCGGAGAGAAACAGGGTCAAAATACTCCTATTACAGGAGACTCATGCCCTGGGACACCTCGCATCTTGCTTAGCGCCAACATGGGGATCCATAAATCGATTAAATTCCGACTGAAGGCAAGTCACATAGACCCCGAGTAGGTATGTTGTCCTCCACTGCATGATCACCAACAAAGAATATCTGCTGGTAAACACGTACGGTGCGAATATTGATGCCCCCGAATTCTTCGACGAGGTGGTCTCTCTACTTATGAAGTACATTGGAGTCCCTAGTATATGGGGGGAGGGGACATGAATTTAATATTGGATAATGATCAACAGAACAGGGACATCCTGCAGAATCACGACCCGGGCTGCACGCCGATTGCTCACACACATGAGGTCATTAGGCATACACGATACCCTGGAGGACGCTTCACCCGCACATGAAGGAATACACATTCGTCTGTACACAAGAGTTCATCCAGAATCGACCTGTTACAATCGGGTGTATTGATCGGTAAAGTAATGGATGTCCAGATACTTGCCCGTACACACTCAGACCATTCCCCCGCTGACTGTGCAGATTAGGCTGGGGACAGCCCCACCTACCTGCTCGGCCTGGTGCTTCAAATCTGATGCAGCTTGACATTGTGTTTAAGGCTGAAATCCTTGCAGATATAAACACCTTCTTTGAATGCAATAAACGCGACACATCTGCCGGAATTCGCTAGGAGGCATTCAAGGTTTACATTAGAGTTATGTGTATCTCTAGGGAGGCGGGAGTCCTGAAGGTAATTAAATGAGACTTACATCGCTCGGAGACTAGGCTTAAGGAACTTGAATGTGCCACGCAATCTACTCCGGCCAAGCTTGTACAAATAAGATTGGAACTGGAAACCTTCGAAGCCCGTGCCACGAGAGGAACAAGTTACTTTCTTACCTGGTAACGTTCTTTCGATGGGATGTTCCTCCGACGTATTCCACATCTATGACAGTAATCACCGCAACACAGCTGGGGTGATTACTGTCAGATGTGGAAAACGTCAGAGGACACAATCCCCTCGAAAAATACGTTATTACACGCGCCCACTGGCAGCATGGAAGTATGGCGAGGGGGACAGGCCGGGGAGAACCTTGTCTAGACTAGTACGTGCTAAGGGGGGTAGATCCCGGATTGATTGTATTACAGACACGAAGGGCACTCAACACTGGTCTGAATGCGCCCTAAAATGAACATAATGCACAAGGCATAAGTGACCTCTTATATCAGATTCCTATGACATACGTTTCTCAAACCACCAGAGAACAGCTTGACACTCCGATTACAATTGAAGAGATAGTTAAGGACATCACAGACCTTCCGAAGGGCAAATGTCCGGGACCCGATGGGCTAATCTCGGAATTTTATCAGGAGCACATAGCTCTCCTTGCGCCGAAACTACTCGAAGTCTGGACGGAATCACTCCGACTGTCCACTATTTCCCTTTCTTTACGGGAGGCTCTTATAACAGTTCTTCTTAAGCCAGGCAAAACTAGCGACAAGTGCGGGCTTTACAGACCACTGTCACTCATAAATACCAATACCAAAATATTTGCTAAAGTAATAGCCAGCAGATTCCTCCCAATCAGGCCTTATCTCGTCCATGAAGATCAAAGTGGCTTCGGTCCTGGACGCTCGACAACCCTAAAAATCTGACGGCTCTTCAATGTAATGTCCAAGATCGATCAAAACTCAGATGCGGTGGCGGTCACACTTGACGCCCAGGCGGCCTTTGATATGGTCTCCTGGCAGTATATGTGGGCAGTCCTGGAAAAGATGGGGATCGGGCCAAATATGATATCCTACATTAAACTATTATATACATGTCCTGCGGCAAAGGTCCTGGTCAACTCCCTGACCACCTCGTCTTTCCCCCATTCTATTTGCGTTGGGCATCGAACCAATGGCTGATAACGTCATAGCTTGCAAGGGAATACATCGACAGGATACACTGGAGATCATATCACTATACGCCGATGACATACTGCTTTTCATCAGAAACCCGTCTGTACACCTCAAACCCATCATACGTGACATAACAAAAATAGGCACATACTCTCGCTTCACCATCAACTACTCCCCCCAACCCCCTCCCTCCGCTGGTCTCCAGAGGGTATCAAATACCTGGGGGTCCAGGTGTCATTATCTAGATCTTCTCTAGTGGCCGATAACTACATGGCTGCGGCACAGCTTATTGAGATGAAAATAGCAAGTTGCCGCAATATCCCGCTCTCACTAGCGGGCAAGCTCTCCTTAATAAAAATGATAGTGGTCCCCAAACTCCTTTACATCTTTGCAAATGTTCCGATTTGGCCTGGAAAACAATACTTTGAGAATAAACATACCAAATGCGCCCAATTTCTTTGGCATTCGGGCGCTGTCTGCAAGAAGTGGCAACACATGACTCTTCCCTATGAGAAAGGGGGCTTCACTGCCCCGGATCTTACCCAATATTGGATCGCTGCACAGGCCCAACATGCTACAAACTGGTATAGGCATCCAACTGCACCCCCCACGTCAACCTTGAAAAAGCAGCAGACAAGGAGGTAAATGTCATGTCCCTTATCATCCACCGAGTGTACCGGACAGAAGCCCCATCAGACCCCGTAGCTACCACGATTATGGCATGGAACCACCTATTGAACTCCCAGCCCGAGCATCGCCCGTACTATAAATGCCTTCCCATCTGGAAGTTTCTGAGGCTCGCTCCCACTCACGACAAACTCCTCTCGCGACACTGGCTCGACCTGGGTTACCAAGCATGGACGGATTTATACCCTGAGGGTAAGTTTATTACGCCCCAGACATGGCCCCTGGGCCACTCGGGATCAGCATTGGAGCTATTGCAGTATTTTAGACTAAGGGCTGCGGTTCGTGATATGTGGCCTTCCTACCCTGACAAGCCCCCTGAATCGCCCGAAATCCAATACATAGCCAACTCAGCTAACAGCCAGGGTATAACCTCCTCCCTATACAAGATGCTAGAGGAGAAGTCTAGCAACGCACTCCCTGGGACATGCAATAGATGGGCAGAGGAGCTGGGCCTTGAAATTACAGATGATACATGGAGGAAAATGTGCTTACACACTCGTAAGGTCTCCCTTAACTTTAGATTCCGCTGCATGCAGTACAAACTCCTAAACCGACTTTATTACACACCATACAAAGCGGCGAAATGTACACATAACCAGATGCACACTTGTCCCAGATGCATATCTAGCGATGCGGATCACATACACATGTTTTGGTCCTGTGATGCGCTTGGCACGTTCTGGACAGCAGCTCTCGGCGCCCTCTCGGAGATAGCTGGAACCACAGTTGGCCCGGACCCCGATTGCTGTGCTTTTTGGTATATGGAGTGGGGATGAGCTGAAACAAATGTCTACATTTTTAAATTTAAGTGTTATGGTGGCCAAAAAATGCATATTACAATGTTGGAAACGTCATTCTCCCCCTCATTTGATATGTGGTTGAAAGCTCTCACATGGACACAGACCTGTGAAGAAGAATATATTAACTCCCTTCCAATGCATTTTTGCCCCAAAAATGTATGGACAGATTTCTGCAGCTATCTAAATAGCAAGGAGGACATGGAACCGGACCCCTTGGACACGTAACCGGCTGCGATGAATCTTGACCTAAAACATTGGGCTAACAATCCATCAAAAGTATGGACCGAAGCCCAGGAGGCTGCATCACAGATGTTACGAATAGGAACACCCCTCTGGAGGGCAGTAGAGGCAGCCATCCCCCTGGTAGAATGGGCCCGCAAGCCCACCGGAGGATCCTTACCCGCCAAGTGGTAACATTCAGAAATTGCCAGTATAATCCATCGAGACAGTCTGCTTAGTAACAGCTTGTCCCAAACGCCTTCCAGCGTAACCAATAAAGAGTTGATCATCCACTCTGACCCAAGACATGCGTGAAATATAAAAGCTTAAAGCTCTCCTAGGATCCAGCCTAAGGAGCCTCTCCTCTTCCTTGCCAGGATGCGGAGGAGGATAAAATGCCGGAAGAATAACCTTCTGGCCTAAATGAAATTCGACACCACCTTCGGAAGAAAGGAAGGACGAACTCCAAGGACAACTCTGTCCTTATGAAACACAGTGAAGGGTGGCTTAACTGAAAGTGCCTGTAACTCACTCACTCTGCGAGCGGAAGTGACCGCAACTAAAAATACAGTTTTAAGGGTTAACAGTCTCAAAGGACAAGAATGCAAAGGCTCAAAGGGAGCACCCATTAGAAACTTGAGAACAAGGTTCAGATCCCAACCGGGCATCTGGAACGGTGACACAGGGAATACATAAGTGAGCCCTTTCAGAAACCGAGAAATTAAAAGGGATTTTAAAGTAAGAACACTCCTCAAACGAGCGCTTAAATTTAGACAGCCCCGCCAGGTAACCTTTAACGGTACCCACTTGCAGGCCCTTGTGGGCCAAAGAAAGCAAAAAAGACAGAACCACAGGAATGTCACATGAAAATGGATCCACATTCTTAACCCTGCACCAGTCACAGAACTTTCTCCAACAGCAACGGAACAGGGACTTTGTTGCCGGCCGTCTGGCCGAAAGCAACACCTCCATTACGTCTTCAGGGAAATCCCCATCCTTATACCTCAACCTTTCAGAAGCCAAGCGTGAAGGTTGAGGGATCTGACCTCTGAATGGTGAACCTGACCACCCTCCTGTGAGAGCAGATTGTCTCGGTAGGGAAGACGACGTGGAGGGCAGATGGACAAGTCGAGAAGGTCCGGGTACCACGTCCTCCTGACCCACGCCGGAGCAATGAGGATCATCCAGGAACCGAACCTCTGTAACCTCCGCAGCACTTGCGGGATGACAGGGACTGGAGGAAATGCGTACAGCAGTGGGAATGACCACTCCACCACAAACACGTCTCCTAAGGCTCATCTTGGAGGAAATTCCCGCGAGCAGAACCTTTCGCACTTCCTGTTGACACAGAAGGCGAAGAGATCCACTTGAGGGAAGAATCTCCTGAGCCAACTCCAACTCGTGATATCGCGCTCTGCCTGCTCAGAGCGTCCGCCGTCTCGTTTTAGTCTCCGGCCAGATGAACTGCCGAGACCGAAATCTCCTGCTTGATTGCCCAGAACCAGAGCTGCATCACCTCCCTGCACAGAGGAAGTGACCCTGCCCCCCCTTTTTGTTGAGGTAGTGCATGGCCACTGTGTTGTCCGTCAGGATCAGGAAAGTCTTTCCACGCACAGTCGTCAGAAAAGCCTTCAGGGCTAGCCTGACGGCCCTCAGCTCCAACAGATTGATATGGAGTCTGGACTCCGACGGAGACCAACGACCGCCCACTGTCAACTCGTTGGCATGAGCTCCCCATCTCGTGAGGGATGCATCCATCACGATCGTCACCTCCGGCCAAGGTAGCCAAAATGGAGCCCCCTTCATCAGATTGCCTTCGACGGCCCACCACAGAAGGTCCCAGGCGACCGAGGGCGGCCCCTGAACGGGGTCCGACATCCTGCCGGAGGACTGTGACCACTGGAGTTTGAGAGCCCATTGCAAAGATCTCATCCGCAACCTGGCCTCTGGCACCAGAAGAATGCAGGATGGCATGAGGCCGAGCAATCTCAAGAACTCGAACGCCGGGAGACTCTGGGCATGTTGAAACTTGTGCACCATCTGCTGAATATGAGCCCTCACCTGGGGAGGAAAACACTGCCCCAGGGACGTGTCGAGCACTGCTCCGATGTACTGGAGCCGCTGTGTTGTCGTCAAATGGGACTTCTTTAAATTGAGGGAGAAGCCCAGCCTGTGAAGGGAGTGGCAGGTAACTGACAGATAATCCAGGACTTGCTCGGAAGAGCGCGCCCTGATCAACCAATCGTCCAGGTAGGGGTAGACGTGAATCCCCCTTTCCTGAGATACGCTGCCACCACCACCATGAGCTTGGTGAAGACCCTCGGGGCGGAGGTAAATTCAAACGGCAGGACACGAAACTGAAAGTGCGAGTCGCCAACCGCGAACCTCAGGTACTACTTGTGCTTTGGATGGATCTGCACATGAAAATAAGCGTCCTTGAGGTCGAGAGACACCAACCAGTCCTGAAGTTGAAGGGCCTGGAGGACTTGAGAAAGAGTAACCATCTTGAACTTGTCCTTCCTGAGGAGTTTGTTCAAACCGCGCAAGTCCATGATGGGTCTCAATCACCAGTCTTTCTTTGAATTAAAAAAATAAGGGGAATACCATCCCTTGTTCCTCTCCGCTACAGGCACCAGTTCTATGGCGCCTTTCTCCAGCAGGGCTTGAATTTCCTGCGCAAGGAGCGGATCGGGACTCTTCAAAGAGAGATTCCCTGGTGGATTGTCGTGAGGCCTCTGCCGAAAGGGAAGGCAGTAACCGTGGGCTATGATCCCCAGAACCCACACATCTGAAGTAATGGCACACCATTCTACAAGATGCTGCGCCAGCCTTCCCCCAACCGGCGAACCATGGGACATGGCCTCATGACTGAGCTGAAGCGGCTACGGCGTTGCCTGAGGGCAAAGAGGCAACTGCCTGAGCGGCCTTGGCACCTAGAGTACCTTGTTTACCACCTCTGGCACTCCTACGGTGGCCCCTTTGACTAGCAGCTCCTTTCGCTTTACTAAAGGATGAGTAATAACGAAAGGAACCTCCCCTCCATTGCTGTCCCCTAGGACGAAAAGACGGAGGTTGGCGAACTGCAGCACCCAACGACTTTGCTGCAGCTTTTGAGGTCTGCAACCTCTCAAGGCTCTCGTCAGCCTTGCTGCCAAAAAGATGGACACCATCAAAGGGCATGTTGAGGAGCCGGGCTTGCACATCAGAAGCAAACCCTGACTTCCGCAACCACGCAAGCCTGCGTATTACGGTGCTCGCCGCCATGGACCGGCTGATGCAATCTGCCATGTCCAAACCCGACTGAACAGCCTCACACATGGCATCCTTGCCATCCTGGACCATAGCAAGAAAACCATCCCGTTCGTCTCCTTCGGGAATATGTTCAGCCGCTAAGGAAACAGTTCCACAGAGTGTGCGTGAAACGTGACAAGGCACATATGGAGTTGGAAGCCTGAAGAGCCATAACCCCTGAAGAAAACACTTTCTTCGCCCAACCATCAAAACACTTGTCGTCCCTATCAGGAGGGATGGTAGGATAGGACGCCTGCTTTGCTGGGGCCGTAGCCGCCTGCACCACCAAACTCTCCGAGGTGGGGTGCTTGATCAAGTAGCAGGGGTCGCTACTGACTGGGCAGTATTTTCGCGACAAAGACTTGGCCACTGCCGGTAGACTCTCCAGAGGAGTCCAAGCCGCCGCCACCCTCCTCTGTAGAGCCATATGGAATGGCAGTACCGGGTCAGTTGGTGGACCTTGGTCGAGGATATCCGTTAGGTCATCATGAAGAAAATCCCCTGGGGGAGCAGACCACCCCAAGTACTCTGCGACCCTTCACATAAGGCGCCGGTACGACGACTCTGCATGGGTGCCAGGCTCAGGCCTACAGAACTCCACCTCCGGAGAGGTGTTCAGACCACTGGCGTCGTGCAGCGACTGACGCAGGTCCTCAATCTGGCTATGTCCCGAGATAATCTCGTCTGGTATCGTATCAGGAACCATCCCATCTTCAGAACCTTCATCCACCTCAGAAATATAATCCAGATGGTGGAAAGTGGGCACAGAATGGGGGACAAAGATATGTTTGGCCTTGGCCAGAGCCTTTCTAAGGGGTTCCACCGTGCCACGGGGTACCTCCGACAAGACAGCCTCGAAAGGCATCAAGGGCGTCAAGTGAATCGGCGTCGAGCGCGGCGCCGACGGCTTCAACACAGGCCTTGAGGGCAGAGGCCCGAGCGGGTCCGACAGTATGGGCGCCGATGGCGTCAACGACTTCCTCGGAGGCGAAGCCTCGAGAGAGTCCCTCGACGACCTCAGCGCCACAAGCGTCGACGTCTTCTTCGAAGACTTCACAGATGCACACGGTCTCCAGCGCGTCGAGGACCGAGACCTGGAACGGGCATGACTAGAACGATTCCCCTTGTCCGAGCGGGACCTTTCCCGCGAATCGTGCCGACCAACCGAGCCCGAAGGCGTACGAGCAGTGTCTCGTACGGTCACGTCCGACCCCACTCGGAGGTGCGGACGGACTGGTGCCCTGCGATTCAAGAATTGCCAACATTTTCTTACCGAAGGAAGCCCATTCCTCTGGAGTAGCATGCTTGGTGGGATAAGCAACCCGCCGTGGGCGGAGTCCTCGGACGAGGGCGGGGAAGGCGACCGATGACAGCGCTTCCGTGAGTGCCTCGAAGAGGCAGAGGAGTGGCGGGACCCACTCTGGGACCGAGACCCCCTAGACTTACGACAACGCTGCAGAGAGTCGCCCCTCGAATCGTCCGTCGAAAGCCCAGTGGACCTCGACTTCCGGGCTTGGACACCTACCGACCGACAGCTTCTTCTTACGCTCCCGCAAGGCCTTGGACGTAAGCGATTGGCAGTCGACACAATCATCCGTGTCGTGGGCCTCCCCGAGGCACCAGAGGCAGGCGTCGTGCGAGTCCGTCACAGACATCTTGGACCCACAGTCCCCACACTTCTTGAAGCCTGGACGCATGGTGGAAGAAGAGGAAGACATCCCGATAAACTTCACAAACGAACAGGTTCGAAGAACCAAAAGAACAGAAACTCCAAAGAGTCGAGGCTTGCCGAGATCTCCGAAGCGAACATGTTCGCGAAAAAAACGGAACCGAGGCTACGGGCGTCGTACGTCCTACTTATAACATCCGGTGACGTCGGCCGTCGGAGGAGGTCCTCGAAGACGGCGTATCAACGTCATAGACGCAGAAAGATTTTCTGAAGCAGCACAGCTGTGGTGATTACTGTCATAGATATGGAATATATCGGAGGACCCAATCCCCTCGAATGATGGAATTCGGACACCATCTTAGGCAAGAACCCTGGTCTCCTCTTAAGAGATACCTTTTTGGGGAAAAAAGGAGTAAATGGTATTTTGCAAGAAAGGGCCTGCAACTTGCTGACCCGCCTGGCCGAATTAATGTCAATCAAAAAGGCTGTTTTTAAAGTAAGCAGCCGCAAGGAACAAGAATGTAACGGCTCAAAGGGAGCCGCCATCAGGAAAGTAAGAACCAGGTTCAAATCCCAATAAGGGACAACGAAATTAATAGGCAGAAACTCATTCACAAGGCCCTTCAGGAATTGCGCCATAACCGGGATCGTGAAGAAAGATCATTGATCCGGAGACCCGCTAAACACAAAGCCGCCAAGTATCCTTTGACTGTGGTAACGTGAAGTCCTGAAGAGGCCAGTGAAAGAAGGAACTCCATCACTGTAGAGGTGGGGCAAAGATACGGTCAATCTCGTGCTCCCTGCTCCATGTCTCAAATCTTCTCCACCAGCACACGTACAGAGATCTTGTAGACAGCAACACCTCAAGCACCTCTTCAGAGAGATCCCAGTCATATCTCGTCCTCTCAATTACCACAAATGTAGGTTGAGGGATTCTGGGTTTGGGTGGAGCACCCGACCTTCTGACTTAGGATATACGGGCGACAAAGCAACTGCAGAGGTGGGCAGATGGTCAAATCCAGAAGGTCCGATTACCATGTCCTCCTCGCCCAATCCGGGACGATCAATATCAGGGTTGCTCGAAACCTCCCGAGAGCCCATGGAATGACAGAGCTCGAAGGGAAGCCGTAGTGGAGGGGAAGACCCAGTCCACCATAAGCGCATCCCCTAGCGCGCTGTTCCCTGGGAATTCCCTCAAGCAAAAAGGTTTCCACCAGAGAGAGAAGACGACCTCTAGGACTTCCTGGCATACTTCACACTTGTGTGAAACCGTTCTCTGCCTGCTCAGAGCATCCGCCAAACTGTTCTCTGTCCCCGCCAGATGAACTGCTGAGACCGAGATCTGGTTCTTCAGAAAACAAGAACCACAGCTGCTTCAACTCTCTGCAAAGGGGAAGGAACCGCACATCACCCTGCTTGTTCAATTAGTGCATGGCCTCCATATGGTCTGTCTAGATCAGGACATGTTTCCCCTTCAGAGAGGGCGCAAAAGCCTTCAGGGCCAACCTGATTGCTCACAGCTTCAGCCTGCTGATGTGCCACTGGGCTTCCATTGTTGATCAAAGGACTTTCACCTGGATGGCAAAAATAAATAAATAATTTTAAAAAAAGCTGTTCACCTGCAAATCCTCGCAGTGAGCCCCAGCCCTTCAGAGTTGCATCCGTGACCACCCTGACCTGGGGCCACAGAGGCCAAAAAGGTTCCATGTCGTCTCTGCTGGCCCACCGACCTCAACATCCTGAGAACATCCTTCATTGTGCTGAAATACTGGAACCATTGACCCCTCAGTAGAAACTGCAGGGTTTGCATTCACAACCTGGCCTCTGGCACTAGAAAAATGCAGGTCGTCATGATGCCTAAGAGGCAGAGGAAGGAGTCCTCTTGCAAGCGGTTGTGGCTCTGGAACAGATCAACCATCTGCCTGACACTGCCAACACTCTCGAGCGGTCAGGACTGCTCTGATGAACTCTAGCCTCTGCGTTGGTGTCGTGAGAAGTCCAGCGTGTGCAGCAGTGAACAGGTGTCCTCAAGGCGAGACTAAATCTGCTCCCATAACTTTCCCCAGATCAGCCAGTCGTCCAGGTATGGAAACACATGTACACTGGATCTCCTGAGATGAGCCGCCACTACTGCCATTAGCTTGAAGACTCTTGGAGTGGAGGTCAACCCAATGCGGCGCTCCTTGAATTGGTAGTGTCCACCCTAGGAGGAATCTCAGGAATGTCCTGTGCCTGTGGTGGATGAACACATGGAAATATGCATCCTGCAGATCAAACACCAACCAGTCCTGCGACTATAGAGCCTGGAGGATATGATAGGTTATTTATAACGCGCTTAATACCCAGGAGGTTTCTAAACGCAGACTCGGAGATCGAACTGGTGGTGCTCCGTGACGTCTTGCTTCCCAGGCGAGCAAGTTGCCCCTGAGCTATCCTCACGAGGATCTCTCATAGCATCACCATTTTGAATTTGTTCTTCCTCAGGAACTTGTTTAAGGCCCCTAAGTCTGAAAATGGAACAAAGTGCTTCCCCTTTATTGGGTTATGTTATATGTTCCGTTATAAAATCGTATAAAGAACTCAAACACCAGAAGGTAACTTGTCGCCAATCAACAGAAGTAGCAGAGGGAAGGGTGAGACTCAAAACAAATGAATTTTGAGAGCGCACCTAAAATTGAGATAGTCATCCATGATACGCAAAGTGATGGGCATGGCGTTCCAAAGTTGACTAGCTACAACACAGAAGGAGCGCACGCCTCTACGCATATATTTAAATTGTGGTGCTGCCACAAGCCTAGTTTCAGCCAAACCGAGGGCCTGAGAAGGAACGTACCAATAGAATTTCTTTTGCAGGTATTCAACACCAGTATGGTGTAAAGCACTGTGAACAAGGCACAGGGCCTTAGCCTTAAAGTGAGCCTGTTTGGCAATGGGAAGCCCTTCTTGGAATTACCAGGAAATACCAGCCCGATACACTGTGCTCGGGATGCACCTCCTCCACGGAACCCTTCAACAGGGATCGCAGTTCCTCCTGGAGCTCCTGTTCAGGCTGTTGGGAGCCGGGGGTGGTCTGTCTGGAGGTTTTTCAAAAAAAGACAGTCCCCCTTATTAGACGAACTGCAATGCCCAGGCATCAGAGGTTATATTTCCTGCCATTGAGTGAAATGCTCGCCAATCCTCCATCCAACAGGGGAAACGTGGGGGTACCGCAAATCGGCTTTGGTGGTGGTGGACCCCTGCCGCTGTCCCCTAGAGGCGCCACTGCCCTTTCCGGAGCACGCGAAACGACTCTGCCCCTGCCTGGGTTGTGGGAGCAGTGCTTTCTTCCCGAATGGGACATACTCTCCAAGAGACATCCCAAATGTAAAGACACCCAAAAGACTACAGAATCTATTCTACCTCCTAAGTCACCTCCTAAATCTTTGACTCCAGTTGTCAGAAGATACTCTACAGAACTGGTTCAGAGAGGCCACTATCCACTATCTGACACTTGCTTGATGAATCAATGGATTACTGCTCCAGATGATTTTACCTTGAAGCAAGGCCTCCTTTTCAAACAAAGATGATTGGTGATTCCCTTCTCCGTATGAGACTTGTTTTTTAAATGGCATCACAACTCTCCCTGGACATAGAGGTAATGCAGGATCATTAGACATCTTGAGACATTGTTGGTCAACAATCAAGAAAGACGTAAAACAATATTTGAGCAGTTGTGCCCCGATGAAGACTGACCATACCAAGAAACGGGGATTATTAAAACCTTCGAAAAGTTCCTACCAGACCATGGCAAACCTTTACACATTCATAAAACAAGATTAAAAGCCTAACAGAAGAAATTAATCTATTACAATTCCAAATTTAAAACAATTTCCCCCGGAGGAACAATCTCATAAAAGCATTAGACTTACTCTAGCTAAAATAAATTCATGCAATTAAAAAAGCAGTTGAGGTAGAGTCAACCAATCATCCCCACAATGCCTCCCATGGTGCCAATCTCCAATCCATCACATATTTCTTATAATGGGAGTAGCAAAGGTTCCTTAACGTCTGACAATCTAGCAACAAGTGCCTTGGGGTTTCGATTTCAGTCAAACTATAAAGACACAGGGGACTGTCACACACTTGCCATTTAACACAAATAATTTTCTCTGGTCAGTAATACACTTAAACAAAACCTTATCACAAATCTAGCACAACACCAAGATGGATGTTTAGCGAGGTATGGTGACGGAACGCACAATTTCCTATGAGTTCATGCTAAATCTGAATAACTATTATAAGTTCCAAAGGTGGCACAAGTATTACAGCCATCTTGACGCCATAAAGGCTTTTTATTCACAGTTAGATCCTTGAGAAAATATTCTACTCAAAGCCTTGTTCCCTTAATAAGGCTTTGCTTTCCACAAAATAGCAATTTGTAAGCCCTGCCTTACCCATGTTAAGCTTTCATATGACGAGTAAGCTTGAGGTCTGGCCAGCTTTTCACAGGCTAGCAAGCATTTCCACAGTACTCGTACATTTAACGACACGATACACAGCTCAAAACCTACTTGCAGTTTTAGAAATTGTTTGGGGTATGGCAAGGGGTTGTCTCTATTGCAGCCCCTAAATGGCGTCCAAATCAAAGTCAACCAATTGGTGATACATTTCAAGACAATACGTTATTGCTGGTAATATTTTCCCCTCATAAAACGTTAGTACGGCGCTAGCGAAAATTTCCCAAATCGCCTGTGGAAATGCTTCATTTGTGAGTAGGTATCTGGCTTTATTTTTTAGATAAATAATTAAAGCAGTTTTATTCCCCCGTGTGTGGATTTGAAAGCCTAAATACTTAATTTAATTTGCGATCACCAACGGTGGCCCCAAAAGCCATCCTGCTTCACCCTATTTCTAGCTGTAGCGAATGTTCTCTGGTCTTCGATTTATTTATGGTAAGATCATTTGCCTTTGCATATCCATGAAGGCATTTAACAATCGCTGCAGGCCCACCCGGGTTCAAACAAAAAGCATAAAGTCATCTGCATAAGAAACCTAAGGTAGCTTTCCGTCATAAATCACTGGGGGTACAAATGCAGCTTCCTCCAAGACCTCGCCCCCCCATCGGCAATGTATAAATTAAAGAGAAATGTTGCCAGGATGCTTATTTGCCATAAACCATTATAGGTGCACATTTCCCATGTTGAGCTACCCTTTACAATTAACCTTACTTTCAGTGAATTGCCAGTGTGGAGGAGAATCAAGATGTTTAAAAGGTGAGTTGGGATACCTCACTTCCTTAGATTTAATCACAGGAGACTTCTGGTCACTATCAAAAGCTAGGGATAAGTTGATACTTAACGCATGGATTGTGGGTACCTTTTTCGCCAAGTTTATGTGCGTGATCCATTACCAAACCTGGCAGAATGGTACCGGTACCAGCACGGAAACCAGTTTGATTTGGTTTAAGTATCGACTTCATGGCTGCCTATAGTTTTAACTCATTCCAAATCAGGGAGCTAAGACTTTGGAGTATGCTTCAAAGAGGGTGCTCGGTCTATAGTTTGAAGGATCACTCTTACTCCCTTTCTTACATATTGGTACTATTAGGCAGGAGGACCATGTAAATGGCATTCGCCTCTCCCTTAAAACTGCCCTAAATAGACCATATAATACAATAGGCCACAATTTTGGATGAGCCATGAAAACCATATTATATAGACCTTAGGAACTGGGGCTTGTGACATTACTTTTTTTAATTAAAATGTCTGTCATCAATATCAAAATAAAGTGATCAGTTTTCCTCAAACTCTTTACAAATTTCAGTCCCTTTTCAAAATGTTCCACCCAAACAGGTTTCGCAATAGGGTTTCTCCTGTGAATACAGCTGTAAATTCCCAAAGCAGTTGGCCAATTTCCAGCGGTTTAAATTGGTCTTCATTACCATACCCCGTCTTTCTGATATAAGCGCACACACTTCAATATGATTTTATTCTGATACTGCTGTTTCTCTTCACAAATTATTTCATGTTTACATTACCAATTTAAGGATGACTTATTTAAATGCCTGAAGTTAAACCTAAATTTCTTTTAACGGTCCTGAATGTCCTGATTAAACTTCCAAGGTCTTGCATGATTAATATGGGGGGTAGATTATTTTTGTTATAAATCAAGATGTTCTTAATAAAGACAGGAGCGCTTGCTGGTGAACAAAACTCCCAACTATCATCTCCCAAGTTTTTGTCCAGGAAATCTCTCACTTTAATATTAAAATTCTCTATTACCTAAGGGGTCCAAATTAGCCTGTTTTTACTGCTAGGACTAAATATTCCCCTAGTTCTAGGTTTAAAACTCAAGTAATAGGCCTGTAAAATATGATTATTTGGGGCACCAGTTAACCTATCACACAACTGAAACAAATTCTCTGAAACAAATTTTATCTGCTAGTGTATTATTTTTACTTTTAATGGAGTCCGGCTTTCCGCCATGTATTTCACTACAGGCATCTGCAATAAATCATTGCAGCACACATCAACCTGTGCAGTGTTGCTGTGGAGTGGGGGGGGTTCCCTCTGGCTTCCCATCCTATTCCTTATTACTTTTCCCTTAGAACTACTGTTCTCAAGGATAGTAGGATACGTGTAACTTACTTCGCATTCTTTTGTGGGATCAGCACACAGCACCTTATGTGGAGTGCTAAGGGGCTACATTATAATTCCTTTCCCACGGCTCCAGTAACTTTTATAGTTACAGTAACAGACAAACCTAAATGGCTGGTGGCAGTGGATACCTTTTACCTGCAGTCTGTTTTCACAGCTGCAGTACAGCACCCATGCATGACCATTTTCCCAAAATAGCCCCGGTCTTCTTTTATCACAATTTTTCGTTTGTGTTCTCCTTCTTGGCCCATCTACCATTCCAGTTTGGGGTGGGTCCTCCGGGTTTAGCCTTTGGTGGGATCCCTTTGTGAAGCTTACCATGGCTCCATTGTGTCTGCTGAGGCAGGAAGTGATGGAGGAGCCCAAAACGTCTCTGGCCTTTGTTTGAAGTCATGCCTGGCTGGAGCGAGTTTGAACTGGGTGGCTGGCTGTCCTCCAAGGACAGCCAACTCCAGGTGATTGACAGGTTCACAGGACTGAATGAATGGGTCCCTGCATAAGAGGAGAGGCTTTTGGGATAGAAGGCTAAGTCGACCACTGGAAATGAAGCTCTGAAGAAGATGACCAGAGACGCCTGAACCACCTCCAGTAACTGCAGAAGCACCGCTGCTGTCCTGACCATATTTTTGAATCGACAGGGAAGCTCTGCCAAGGACGGTTCCCTCCTCTGGCCTGGTGGGCATAACCAGCTTCAAGGCACTCTTCAATTTCAGCCATCCTGCAACCTTCCTGGGCTGCCGAATCCAAATACCTTGATCACTTTGCAGGGCATTGCCTTGCCATTGACTAATATAGCTGGAACTTCGGTGGCATCAGTGTGGACTGCCAGAAGCATGAATCCTTTCCTCAGAGTCCCTCACCAGAGTGCAGGACTGAGAAACAAAGTAGATTCCGACCGGCAGTGATCGTTAGATACTGGTTCTGAGAAAAAGGCACCAACACCACGAACCAACGCAGGAGCATGAAGAGGTTTCTGCTGGCGAGTCCCTCTCTCTCTCCACTACTGATGCAGGGGCCCATCCACAGTCGTCCCCCTTTTGTCACCACGACCGAGGACTAGGAGAGTGGATTTGCAGTCATGCATCCAGCTGCATCAGCTTCTTCGCTCTCAAGGTACTGTGGGGCTCTTGGTTAACCTATCTGAAGCTGTTTGTGTCACTCATTTGCTTTTGGAGCATTGTTTCTACTGTTTGGGTGTTCACCCATTTTCAGTTGCCCAGGCCTAACAGCCTGTGCCCCTCAAGGAAGGCTTATCCTAAGCCCCTGAACTTTTAGGCCAACTTGTTACATTTTTGTTCCAAGATGATTTGCTTCAGAACCGTTGCAGTCCTATTGAGTTGGCCATTGCTGATTTTCCAACTGTAAATCCTCTGAACCTCTTGGCTTGGGAATTGCTGGTTTCCCTCCAGAAACCTGAACTGGAGAAGTCTTTTTTGTTAGGGAAAAGATTGCCTACCTTATAAGAGTTGCTACTAGTATTGCTTACCTGTGATTGTTGTTCTTTACATTCTTGAACTTAACTATACTTGAATAATGCAGAGTCAATTTAAAATAAAGTACTTTTACTTACTCAAAATCGCTGTGTGTGGATAAGAAGAGTATATAACTAATCTACTCACCTGCTTTATTACTCATTACTATTCGAAATGTATGCTTGATGTTGCTAGTTGATACAATATTCCTTTAGTTCCAAAATGCCTTCTTGTGTATATTTAAAATAAATCACTATTTTGGATATAACTGTAAGTGTGCAGTGTTTCTTTGGATTTGTGTGTGTTCTGGTTTCTTTATACTGATTTACAGCTCACATTCCTCCTCCTAAAATAAGCCTGGCTGATCTGCCACTCTGCCAACCTTGGATACTCCAGGCCTATTATTAGAAGTTGGAGCCCAAAAACAAAAAGGGCTAAGTCTTGTAAAGTCCAATACCAATTGGACTGAAGAAAAACTTACCTAACAGGAACCAACCATACAAAAAAAGTCATCTGAAGCAGGACCCTGAGCAGGAGCTGGCCCCACCATGGTAACTTTTCAGGGAGGTTCGAGCCCTGTAGAGCATGACATAATTAAAGAATGTGGTGACTTGAAACCTTGGCTTCTATTCTTCTGCAGATTTTGGTCCAGTGTCTGGTGCAGATCAAAACCTCTATCGCAAATAGTCTATGGCTGCCAGTTTGTGATTCTACACCAACTGGGAGGGTAAATGTCCATAGTCCTAGTCTGCTCTGGAATTGTCCGTAAAAACAAATGCAATATCCCTTCAGGTATTAATCCGCAGGGAGGGGATGCCATGACAAAAAGCTAATATGTTGCCACGGTTTAAAATAACATCATTCAGAAAGACTGGATCTAGTATTAGCCGTGAAATCCCCCCGCCCATCCAACCCCCTCTGTGTTGCACAGAGCCTGCTCGGTTCAAACATTTTGTGTTAAACGCGGAGAGGATATTGTGTTCAGAACTAAACCATCATAACTTGGACCATGACGCTCATCATGAGCTTTCCGCTCTACTGTATAGGGAGAAGCACCAAAACTGCTGCTCAACTGCTGTGTCCCCGGACTCAAAAACTTTATTACACAATTTCTGAGTATAGGTTGGCATAAGAACCTTCTGTCTAGATTCAGTAGCACGATCAACTGTATAATGTTCCATTTGCGTTGAACTTGTCAGCCTTAAGCTTTGTTACTCCCAAAAGAGATCTACATCCTCTTCATTATTTCAAGCAGGATTTCACTACTACAATCATTTTTCCTGCCCAACATATCGCTTGGGCACCTTCTTCATACTAGATTTTATGAAAACGGGAGCCATTCACTTGTTCTTTTCCACGTTCACAGGGGACAGATCAACGCTTGTGCAAACCACTTCTTCAGCCTCATCCTCTTGAAAGTTAGAATCTATTAAACTTTAAAGAGAAACTTCTGTTGATCTTCTTGCCTTTCTGCTTCTTAGACTGTTTTCCCTGAAACTTCAGCCTCTTATTCCTTCTATCCCAACCCACCCACCCACCCCTGTACTCACTCACATAGGGTTGACTTTCTAGTACCAAAACCAACTACTTTAAGAGGTCTTCGTTACCACAAAGCAATGCCATCAGCCTGATGAACTCTTCCAACACTTCTTTTGAGGGAGGGGTGTCTGGGCCCATGAATCCCCCTGACATATACACATCATCTGCATATCCAAGGCTCTATCACAATCTGGATAATGGCCCATAGTTTGGTACACCCATCTCACTTAGGTTGCTCTAAATTTCAGCTATCTGAGCAGACACACCGTATCTCCTCTTTAATTAGGCATGATTAAGCCCCTCTGGTTTGCTGTACACAGGTCTCTAATTTGTTTTGCATTTCGGCTAATTGAACAGTGTGCAACTGCATCTCCTCTTTGATTATATCATATACCTTCACTAAGGAGTTTAAAACGAAGTTAAAAGCAGCCAAAGAGGGCAAGTTTGATTATTTGGCCCCATGAGGGTGGTGAGAATATTCCGTAGAACAAGAGGATAATGACCAGTCAAGACAAACATTGCGATCCTCTGGGGCTTGCGTAACAAACATCGCTGGGAGATAACCTAATGAGCCATGAAAGTTATTACTTGGCAAGCCTGAAAACCCTCCCAATACCTTAGGAGAAATAACACTCATTTCCATTCGTAAGACACCTATACTAACAATTTTGCCTCGCTTAAAAATGTCTGTAATCTTCCTCTTGATGTTAGCTGGGAATAGAGTGAAAGTGTGCTCTGCTATGTGGCAATACTGCTCAAATCATCAGTGTTGCCACGTCACTTTCCGAGGTGTTAGAAAGAATATGAATAGAGTTGTTAGCAGGAGTGTGAATGGAATTGGCCAAAGAATCCAACTGAGCTGAGATCACGTATTTTTCCAATTTAGGGGGGAACGACTCCCACCCCTAGAAGTATCCAGATAAGAGTATACTTCTGAAGAAATACATATCCCACGCCAAGAATCACAGTTAACTTGAGTATGTAACACTTTCCAGCAGAGGGTGGAAATGGGGCAGAGATTTCACAACGCCTTTTCTGGTTCTGAAAAAACACGCCCATGCTGCACAGCACGCCCTTACCCGCAGCCAAGCAGCGCAGAACCAAATCAAAGTGTCCACCCCCAGAAAGTCACAATGGGTTGGTTCCGTACAAATGCTCAGGCTGCTTACCAGCCATCGCAGACCACGCCCGCCACTTTGCAGCAGACTGGCATTCTCGGCCCCAGTTGTATCCAGGGGGGCAGGGATTGTAGAGCTTCACACAGGTAAGAGAAAAGTTTCACTGAGGAGCAGCCAACACACAAGTGAACACAGCAAGAGGCCACTGCAGACTGCCACTTTGCTGTCACTTCCAAATCAATCATATCTACTGACTCATGGTAGAAATCCCCAATTCTCAAAATCATGCAGTAATCATGGTAATGGTAGATTTGTTCACCAAAAGGGCACACATTCTGGCATTACCAGGCCGAAGAAATGGCAGCCATATTTTTGATGGACGTTCTCCGATTATATGGGTTGCCTCTGAAGATCGTGTCGGACAGAGGGTCATAATATATTTCTCTTTTTTGGGCAGAACTGTGTAATCACTTGGGATAGAGCGGGCAGACTGAACGTCTCAATCAGACTTTGGAAGAATACTTGCAATGCTTTGCCAACACCTTGCAGTCTGATTGGTATTCCATGCTCCCATTAGCAAAGTTCACATATAACACCCTTCATTACTCCACTGGGTTATATCCTTCTCATGCTTCTTGTCGGTATCATCCTAGTATCATAGCTACCGCTACCTCGGTTTTATGTGATGATTCTGCATTTTATGAAGCTGAACATAATAAGAGACACTGATTTTTTTGGTCGTTTTTGAGTGGCCTTAAAAATGCCAAAATATCACATCTGCCTCCTCCCCACCCACTCGTGTGCTGCAGGGGCATGACTGTTCGATTCAGAAAGACTGCTCTGTGCAGTTACAGAGCGGTCTTTCTAAATTGATCTTTTTTTCCTGATTGTGAAAAATATTTTTTCACTTAATACTGCTACCTCTTGGTCAGATGGTTTTCCGTCTGTCAATTACTTTCTCTTACAGTTCCATACGGACAAAACCCAACTCTTGCACAATCTATCTCAAATGAGACAAAGTTACAAGGCGGCAGCAGCAGATCAACATGAGAGGATGGCCCTGGATTACAAAGTTGTCTATCTAGTCTGGTTATCTTCCCAAAACGTCAAGGAACTTGACAATGTCTAAACTATCCCCTAAATACTATGGCCCTTTTTTGATTACACAAATCATCAATCCTGAGTGAAATTACCCTGTACGTGAAAGCTGAACCCAGTTTTTCATATTTCTTTTCTGAAACCGGTTCACTCGGACGCTGTATTTCGAACACTGCCTCCTCCCCCCACCTCTGATTGTTCAGGGACTCCCACAGTATAAGCTGGAGGAAATGTGACACTCCAGATGGCATAAGGGTAAACTTCAGATCCGATTTCTTGGAAAGGTTATCTGCCTTCTGGAATATCTTGGGAACCAGGCTCTCTGGTTAATGTCCTGTTTTGGTTCAAGCTTTCTAAAGGGCCTTTCCAAGAAAGCTGAGGGTTTCTGAAACATTGGAAAGGGTCATACTGTCAGTGTTGAGCCTCGCAAAGAACCTCAAGAGAACGTGGAGTCACCGAGACCCGCGCGCTGCAGTCACAAAGGATGTGCGCTTCCCTCCCACCGCCTTCTTTACCTATTAGTTCTCGACCATGTTCGGACGGCCAAGAAGGATTGCCCGCTGGAATCACCATCTTGCGGCTCAACAGAGCCATTGCAGCCATTAGCCATGAGCGTGAGGGGAGGAGGTGGATGCTGGGTTGGGCGTCTACAGGAAAACAATCATGGAAACAAAGGACGTACTTTAGTCCTTCTAGCACACAACTACTCACAAGGAATCTAGAATCTATATATATCTATCTATATCTATATCTATATCTATATCTATATATATATAAATATAAAAAACAATGCATTACTTACCGTAAAAGCATTTCTGATGGTTGCATCTGCTTAGATTCACATGCTGTGCATAGTCCGACATCCAGTGGTCACTGCGGAGTATTGCATTTTGTTTTTCGTAGTCGAAAAGGGGACATCGACAAGTCGTGTCTGTAACACTATCCCTATAGTGACGTGCAGTGTACCCACAATCCCTCACGCGTCGAGGTCCCTCTGTTTGTATTTTTTCTGCCCTGAGGGAGCCTATTAGACGTGAGTGAGTACAGAAAAGAGACATAGAAGAAAGTCTATGTTCCTTCCATCCGAGCCGGGAGGAAGGGTGGGCGCATGGGAATCTAAGCAGATACAACCATCAGAAATGCTTTTACGGTAAGTAATGCATTGTCGTCTGATGTTTGTTAATCTGCTTAGAATCACATGCTGTGCATAGACTAGCGAGCAGTACCAGGAGTTGGAGGTGGGTTGTGAGAAGGAACAGTAGAAAAAAAGATGTCTTAATACTGCTTGTCCCACCTGGGAATCAGATCTAGAGTGGGCATCTAGACAGTAGTGTTTTGTAAAGGTGTGAACAGGACTCCAGGTTGCCGCTTTGCAAATGGACTCAAGAGGGACATTTGCAATGAAAGCTATGGAAGCCCCGGTGCCTTCAGTGGAGTGTGCTCTTGGCTTGGAAGGGTAGTTCTCTCTTAGCAAGAGAGAAACAGAGTGATGCATTGTACAATCCATCTAGAAATAGTGGATTTTGAAACTGCATCTCCTTCTCTTCCTGCTGCCACCGAGACAAAGAACGGATTATTCTTTCTCAATGGTCTAGTCCTTTTCATATAAAACATCACGGCTCTGCGAACATCCAGTGTATGCAGGCTCTTCTCACCTAAGTTTGAAGGATTTTGAAAGAACGTTGGTAGTTCTATTGACTGGTTGACATGGAATTTAGAGATACATTTTGGTGCAAACCTAGGATGTGCGCGTAGAACCACCTTATCCTTGTGAACGGTTACGAAGGGGTCTAGTACAGAGAGCGCTTGTAGTTCACTTACTCTCCTAATGGAGGGGATAGCTATTAGAAAAGCAGTCTTAAGTGTGAGGTCTTTAAGTGTTGCTTTGTGCATGGGTTCAAAGGGTGACCCCATGAGCCTGGTTAGTACCACATTTAGGTCCCATCCGGGAGCGGGGTTAGCTATGGGAGGGTGGATCCTCTTCACTCCTTCCATGAAGGCTTTAGTAACTGGGACTTTCCACCATGACACTTTAAATTGGGAAGTGGTGTATGCGGAAAGTGCCGCTAAATGGACTTTAATAGAGTTAAACACCAATCCTGAATCTAGTAGGTGAGTCAGGTACAGAACAATGTGTGGGAGAGCAGTCAACTGGGTTGATGCTCCTTCCCCTACACCAGATGACAAATCTTTTCCATTTGCTAGAATAACAGTGACGAGTGTTAGGCTTTCTAGCCTCCCTGAGAATGTCCATGCATCTCTGCGGGAGTTGTAAATGTCCGAATTCTATGATCTCAGGAGCCAGGCTGCTAAATTCATGGTCTGAGGGCATGGATGTAGTGTCCTGCCCTTGTCCTGTGACAGCATGTTGTATGGGCAGGGAAGTTTCACTGGAGGAGATAGGGACGTCTCCATCAAGAGAGCGAAACATGGCTGTCTGGCCCACATGGGGGCCACCAGTATCATGGTAACTTGTTCCTGGTGCATTTTGTGCACTATCTTGTTGAGAAGGGGAGTCGGGGGAGGGGGCATGGAAGCGTAAACAAATTTCCCTGACCATGGTATCGATTGACCGTTCCCCTTGGATTGGTTCTGGGGGTACCTGGAGGTGTAATCTTGGCATTGGGAGTTCTCCAGAGTTGCAAACAGATCTATTTCTGGGAATCCCCATTGTGTGAAGACGTCGAAGACAATGTCTTCATGTAACCGCCATTCGTACTCCGCGGGCAGAGGGAAATCTCTGCTGAGTTCGTCTGCTAGCAGATTGAGTTCCCCTGGTACATGTTGTGACAGTAGGAACATGTGTTTGAGAGCCCACTTCCAGATGTTCTGGGACAGCTTGGACAGTCCTGGAGAGTGAGTGCCCCCTTGCTTGTTGAGGTAGTACATGGCTGTGGTGCTGTCTGTGAGGACCATCACTGTCTTCCCTTGCAGGTGTGCCTGGAAGGCTATCAGTGCCTTGAACACAGCTAGTGGCTCCAGTAAGTTTATGTGCTTGGATGCTATGCTCGGAGTCCAAACTCTGAGCAGTCTGATGGGATAGGTGAGCCCCCCATCCTGTGAGGGATGCGTCTGTGGTTAGAGTGGCTTCCACTGCGGGGGTGGGGAATGGTTTCCCTATTACCAGGTTTTCATTCGACCACCACCGTAGCGAGAGAACCAAGGCCTGCGAGACCACCACTAGATTGTCCCATTGTCCGCTGGCCTGACACCACTGGCTGTTGAGCCACTCTTGCATTGGGCGCATGCACAGGCGCGCTTGAGGTACCAAATAAATACATGACGCCATCATTTCTAGTAAGCGCACTGCTTTGCGTACCGTCACCTGTCGACCGGCCACATATTGAGGGATCTGAAACAGCATGTTTTGGACCCTCTCGTTGGAGGGAAAGACGAGGCCGTCCTTTGTTCGAATTAGAGCCCCTAGGAATTGTTTGATCTGGCTGGGGTCTAAACTGGACTTCTTTTCATTGATGGAGAAGCCCAGTTGAAACAAAAGGTCTACAGTCTTTTGGGTATTTGAGAAGCATGTTTCGTAAGAATCCCCTGTTATGAGCCAATCTTCGAGGTAAGGGTATACTGGGATGGACAACATGCACAGGTGGGCCGCTGCCACTGCCAGTACCTTTGTGAATAATCTTGGCGCTGATGCTATGCCGAAGGGTAGCACTCTGAACTGGTAGTTTTTGCCCTCCATCATGAACCTGAGGTATTTTCTGTGCGCTCGCAACATTAAAATATGAAAGTATGCATCTTTCATGTCCAGTGTTGTCATGTAATCTCCCTGTGAAAGCAGTTTTCTAGTAGTTGGTCCACTTCTTGAAGGATGGCGAGGTGTTCTGGTGACATGCGTCGTCACCTTGGGGGTCTGAACGTAGGGAAACTGTTGAATTCTATACAGTAACCGCGGGCTATGGTTGATAGTACCCAGCGTTCTGATGTTATACCCTCCCATGCTGGAAGAAAGGATGTTAACCGGCCCCCGACCGGCGATGCATGGGAGGGGACCCGAATCTTTGAGTCATTTGGTGTTGGTGGCTTGGGAACCTCTAGGGGTGGGACCCCGACCTCTTCCCTTGCCACAACGTTGTCCTCTTTGGTTGTATTGTCCACTGGTGCCTTGGTTAGAGGACCAGTTACCTGCAGAGTATTGCTGCTGCTGGCGTTGGCCTCGAAAAAAGCATTTGTTGCCATAACCACGTTTGTTGGGAGGCCTTGAAATTTGGTCTAGGGTTTTGATGGTGTCAAATTCCTTCTTTGCGGTCTCTAGTGCCTCATCCACCGCCTTACCAAAGAGGTTGGCATCTTCTATAGGTTTGTTAATTAGAGATGCTTGTGTTTCAGGTTTAAAGCCTGAATTACGTAGCCATACATGGCGTTTGAGGAGGATTCCTTGGACTAGGGAACGGCCAGCCGTTTCTGCAGCATCCAGAGTATTTTTAATGATGCTTTGGTTGACTAAGGTCCCTTCAGTCATTGTGGCTAGAAGCAGAGTACGTAGGGGTTCCGGTACCTCCTCGATGTCCTTACGTAGTTTGCTCCATTGTGCATCTGCCTAACTTGCCAGCAAAGAGTTGTTGGCAATTCTTGCGGAAAAGGCAGACGAGGCTGTAATCCTCTTTCCTAGGGCATACCAATTTTAACCCTCTTTATCTGGTGGTGCCTCGCTAGTTGACAGCGGGACCCCTGCTCTTTTTCTTGTATTTGTCACCACTAAGGAGTCTGGTACAGAGTGGCCCCTGATGTAGAACGGATCCGAAGGGGAAGGACTAAATAATTTTTCTATCCTCGGGTTGACCCCTCTGATCAACGCGTGCGTAGATAGTGAAGGAATAATTTGTCTCTTTACTGAGGTGAGAAGGGGAATGGTTTGGCTGACAGGGGGTTGCTCCTTGATGATCTTTTCTACAAAGTCTATGTCAGGAGAAATTTCCCCAGTCTCGATTTCAAAATGCGCTGCTGCCTTGTGTAGAAGTGCATTAAAAGGTAGGTTGATCGTCTATAGGTGACGTATTGCCTAAGAATTCATCATCCTCCTGAAAGTGGGGGTCCTCTGCAGTGAGGTCATATAAATCTACATCCTCTTGGGGGGGCTCAAGCACCCTAGGGTACTTGGCCCTGGGATCCTCCTGAGGTCCCTCTCTTGATCTCTTGGTTGTTGGAAGGTTGTGAGTCTCCATAAACCTCTCCATTTTGTCCATAGAAAACTGGAGTCTCTCTAGGGTTTCTTGAGGTACCCCAGTGCGGACGGGGGGGGGGGTGGGGAGGGAGGGCCTTCAGTTTGAAAACGCTTCGACCTATCCCATAACGTCGAAGAAAGGTTCCCCTCGGCTTCTGAAAAGCCTTCTGGTAGGCTCGGAGTCCCTCTCGACGGAGGGGGCAGTTCCTGACTTCCTTCTGACCTTTTCGGCGTCTCCCGGGCCTTGTGAGCGGTGATCGACGTTTCTTTCGTCGTCCGTCTCTGGCTATCAGTGGAAATAATCCACGCCAGGCTCTCAACAACTAAACAGTCTGTCGAGGGTACCTCCAGCGTCGACGTTACAGGCGTCGCATGCTCTACGCCGACGGGCGCTCTCTGACGGTGCGCGTCGTCTGGCGGTTTAGCGATAGCGCCCTTATCTGGGGGTAGCCCAGTCGCTAGTCGCGTTTGCGGGGGGGGGGGGGCTTAAGACTCTTACGGTCAGAGGCGGCCACCGGTAGGACCTGCTTCTCCGTTGGCGCTAATGCTCTTTGTCTTCGACGAGGAAGAGCCGTGGGTCGTGTGTTTATGGGAGTGTATTTTGTGTGCGTCAGTGTCGCCAGGGTGTTCTTCCCCCCATAAGCAGGGCGTGAGCCGAGCTTGTCGGGGCCGGGGACAGACGAGGAGAGGTCTATGACTTCCGAAACGGACGTCAGGTTATCACATTCCTCGTCACTTTTGGCGGTGGCAGCGGGTGATGAATCAGACCTAGACATGGCGTAGGCTGCCCACCTTTTGACCCTGCGGTCTTTTAAAGTCTTCTTTGTGGTTGAGGGGCAAGCAACGGTTACACCGTTTATGCTCGTCTTTCCAGGTAAACTTGCCCTTGCAACGCGGGCAAAACCTAAAGGGTGTCCTCTCCATAGCTGAGGAACCGATCGCATGTGACAACAACCCCGAAGGAAAGGGAGGGGAAAGGGAAAGGCATTCTCAAAGAGAAACAAATGTCCCACGACCCCACTCTCCCTACTGTATTTGGCCGGCGAGGCCAGGCCACGTGTTCGGCGAACGCTGAACAACCTCCTCCGTTGAAAGCACCGCCGTCAGAGATCTTGATTGGCAGTGAACAGCTTCGCAGCTACGACGCCGAAGGAGGGATGTAAAGTAAGTAATAATATAGTTATAAGTTAATAACGACCAAAGGTCGAATACATTTTTTTTGTGCGACTTTTTTTAATTCAGAAAATCCCTGAAAAAATGTATCAAAAGGTTCAGTGACTTCCAAAACTTTCGTAACTCTCTTCATATTCGGAGTTTTGCGTGTTAAACTTCTCACGTATTGCTTGTTGACTCCGCTCTGTCGTCTTTTGCTTCTATTGACAGAGCGTGGGCCCCCAAGTCTTCCTGGAGAGGCGAGGTTATCTCCCCAATCTGTCCGAATGTTGCCTTAATTAGATTTACCATAGCCACCGTCCATCTCGTAGTTTCCCCGGATATTAATCTGTTCCATAGGTCGTTTTCTTGGATCATCCACGGGTTCTCGATTAGCGGTAGCAGGTGAACAACTCTGTTTTGTTTGGTGTTAGGACAGTCTATTACTAAGTGTTTCAAAGTTTCCTTCACCTCCAGTTTTTTGCATAGTCGTCATTCTTTTTTGTCAGAAACACCCTTGATGGTTAGGATTTCCTCGGTTAACAGCAGGTTTAATCTTGCTTTCATGAACAGCGTTCTTTTTCTTTTTTTCTGGAAATTTTACGCAGTACTTTATAGGAGATTTCACTTTGTTGAAAGTAGAGGGAAGGTGGGTTAATAGTTTGTTTTCTGCAGCTAACTCCAGTGTGTGAATCCAATCCATCGTTACAATTTTTTGTTCGATTCTGTCCGGATTTTCCTTCAGCTTTTTTTCTGAAAAAGCCATTTCATGTAGTTTCTCTTTCCTCTTCTCCACCCATCTTTTCAGAGCTGCGCATTTGCCGCTTTCCATTTCGTCCTTAATGATGTTAAAGGCAGGCAGCGTCTCAGCCAGGATCGCTTTCCTGAAAAAACTCATGGCACTTTGCTCTACCATGGATGCGAGGGATACTAAGCCCAGCTCTCTTCTAATAGCTGCCATAGATGTTGATTTAGGGATTCCCAAGACTGCCTTCCAGATCAGTCCCTCCAGTCTATTCCAGATCTTAGATGGGGTGAAATGTGAGACTTCCATTCCGTATAATAGTACTGGAACCACTTTTCCCTTGTAGAAATTAATAGCGGGGATTAGTGAGAACTTTCCTAATTTTTTGGCAATGACACGTATTTGCGCAGTTAATCTTATGGCTTTGTCCCAGAGCGTGTTTTGCATAGCCATGTCTGTTCCCGAGCTGTCAATTTCGACACCCAGATAGCTGATGGTTTTTACAGATTCAATTTGGACGTTATCAAGGAACCAGGATAACTTTCTGTTTTTTGTTCGGTGCTTTCTCGATCGTCAGGACTTTAGTTTTGTTTTTGTTGATTTCAAGACTGTTTTCGCTGATGTATTTCGCCAGATTAGTTAATTTTCGTTGTAATCCGATTTTTGTCTGATCGATTAAGATGATTTCATCTGCGTAGAAAAGTCTTGGTATGGTTGTTTTGCCCATTTACGGCGGGAAGCTCCTAACTTCGGTTTCAGAGTGTTGGAAGTCGCCCAGGAAAGCAATGAATAGAGCTGGTGCCAAGGGGCAGCCCTGTTTAACCCCTCTGTTTACCTTGATTTCCTCAGATAACTTTCCTTGCTGGCTTAGTTTCACACTTATGGTGTTTTGTGAGTGGAGTGCTTGGATTGGATCCAGCACCGATTGGGGGCAATTCCAGGAGTGTAATTTAGACCATAACATATTTCGATCAATTTTGTTGAACGCTTTTGATAGATCAATAAAAGCTAGGTGAACCTTTGGGGCCCCTTCCTTCACCTTAGCTTTTAGGATGTTAATGATCATGATGTTGATTAAAATGATTCCATTTTTTTGGAAACCCATTTGGAGGTTGTCTTTCGATGGTCCGGTTTTTCCCCTATCTCCAAGATGGTCCAGGAGAAGGGTTGCATAGATTTTGCCTATGATATCGAGTAAAGCGATTGGCCTGTAGTTGGCCGGATCCTCACGGCTCCCCTTTTTATAGATCGGCACAATCACTGCTTTCTGCCAAGACTCTGGGATTTGTTGTTTTTTCTCGCATTCCGCAAACATTTTGCTAATCACCAAAGACCACTCCCTTGGAAATTGTTTGAGTGTCACATTTGTCAGACCGTCGGGGCCTGGAGCTCTAGATGTTTTTAGCTTCTTAATTTTGGCTTCAATGTCTTCAGGATTCGATAGGTTCACCCAGGTTGATGTGGAATTACCCACCTTCGGATAGGGTAGTTATTTTGCCTCTTCAAATTCTGATGTTAGATAGTTTATCCATTTATCCTCTGCAACTGCGTTGCTCAGGGGCATGTTCTGTGTCAGGGAAGTCTTTTTTATCAGTGACCAGAATTCACTCGATTTTTTGGATGCTAATCTTTTCATCATGTCCTCAGCATCGTGTTGGTATTGGATTGACCTTTGTTGTTTCTGCCAGTTGCGATACCTTTTTATTTCTTGGTACCATTCCGCCCAGTCCTCTATGGTGTTCGTCGTCTTTGCCCTTTTTTTTCAAACGGCGTTCCGTTTTTCTTTGTTCAACCAGCGCTTTGTTGAAAGCATGTTTCGGCTGGGCCGGGTTTGAACGTGTCCCCTTTCAGTGGTTTGTTGTAAGGCAATAGTAACGGTATGTACTCCGGCCTTTCATCTATATTATTCAGCTTGTTGGACAAGACTTTGTCCCATGCAATTCTGATTTTCGAAATGTCGGCTTCAGTTAGCCTTAGCCGTGATCTTTGATGATTTATTTCCGTTACTAGGGGGTATTCCATTTTTGCTGGTCTTGATCCATGCCATGCGCATGTCAACAGATTGCGATCACTGTTGACAGTTCTTTCAACTCAGAAGCTCTCCATGCATTCAATTAGACCTGAAGAGATACAGATATGGTCCAATGTTGCTTTTGACACTCTACGTTCCCAAGTTGCGATGTTTGTTTGGTTTGGGAACAGTGTGTCAATATTTTGGATGTTTCTTGTGGCGCTCAGGTGCTTCCACATGCTTTCCCTCAGTCCCTGGTTGGATCTGTTGTTACAGGGTGTTGGTTGCTGGTTGGATTTGCCCGTGTCAGATTGTTACAATTTGCATTGAGATCCTCGCAGATAATTTCGATGTCTTCGAACTCTTCGTAAAGCTGGTCAATCGTGCTGCTCATATTTGAGCAGAATAACTTGGTTGACATGCGCTTGGGGTTCCAATAGCAGTTGATTATAGCTAGCAGGTTCGCGTGGCCTCCTCCGTTTTTTATGACCCGTTTGGTCCAGGATGCCACAATCACTAGCATTTCATATGCTTCTTTCCACTTTTGCGGTTCTGCCAGGCCCAAACCCGTTTTGATTGCTGTTAGTAAACCCGCTGACGGTCTTCCCAACAGACCCTTTTAGGCTGCAGAGATTTCTACAGAGAAGCCGTCAAGCGCTGGTTTAGCCATCAGCCACGTCTCTTGTAAGCATAGAATATCAAATCTGCCTAGGTTCACATCTCCAACCATCGTTAAGTGCTAATGTCCACAAGTGTTCCAAGATCCCAAGCAGAGAAGCTCACTTGCGTGCTGTTCCTCTCCGGTAGCTGTCTCGGTATAGTTTTCGAGGGCCAGCCCAGGTCGCTGCTATTTGTTGCTTTTCTCGTTCCACGTGGATCTCAGCCAATTCCATGGACCTTTTGGTTGACCCAGTTCGAATGGCTTTTCTGTGTATTTAAGCTCGTCGCGATTCGAGGATGGATCACTTCGTGGACGGCGATGGTACTCATCCTTACTCGGGCTTCTGTCTGTTTGGTGTCCCTGCTCGAGATGATCAGGAAGGGATATCTGTGTTCTTGCAGAATCAGAGAACTTTTCACCTTCGTTCCTTACCCTTTTTTTTATTTCTGTCAAACAAAGGCTCATCTGCTCTAGTTCTTTGAAAGCCTGCTGTTTGATTTCCTTCCTTCCCTCTGTTCATGTAGGCTTTAGCTCTTTGTTGCTGTAGTACGGTGCTACTAACTTGATGTCTTCTGATCTTATGTGCCTTAGAAATTTGGATCTCTTCATTAACTGGAGTATTGTCGGACGATTTAGTGGTACGTGATCTTTCTTTGGATCCAGTTGTTCTAATTTGAATAAACGGGTCTGGACATTCACTGTATATTTGTCTTCCATCTTCTCACTTCTCAGTCAGTTGTCTCTGTTTCCTGGGGCTGCTTGAAATTTTGAGTCTTCTAGGTACATCTTTGTGTTTGGCCTCATGCCATTCATGTCGTTGAGTTGACATGTGCGGTTCATGTTCTCCTTTTGATGCCCAGGAGTGTCATTGTTACGGTACAGTTCCTTTACTAGTGGTTGATGCTTTTTTTCTTGTGTTCTCGTAATATTTTTTTCGCCTTCTCTTTCCCTTCTTTCTCGTTGTTTTATTTTGGTTAAAAGGAAACCCATCTGCTCGATTTCTTTGAAGGCTGATTGTTCAATGTGTTTGATGCCTTCTGCTTTTACATGGAAGTATGCCTTGGCTGTTTTCCCACTATGGTACGGTTCTACTAGCTTTAGATCTTCGCTTCTGAACTTCCTTAGGGATTTTGTTTTCTTCATTATCTGGATGACAGTAGGACGGTTCAGTATAAGAAAATCTTTTCTCCCCTCTTGCCCTCTTGTTGTTCTAACTTAAATAGGCGGGTCACTTCCTTTGTTTTTTGTTGTTGAAGCTCAATCCTGCTTCTCCATCTGGTCTTTGGTGGTGACGCTTTGTCTTGCTCCTCGTTTTGACCTCGTTTTTTGTTCTGGTGCGCGTTTTCGTGTTGCCTTTCTTTGTCTGCGTCCCGATCTCTGTCGAGCTGGTCCTTCTATGTCGTAGCTTTATTAAGATCGCCCGTCTTAATTCTCTCTTTGCACTTTCTCGATGGCGTGATGACGTTCTTGTTGCTGTTTGAGTCATTATGTTCCCCATGTTGGGATAAGTTCATTAGGACTGGGTCTAGCATGAACTCCTCCGCTGTTCTTGGGGATCTTATTATGATAATGTCCTCCGTTTGGGCATCCGCTGGGGCTGCCATCTCTTCTGGCGGAGGTGCCGGTTTCTTAAGTATTAGAACCGACTGTACCATTTTCGTCTTTTGCTGGTCTCTGTATTCGTTTTGGGCCGATTTTGTCTGCTTTACTTCGGACGCCAATTCGGGGCGGGATGTAATTATTTTCCCTATCGGACGCTCGTCTTCATGATGCGTCGTTTGCGGCCCAGGCTGTGCCACGGTAGGAGCACCGTACCGTTGTTCTAGGTCTTCAATCTTTTTTTCTAGTTCTTCAATTCTTGTGTCCCGGGTTTGGTGCTGCGATTTTTTCATTTCTTCTGTCGCCGTTATATAACTTTCTACATGAGAGATTTTCTAATCATGTTTGTCAAAATTGCTGTGTTGTCTCGGATGTCTTCTTTTATAGCTTCGTACAATTTGCAAAATGGTGCAAGTACGACCGTCATTGCTTACATAATTGCAATCATGTCCGGCTTCTTGTTTGGGGAAACTTTCTGCATTCCTGCTGCTATATCGCTAAAGCAGCGACTTTTAGGAGAAGTATGGCTTTTCTCAAATCATCTTTGTGGAGCCGGAGAATCAGGTGCTGACTGTTCCATCAGTACACTTTGGTCTTGATCTACAGTTATTCGGCCATTTGAGTATCTTTGTTTTAATACTTCGCAGCCACGCATCCGCCCCTCTCCTTCTGGAGGTCAATACTGCCAGCATCTTGAATGTTCCTGTCTCCAGATGGGGCTTGGTCCATGCGTATCTCTGCTCTTTTTCCCCCACAACGAAACTTCGGCCAAGATCGTTGTGTAGATTTTGAGCTGGAATAAGGGGTTCTCTCATTAACTCTTCCTCGCTGAGCTTTTCGGGTGCTGACTGCACCGCCATTGACGCTATCGTTTTTTTGGAATTGTCCTGTGCTATCTCCGATTCAATATTCTTTTGTGGTTGATCGTGGGCCTTTCGAACGTCCCCCCCTTGTGTCACTTATTTGTAGTTTGGTCTGTGATGCTGTTGTTGAGGTTGTCTGTGGGTCTACATCAGTCATGGTTGTTTTTGGTGCTTGACACCAGATTGAATCCGTTCTTCTCTGCTTTAATCCTGGGGGATGGTTGTGTACTACTTCCAGCATCTCTGCGTCTGAAACTTCAATCTCTGTGGTCAATTTTCTTTTATATTGTTGTGTGAAAAATGCCTTAAGAGGGCAAGATATGAGTGGGTTTGGTAGAATTTCTGGTGGCATTGCTTCTCCTTTTAATCACTTTTACAACTTCAATCTCTTTCGGCAAAGTTTTTGCTTCTTTTAACTCCTTTTTCGATCGTTTGTTAGACAGTCTTTTTTGGTTTTGTCGATTTTAGATCTTTTTCGTTTTCATTCTTTTTTTCTTTGGTATTTTTTGTGTTAATTTTAAATGTTCTCCCTCTGATTCTTTAGTCGAGTTTTCCACTTCGTTGACTATCTCCGAGTTTGAGATTCCATCCATGGACGCACTGTCAATCACGCAGTTGTTGTCCAGGTTATTAGCCAAATCATTTGTGCGTGACTCTGATTTTGTTCTCGGGTGGTTCACAGTGGCCAGGTGCTTTGTGGGCAGTAAGGTTGCATCGTTGTCCTTGTCTAGCTGATGCATCATTGCCTTTGTTGTGATACATTTTTGTACCTGCTCGTCGTTAGTTAACTCTAGAGCTGGGATCGCCGTTAGTTCCTTCCTTTTTTCACCTGTGCTTGCCTCCAAATGCCTTTGAGTGCCTGAGCTTTTGGCCCCTACTACACACACTTCAGGGAAGGGGAACCCGGCACTTGGGGCTTTTTCCTCAGTAATCAGTGGCATAGATGTCAAACGGTCGTCTGCCTTCGACTCCGGGCGCAACCCGTCTCCCAAGTGCCCGGGTGCAGGCTCTTCCTCTTTACCGCACCGCCCCACCCCGTCCCCAGCATACCGCTTTGGTTCAGACGAGGGCCGCCCTCCGGCAGCACCCGCACCGGACACACTCGCCATGATGGCGGACAGCGGGCTGCTTGAGGCTGCAGGGGGGAAAAGGGGGGACTTCACGATCGTCACTCCACTCTCCGCTCCCTTCCACTCCTTGTTTTCCGCGGCAGACGGGGGTGGTCCGTCCTCCGGTCCCAAAACCGCCGCACAGGAGCCGCTCGCAAACGGTAGCGGGGGCGACGCGGGGGTCAACTCCGTGGCCGATGTCGCGGCCGCTGGAAAGGAGCCTTCAGTGATCACAGTAAGTTTTGATATGCTTTGTTACTTTGGCGACTTGTTGGGTGTGTGGGTTTGAGTCTCACTGTTTTGAGAAGGGGAGCCGTTGGAATCTGTGTTCATGGAGTTCGTAGAGCTCTTTGCTCTTTTACTGATTGACGTTATTGGTGTGTCAATGTCGATGGTTGGACTAGCCACTGCTAGCTCTTTGTTGACTTTGCTGGCTTGCATGGAGGGAGCGCTAGGGTCCTGGCGGGTATTCCTTTGGGGCGCACTTCGGGCTCCATTTTGCTCCTGCTACGTGTCTGCAGCGGACTGCTGCAGACTGTTCTCCACCTCTGCTCCCAGCTCCGCTCACCGCTCCGCAGTGCGTTTGGTCAATTAAAGACGAATTTCCGCAAAAGGACGTGAACAGGTTGCAATGTCTCTCAAGGAGCTCCACGTAAAGGCGACCAATATATGGGTGGAAAAAAACAATCTGAGGGACCTAGACGCGTGAGGGATTGTGGGTACACTGCACATCACTATAGGGATAGTGTTACAGACACGCCTTGCTGACGTCCCCTTTTCAACTACGAAAAACAAAATTCAATACTCGGCAGTGACCACTGGATGTCAGACTATGCACAGCATGTGATTCTAAGCAGATTAACAAACATCAGAAATATATATACTCTAAGATGGCCACTTCATTATACATATTACACCTGTTATCCATCAAGCTGGGCGGTGGCTGGACAAGAGGAAGTAAGAGGATGGGAAGTTTCCTGTTTCTAGTCTATATAAGTCAAAACCACTTCTTGCGCGTCTTGGTTGCACTTCATTGCAATCTTTACCCGACTTGGGCGTCTTGTCCCTTTGTTTATTCTACAGAGTTTTATTTGTCCACAGAATTACATTCTCCTGTATGGTTTTCCTCTGCCTGAACCTATTGGGTTCCTAGCTCTATTCTTCAAGTCTAAACCTGGTTCTGGCCTTAGGGAGCAGAGCTTGGATCCATATTCGTCAAAAGCCTGCCTGCAAATGCACCCAATTTCACATTACGAAGACTAGGAAGTAACGGGAGAACCAGGACAACCTTTAACTGGAAAGTCTGCAATACGAGGACCAGTAAGACTAACACTTTAAACAGTACAGATTCAGTAAAGCACACCTACAAACCTTACCAGGCATCCAAAGATTGAATGAGAAAATAAGAACAGGTTGTTCCCAGTGTTTGAGATAAGATTTTGAGGTGGGAGTATATTACTCCCTATTGTTAAAGTTAGAGAGTAGATGTGATTTCAAGAGAGTAAAAATGACTTGTCTCCTTTGCAAGAGAATAAAATGTATGTGAAATCCAGCCATCGTGCGCAGAAACTGTATGGAAATCATTAACATGCGGCAGCTTTCTGCATTGTGACAGAATACACCTTTCATTATTTCTCTAAGGTCTGGCCATTTGATCTCTCCTGTATATATTTAAATGTTGAAAACATATAAACCTAGCCAATTACATAGTAAAGCAAACATGAACTGTATTGTGTGTATTGAGGTTCGATAGCAGAATTGTATTTCGATGTTTAATGAAAGTCCTCATTTCCTGGAGCTATTACTACCGGATGGTATGCCAATGTGATGATACAACAGTGCAAAAAGGAAAGGATGCTAAAGTCTATATCTAACCTCATGGTCAAGTCGTTATTCATAAAGTGCTTTTGGCAAAGTGCTGTATGTTAACGAGAATTCTCATAAAAATGCTAATTCCTCACACCTTAGAGCCCTCCAGCTCTTTTGCTAAACTTTGAGACTAACTTTTCACTTTCAATGTGTTTTCTGCGTTTGTTACTTTGGTTATGGAGGTGTAGATCACTCCATAGGCATCTTCTTGTTTATTTGTGTCACACAGCACCTTTAGTGCAGTGGCACAGGGACGTCCTTTGGACTTCCCAAGGTTTAAATACCTTCTCTGGGATAAACTACTGTTCCCCAGAGAATGTAAAATTAAATTGGACTTTACTAGTCTTTTTAAATGTATAGCTGTTACGCTTACCTGGCTCCCACAGGGGCGTCGGTCGGACCCGGACGGCTGCGGTCTCCATCAACGTGATGCGTAGTGCAGAGATGACTGACTGGACTGGCCCTCCTAATCTTGTCTGCTTGACCCGTAGAAGTATTCTCCTGCAAGTGGAGAGATGGATTTAGCCACCCGTGGATTGAAGTGATGGCACCCCCCACAGTCCTCCCCACTAATCACCTCCGAAGTGCCCTCTCAGCAATCTCACCTTATACTCTTGAAAGATGAGCTCTCCATCCTGCATGGATTGCAGGGGCGCGTTGATGCCAGTTACTTCACTGGTTTGAAGGCGTGGGAGAGTTCCGGAGAGTATTGACTCTGAGGTTCCTGGCGAGGACCAGTAAGTATCAAGATCATAGAGTTCAATATGTCCGATGTTCACTATAGTTCCCCCCTTCCTTCCTTGTCTTGCAGCTGGGTTCGTGAGAAGATGCTCTCGTGGTAGCTGGTGGCGCTCAGATAAGAGTCTGTATTACCCGACGCTGTCCGGTAAATGTTGCACGTGTTTAACGTGTTGTTTTTCTCTCTCTTTGCAGGTGCGGCACATGAAGATGTGGAGAGTTATAGAATAATGCCTCTGGTGGTAAATCAGGTAAGTCTATGGTGATAAGAGTTATATTTGTTGGTTTTCTCGGGTCACCTTGTTGTTTTCTTTTGTCCCCAGGTGGCGGAGTTCGGCGAAGAAATGATGGAGGCAGTGCCGAATCGAAAGATGCTGCGAGGACTGGCGAGTATGGCGCGGCGCTGCAGCTGGAGATGCGACGCGTACTGAAATGATCTTTCCAGGTCCGGAGGCGAGATGGATCCAGAATCAGGTGAGGAATTCGAAAATAGTTCGTTTTCTAACCTTGTCCTTTTCTTTCCTCTTTGTTTTAGGAGCTCCAGATTCGAGGCAGGCGTGGCAGAAGACTGGATGCTGACTGCAGGCACGGTGAGCGTTACGCTGCTGGATGCAGAATAACGCGAAGCGTGTGCTGCTGTTCGGGCGTGATTTAAATAGCCTCCAAAGTAGTTCCAGGTAAGAAGCTCCCCAGAACCACGCCCGAGTAAAAAATAGTCCCAGTAATAAAATAGTCCCATCCAGGCCTCACCTTGGCTTGGACTCATTTGCAGCATGGTCTGCATCAGGTAAGTAAAGTCTATGAGCCTGGCGCCTATGGCGGCAGGACTGATTTCTATGATGAGCCTGGCACCTAAGGTGCCAGGACTGAACCCAAACAGCCCCCAGCCGGGGCTGTTGGGGTTTTAATAAATATCTGGATGTCTGCTTCCGGAGCTGATGGGCTTGGTCCTGAAGCCCAGGGGTAGGCATCATGACAATAGCCCAGCACACACTATCTTCCTATGTGCTGTAGGGGTTACTCGGTATCCCCTATGTCTAAACACTCTTGTAGCTGTCAAAAGCTACCCTTTCCTATTGAAATGGCAGGTGGCAATGGTTTTATAACTAACTACCATGATTTTTCCCGACCGCGAACACCGGTAGCTAAACATCAGTGCCGCCATGTTTTTCAATATGGTGCCCAAGACCCCTCTGTAAAAACAGACTCTGGTCATCTTTTTTCACCGTTTCTTTGCGGAAAGGTCCTTCTGGTGTTTAACTGTGCGCGAAACCAGGTTTGGTCCCTTTGTTCATGGGCCATTGGCGGACTTCAGGACTGAAGTCCGCCCCTGGCGTCCGCGTGTCTGGGGTGGGCAGGAAGGGAGGGAGGTGCCCGAAACTCCCGGTACTTAGTCTCCTAGGAGACCCAAATGCACTCTGGCGTGATTGGCTGGCTGACTGCCCGGCAAGGACAGCCACTCTGCTGGGTGAGTGACAGCTAGGCTGGAATGAATGGGCGAAAACTGTTTAAAAGGCGAGTCTCCAGGACGGGAAGGCAGAGTCGACCACTGGAATGGAAGAACCGAAGACGAGCTGGAAGAGGATGGCTGCTGCAACCACTGGACTGTTGGTTTGCCCGGTGAAGCCCTGCTTCAAATCCGAATTGCCAGATCTCCATTCGACAGAGAAGCTCCTTCAAGCACAGCTTCTTCCCTTGAACTGGTGGGACCAATCAGTTCAGAAGACACCTGTATAGCATTCTCAATGCTGGTTGATGTTTAGCCAGGGAGAGGGACACAAGTTTGTGTCTTGAAGCAACGGCTACTGAACAAAAGTGACTCCATTTTGTTTGCTCTGACGACGATCCTGTGCAGTGCAGACATCCTCCCTCTTGTCCCCACGACGGAGGCTCAGGAACAGCGAGATCTGCAGGAACTGTCAGGAACCAACATCTTCAGCTACATCTTTTTGCTTCACTTTAAGGTACTGTGCCATCCGGTTGAGAGATCCTAACTCTCGCAGTGAAAGTTTGTGAAACTTTCCCAACTTGCAGGCCTAATCAGCTTGCAACCCAGCATATCTTTCTTTTTCGGCTAAACTACTTCCAAGAACTTTTCCAAAGACTTCTCCATTTGTTACCAGAACTGATCTGTCCTATCCAAGAACACTAGACTATTGACTTTGGCATGGCCTATTTAATTGAACTGACCCTCCTGGTACATTGAACCTTTGCATTATCCAATAGAGTGTTTTCTAATCATTTGTACAAACTTAGGTCTTTCTATTCCTATTGAAAGTCATTGAAGTGCCATTCGGCTCCTTTTTCAGGGGAGCTCAAACTGTCCCTACAACTTAGAGTTTTGTACTGTAGTATATTGGTGTTTAATATTGAGTTGATTTCTACTAGTGAATGTTTTCTAAATGATTGTGTAAATAAATGTATAAGTATTTTTTACCAAGAAACCTTGAGGAAGTGTCTACTTTAACCACTGTGATTGTGATACTTCTGTGTAACTTCACTTACTGCTCACATTCCCTCTTGGGATAAGCCTCGCTGCTCAGCGCGCTACCAAAAAGTGTGTGGTACAGACTTATACCAAAGGTTGGTTGTTGCTTACACCTGTAGTCCTAATTGTGTGTGGTGTTCCCAGAGGGTACTGCATGCAATTCTGCCTAACACTGTACATAGAACATATTTATCACAATTCTCACCAAACCGAAGTTGGTACTCCTTTATCGTCCTTGAAAGAATTAAAGGCTGAGTTGGCCTTGCCGGGATTCAAACCTGCAACCTAGAGATCATGCACAGATCGCAGCAACAAGCGCTCAACCGGCTGAGCCATCTTATTGGCTAACCTTCAGAGCATCGACTGAGGTATAATAATCACAGTGCATAGAGGTTGGACGAACCATGTATGAAGCGTTATATAGAGTTAAATAACTGGATTATCTATTTCAATTACAAATGTAACTTAATTTGTTTGTTTTTGAAGAACGCTTGCACTTCAGAGAAATACATTCTGTTTCAGAGGATTTTCTGCACGGAGCGCAATTACATCCATGTAGATAAAAATCAAAAGAAACTTTCTAGTTTCTGTCAAGTGAACTGACCTTTGCAGTGCCCTCTGCTCTAAATCGTGTGTAAATGTACACAGTAAAATATTAAAGCTGTCGTATTTACAAGATTTTCATGCATAAAAAGGCCTAGTACGCACCTTATCTGGAAGCCTGGCTGTTCCAATGATATCAGAAAACGCATGTAAAAGTAGGTGTAGGCACACAAAATCTGCAATGTTAGAGGTTCTTGCAATCAGTCGATATCTAAAGATAAGCCACTTTATTTGTTTTGTGTCTAACCCGCTGCAGACACCCATGTCATGCAGGATTTATTCACTCTAAAATGTGTCAATGTGATTTTACATAGAGAGCTACGTGTCTATCCAATTAAAAGAAAATACTGCCCACAGTTGCATGTTTTTATAAGACGTGAGATTGGTACTGAGGAAGACCAGTACTTACCACATTCCTCCTGACCAGCTCTTCATAGCTCAGAGGGATTTCATTTGCGCCTGGAAACAACAAAAGCAATATAAACCAAGCAGCACAGATGCAGTCTATAATGCTTGATAAAGTGGCTGTATAGAAACGATACTCAAACAGGTATGTGCATGTCAAAAACAAGATAAGACAGAATGAAGTTAGTGACTTCAGTATTTTTTTTAGCAGACAACTCCCTCCACCTTTTTTTAATGCATGGTATCGCTATCCCACAGGCACTTTGAAGCTGAGTGCATGAGCAACCCCACATCTGCTCAGGTCCTCCTCAATGTACACTTGCTCAGTCAACGCTTAGTAGAATAAAAATAGTAGAATGGGAGAACAAAACTGTGTTTTTTTGGGGTATTTAATGGACTTAGCTTTGGGGAGCAACCAAGTGCTGCGCATAAGTAAGAGTTAGAGGCATACATTAAATGGTTACAGGAGAGAACAGTTACAACAACATAGTGTTTGAGGCCAGCATATCATTCAGGGTAGCAGGGAATAGTTACATTTTACAGTTGGTGGGGAACACTAACACAGGCTAAGATGTCGTCATGGCTGTCTCGGTGCCCGACTGCCGTGGGGGTTTGGATGAACGGCAATTGGCTGAAGTTGAATGGAGACGAGACAGAGGTTCTGGTGGTGGGTCCCCCCCCCCCGATCCTTCACTCTGGGTGGCCTCTTTTTGGCACTCTTCTCTTGGCCTTGTTCCGGTTCCTAC
Source organism: Ambystoma mexicanum (assembly GCF_040938575.1). Taxonomy (NCBI): domain Eukaryota; kingdom Metazoa; phylum Chordata; class Amphibia; order Caudata; family Ambystomatidae; genus Ambystoma; species Ambystoma mexicanum. Next base: position 990,681,824 of record NC_090936.1, read on the forward strand.
TGAGAAGGTGAAGAACTAGGTGTTGTGATGTCCTCTCCCTCTCGAGGGACTCACAGGGGACAGGTGGCAGCAGTTAGTCAGGCCACTTTCACCTCAAAATTCTTAAGGTTTTGCCGTTTATTCCCTCTCACCTTCATCCTCCGGTATTGGCAGACTTCACGCTCAGTCGGCTGGAATACTGTAACTCTTTATATTTGGCCCAACCTAAGGGCCTAGTCCAGCGGCTTCAGCGTCTCCAGAATATGGCTGCCCGGGTGGCAACTGGCTCCCCTTATGGAGCTCATATTTCCCCCGGTGCTGCGCTGGCTCCATTGGTTGCCTGTCAAACAGCGTACTGCATTCAAGGCCCTTTGCTTGGTGCATTGCGCCGTACATGACCAAGGGGCAGAATACATCTGCGACAAGTTCAGACGTTACTGCCCCACACGGCCTCTAAGATCGGCAGCCACTCATCTGCTTGTAGTCACATCCTTCCAGCATGCTTGTATCAGAGGTCGGGCGTTTTCAGTTACTGCAGCACAGATGTGGAACAATCTTCCGCTGCCCATGAAAACTCTTTCTAATCATTTGGCCTTTAGAAAATCTCTGAAAACGCATTGGTTTGTCTAAACCTCGGCTTCAGGATATCGGCTTCAGGATACTGCCCACTCCTTTCTTCAGCGCCATGATGCCCTCGGGCGACCGTGCGCTCTAAAAGTGCTACTAACATAACATAACTAATGGTAAAGGGAGTACAGAGGTTTTAACAGGTAGGCTGTAAAAGGTGGTCATCAGGAGGAAAAGTAGGCTGGTTGGGATTGTGGGGACGGAACATATGAGGGGGCTAAAAAGGTGTTCCATAAAGAGGAGGGCGGTAGCAAAACAAAAGGCGTGCATGCTAGAAGGTTTTGAATTCATCCTAACCTCTGGCATTGCTCTGGGCAACCCTCCAGACCCTAGTTCTTGAGCCTGCCAAGCCATTACATTAGAGGGGAGGTGGGGGGACATATGAAAATCAGACTTAGTCCCATCACAAAAGGGGTAATCCAGCCCAAACTACTTGGTCACAGCCATTTTTGCATGAGGCCACAAGTAACCCTAGACATGTCTCGGTCTCACTGGGCTTCAGTGAGGTAGAGTTTGGGTCTCTAGATCCAGCAGGCTCCGGGTACACGTCTGGGCACACAGGTCCCACTTGGTGTGACTTATCAAAACAAAAAGAGTGATGGCTGGAAGGTTTTTAATTAATATCTGTCAGAGTAAGCCCCAGATGTGGGTTATTTGCTTGCTGAGCCATAAAGAACCATGCTGCACCTCACTGACAAGGCACAAAAAGATCAAAATAGGCCTGGGATTCCATGCGTTTCCATGCAGACGGAGCTAATGGCTGAAAAGAATGGAGAAAAAAAATGCAGAATGCACGTTTTGTGCGCATTCGGCATAGTAGAAATCTTGGAATCCCTTAATACCAAACAAGGGGGACAGGGGTTTCCCCACACTCCTCTAGTTCGGCATTATGGGCTTAGGGGGTGTCCCCGGCTTAAATTACATCAAAAGCAGGGGACAAATGTCAAAAAACTAATTCAACATTTTTGAAAAGCTTCGGTGTACTGAGACTCGTTCTTTTCAGCTGTGTTTTTTTCATGTAGATTCACAGAGGGAACATGGCATGTCAGTTCGGGCTTACTGCTCCCACTGGTGGCACAATAGTGATTTGCATATGGCAGATACCCTTCTGCAATAGCAGACAGGGCTTTATGTAGGTGGGGTCTTGATTTAATTTCTGAACTGCATGTATGAGAGGTGTCAACTCTGATGTTGATGGGTATGGATTTCCATGAAGAGAATTTGCATGACTGCGGATTAGGAGCACAAGCGTCGCTATGTTGAGTAAATTGCTGCAGCTTTTAACATTACCTGTAGGAAGGTTACCAAGCAAGGCCATCATAATGGGGCAATGTCTAATATATCCAACATGTCCAATATCCATTTGTACATAATACTTGCAGTAGTAATTCTATTTTTATTTAATTGCACATTGTTGCAAACAAACCTTTGCAATAAAAAAAAACACTGAAATGAAATAACCTTATATCTTAAAAATTCACGTCATCACAAATCAATTACTTTCCATTTCATTTCAATCTAAAACAACAAACAATAATAATGCCCCAATTAAAAAAATAAACAAGATTACACACGCTTCCCACAAAAAGAAATCCATAAAATTGATGAGTCATAATTCCAAATTACCTACCATTACAATACTAACATACATGGTAAAATATTAAAATGTTAAATTTATTTTCATTTCTAATAAAAATGGCAGGCCTTCCTCACTATTGCCAAGGATAGAGCCACATTTATTCCCCCCCCCCGAACATATTCATCCACACATTTTGTGTGTATCTCAGCTAAATTCCAAACAAAGTTCTCGAAGTACAAGATTCACAGTTGCAAGAAGACAGGGCAAAGCCAATTCTGAAGGTATGCCGGAACTGCATAAAATGAGCTCTCCATCGTCTATTGGGAAATGTCATCATATATATGGTTACAGGACTCACGCTCCGCTTATGACAAACTCTAATTACTATACAAGGTAAATCGCCCAAGTGTCTCCCATGTATTTATCCAATCCCTTAATAGCATGGTTAGTTTCAATGTCATCGGATTTCCAAATAGTGTCAAGGACACATCCATCCCAGACAGCTGTTTCAGACAATATTCTCCAAATTCTTTCAATGGCTGTGCTGAACCTGCAATGTATAGGTTACCCAAGTCAATATATAGTGAATTTTGAGTAGACCTTAAAAACTAGCAAAACAAAGCTAGATGTTTCCACACAATCCTACTAAAGAGATATTGGGAACTGAGTTCGTGCTGAATTGCCAATATTGGGATGCAGGAGGGCAAAGAATACAAAACAAGTCTCCTCAAGAAGGCTTCATAGAAATCCATCTCCTCCAATATCCATATTGCAAGACCTTCCAGCCCGTACAAAAGCGTGGGAACGACTTTCCCCAAGAAAGAATTTCATCACCGGGACCAATGAAAATCTCCCATATTTTGCATTTACGTTAGCCATCTGTGCACTCAAAACACATGCTTTTTAAAAAAAATATCACTAAGGAAAAGCTTTACCGGAAAGGCACAAATGGGAAAACCCTAATATTTAATATTGTCCGTTAGCAATAATCTGGTTTCCTTAATAAAGCATGAGAAGCTTTGATTACCATGTTCTGTGGCAGAACGTCATAGCATGTCTTAGTAAGGTTAATTCGCAACATATTTACCTCCATATAGTTATTTAAAGCGTTAATTAAACTTTGTAATCCAATCAGGGTATTGTTCATTAAAATAAAATCATGTGTGCAGGCCATCCAAGATAAGCGTGCCATGCCAATCGTGTTAGAAATAAAAGCCTCCTTCTTTATCGCTTTCCCTATGTCTGCAACATAAAAGTTGGACATAGGGCCAGTATACAACCTTGTCGGAGACCATTTTAAGTTAAAACCTTCCTGTACATCACACCATCATTATTGAGCCTCACTTGAATAGTGGTACTCATGTAAATACATCAACATTTTCAATAGACCAGATGGGAGACCCCAGTTCAAAGTTTTTTTCCACAAAAAACCACGGTCCACCAAGTCAAAGGCAGGGGAAAGGTCAAACGATAATACAAAGGTAGGCAAGTTGTTGTATACAGCTTATTAGGATGTCATTAGAGTTTGTTCCTATATTCCACCGAAAAACCAGTCGAATTTGCCCAAAATCTCTTTCACATCTGCCCATTCCTTTACCTTCTCCAATATTAGAACTGCAAATATCTTAGAATCGGCATCAATAAGAGTTATTGGTCTGTAATTACAGGCAGATAGTCTATGTCCCTTTACAAATATAGGTACTCCAAAAGGTTCTCTCATCAACTTCCTCTGTTCTCCTGCCTCTCCTCTGTCTGCCACCCCCTTTTCCCCTTCTCCACCACTGACTGGCGTACCACATCTCTGTATCCCTCCTCGGAAGACATTCAAAGGTGGCAACCAGCTTCACCTTCCCCACCCTCAACACGCACTCTGCTGCTAAACACTCTTCTGAGATCTGTCTTCTTCTTGAAGACTGACCGTAGCGTTCTCTCGCTCTCACTGAGACATGGTTCACTGCCAGCGCCGTCACTGCTTTTGACATACACCTCCCAGAGGGCTACAAGATCCTCTCTAAGCCCAGGCCTAACCGTTCTGGAGGCAGAGTGACCTTAATGTTCCTTGAATGGGTCCCTGCTACTATCATTCCCATTCAGACCTACTTTTCCTTCAAATGCCCCGTCTGCAGGCTTGATGTCGCTCTCTAACCCTCTCATTGAGTCTCGCCCACCATCTACAGGACCACTGGTCCGGTCTCCCACTTAGAGTGGTCTGACCACACCTCTTCTCTTCTTGCATCCACCTCCAAGCTTCCCCTCCTCGGATACTTCAATATTCACCTTGACTGTCCTGATTCAGCCACTGGACACTTGCACAGCCTCTGTGACTTTTTTATTCCCTCACCATTCATCCCTCCGTCCGATGCACTCAGCCGGACATACCTTCAATGCGCTCATCTCAGCAGACATCACCATCTCCAACCCTCTCACTACACCTCTCTCCTGGTCTGACCATGCTTTCCTGTCCTCTCACCTCTATCTCTTAGGCTCCCCAGCTAAGCCTCTGCCTGCACTGCCATTCTTCTTCTCCCTCATTCGACCGAAAAAAGCAAGTGTCAGTTGCTGCTTGTGCAGGACCTTTCATTCCCCCTCCAACTCCTGCCACGGACTCCCACACTGACTCTGCCTTTATTAATCTTCACCTCTCCATCACCAACACCATGGACATCCTTGCCCCTGCCAAGAGGATCCCCATGAATCCTGCCTCCAAGCGTAACACATGTTATGACTCCAACCAAGCCTCTCTGAAATGCAAGTGCAGAGTTGCTGAGCAGAAGTAGCGGGCTTCAGACACAGACAGACTGGCCTGCCGCCTGCTCCAAAAGGTAATACAGACTCCATCCACTCGAAGAAGAGGGCCCGCATCGCTGGGGCCACTAACACGGGTGAACTGTTTAAAATCTGCAAGGAACTCGCCAATCCTACTGCAGTTTCCACTTCTGCCCTGCAATCCCTGACCCTCTGTACTTCACTGGCCTCTCACTAAACCAAAACTCAAGACATCCTGTCCTCACTCTCCTCTACTCTACTCCCTCCTCTCTCCCCAGTTCTCCGGCCTCCCTTGCCGCCCCCTCTTCCCCCCCCCCCCCCCCCGCCCACCTCCCTGCCTGCCTACTCTCCTCTTTCTTGCCCATAGCCCCGGATGAGGTCTCTAGACAAGTCCTCTCTATGAAAGTCTTCTCCAAACAGGTGCACCCCTGCTCCTACAGAACCATCAAGGACAACATTGCCTCCCTTGGGCTAGCCTTGGTAGATTTCTGTAATCACTCATTTGCCACAGACTCCTTCCCGCTACCACTCAAGCACTCCCTTGTGTATCCCCTTCCTGAAAAAGCCCCCAGCCCCCCCATACCCCTTCCTGCCCGGCTAACTATCATCCTATCTCTATTACCCCCTTCCTCGGAAAACTCCTGGAGAAGTTAGTCCTCTTCCAACTGATCCAACACAATCTGTTGATTGTCTCCACAACCACCAGTCTGGCTTCAGAGCAGCCAGATGCATGGAAACTGCTCCACTGAAAAGACTTTCTCTCAAATCTCGATTCCAACTCTCCATCCGCTCTTATCCCTTGGTATCACGGGCGCAGAACTGGACTGGTTAACCTCTTTCCTCTCTGACCAACCTTCCTAGGTTCAAGTAGGCCCTTTTCCCTCCCCCATTACATTCTCCATCTGCTGCGTCCTTTAAGGATCTATCCTGTCACCGTGGCTCTTCAACATCTACCATGCCCTTCTGATCTCCTCCTCTCCTCACTTCCATTGTTATGCAGACGACACAGAGCTCTCCAAGTTTCCCTCTACTGCCTTCTCTTTCTCCTCCCTCATCCACGAACGTCGAATTGCTATTCAAGCATGGTGTGCTGCCAATGATCTCTGCCTTAATGCCAGTAAGACTGAGATCCTTCTCATTGGGACTCCAGCTCCCTCCTGCCCACTGGCCGCCCGCTATGGGTCCCCTCCCCTCACCCTCTTGTGACGAACAAAAACCTTGGTGTCATCATTGACTCGTCTCTCCCTCTCCTTCTCCCCTCACATCGTGGACCTTGCCAAGAAGGCCCACTATCAGATGCACCTCAGAGGCATTCTCGCTTTCCTCACCCTCCCCCAGAAACTCAATGTCTGCAGAGCTCTGGTCCTCACTGGACTACTGTAACATCCTCTTCCTCAATATTCCTTTATCATCCCCTTTTGCCCCTTTCAACTAATCCAAAATAGGAATGAGACTTATCCTTGGCCTCAGGCCCAGGGACCGCATCTCTCCAGCCCTAAATTCTCTCCAGTGGCTGCAGCTAGGATCAAGTTCAAGACCCTCTGCATCATCCACAAGGCTTTCTGGGGCCTGTAACCTCGCTACACCCAACTCTCTCTCCTCCTCAAGACCCTCCTTTTCTCTTCTTCCTTCCCTCCCTCCCTCCTCCCCAACCCCCCACTGCTAACATCCCAGTCTACCGCAGTGACTGGCTGCCTGGTTCCCTCAGTTCTGCAGGGCACCAGACCACCCCCCTCCACTAGTCCTCCCCCTCCTTGCGCTTAGCATGTGGACCCTCAGCCCCTGCAATGCCTGGCACTTGTCCTCCTGGCCTCCCCTTAGCACTCGCCTAGCCCCTGTGCCTCCCCCCACTCACCCTCTCACTTGCACACACTCCTCTTTAACCTGTTTTTGCTCCACATTTTTGTCTTTCATGCCATTTTCCATTTTCTGCCGTCTCCAAGCGCATACCCTCTGAAGACTTGAGTTTGCAAGTGGCGGTATTCTGGGATTTATAAACCGAGCACCTCAGCACCATCTTACAAGACCTATCTTCAAGGGATTTTGGGTCATGAATTGCATTCTACAATGTCGTGGTCAGCACCTAAACACCACAAACATATGTGGTGAGAGTCGTTGAACAACATTGTCCTGCACTGCGCTTCAGACCTGACTCTTTTAGAGTGTACATTTGATCAAACTGATTTTTTTTTACAGAAAACAACCAGATATTCTGTGAAGTGTGCAGAGCATGTGGAAAAACAACTGCTTTGCAAGCTATGTATGGGCTTTCAACGTCATGTATGGTGTTGAGGAGCTGTCTTAGCTGAGGGACCCCGACACATTAATGGCCTCTGCTGGGTGAAATGTTTTCCGGGATCCGGTTGACAATGCAGGAATGTATACAAATTGAGGAATCCGTGGTAAGACACTAATCATTAGACATTAGAGGTACACTTTGCATCCCACCACACTAGGGATTACCTAGTGAGGACCTTTGAATAGCACTCAAACAATTGCAGTCAGGAAAAGGTAGTAGCTAGTGTAGGGCCATGCACAATACAATAACCATGGGGCAAAGGGGACTCCAAAAGAGATACAAAATCTTGCAGACCTTTCTCCGATTCTCACGGTGGCCCTCCCTTTGGCACAAAGAATTGATGCATACATTTACATCAGTTGTTGGTTGTCAATGGGAGCCCAAGGGTCACAGGTGCAGAGACTAAAGATAGTGTCTAGATTGGATAAGACTACACGGTTCCGGTGTGGGGCCGAATCTCTGGTTCTGGGATGGCTCAGACAGACTTGCAACTGGGTAGGCGAGGCAGCACACTATAGCAGCCACTAAGACTCCAAAGACGAGGCTGAACCAAAATGACTCTGCAAATGAAGAAGAAACCCCAGTTAGGTGTTATAAGGCACGACTCATGGTGGAGGCAAGAAACATGCTCCAGGAAGGCCCCTCTTGACTGTGAAAAGCGACAGCATCGGTGTTCCTGGCTCACAAGTCAAGTTTTTGCAAAGTCCTAAGGTCCAGCTCAGGACAGCGACTGTAGTAGCCAGGATCTGCACCATACAGAAAAGTGGTGTCCAATCAGAGACAACTTCAAAACCCCATCTGCCTAACAGACTGTCTGGCAGGAATGTATGTTTGGCCGATACCATCCCAAACCCAACTCTGACCCAACATGGGAGCCTCTTCTCATGTTGCATGAATAATTGGGGACACCATGAGAAAGCCTGTAAAGTCTTAATACGCTTTAAGTGGAATTTAAAGCAAATTGAAATTAAAGAAACTCAAGAAGTTCATCGCCACTCCTGCAACAGATGCAGACACTAGAGTGTTGGATCCATTCATGGCAAAGAAAATATGACCCAGGTAGGTCAGTTCTGACTACACAAGAAACAAGACATGCATTCTGGGAAAATAAAAAATAAACTGGAACGTTAGTCTAGCTCTATGCTGGGCGTCCTCATGACTTCTATTCCAACAATCTATTAACAAGTGGGAAAATATGGAAATCCGGCAACCCACGACCAAAATCACAGTAGCCAGGGTAGTTGAGGACTCTTCTTGTTCGCTCCAACAAGAAAACCAGTGGTTGTGAACATGCAGCACACCAAGATAATTACTTACATTATTGATTGGTAAACATATACCCACCTATGACAACTACTAACAGCCAAGTCAACTCAGTATTTGCTTTCCGTCTGAGCTTCACACACATCTTCGTCAAGCAAGCATTTGTTCTTAGACTGTGCTCAAAAGGTTCATTTCAAAACTCTTGTTTTTATTCCAGAGTACCTTGATGATGGTCACCTATTCACCAAACAAAGACGGAGACAAGTTCCTGCTCACCTCAGTGTTGGGCATTTGTATTCAAAAGACTATTATAAAATCATAATGGGATATTCATCTCATGATTACCACAGACTGGGCTTGTTCAAATAAGGGTGTCTTCAATTGCAACTCTATTAACAAAAAGGATTGTTTAGGTCTGATTAACCGAAGCAGAGAAAGGAAACTTACAGAAAATACATTTCCCAGGAAGTGATTTCCAATGCTGTTTTACTTACCCATGACACCCAACCCGGCATCAGACATCCGTTGAGATGGCAAACTCGGGGGAAGATCTTCATGATCCGAGAAACCATCTGGATAAGGAAAGAAGAAACATCTGCTGAAGGGGTTACCAGAACAGCTCACATTTACTCTGTATGGAAAGGATGGATTGTTAAATGCTGGGCAGATTATCCATAAGTTTTACAAGCCTGCTAATGAAAGGTAGAAACCAAATGGGTTTTAAGACTTATAGGGAACAACCTGGAGATTCTTAGGGGGAAAATGCATGTGCAGAGAAGAACAAATTGGTTACCAGTCAATTGGTCGAAAACATTTGGTCGACAGGACAATTGGTCGACACCATTTGGTCGAATGCCAAATGGTTGAATTTTTTTTTTTTACCCCTTTTTTTTGGGGGGGGGGGTCCCCCCCCCCAACCCCCTTTTTTTCTTTTTTTTTTTCTTTCCCCACACGAAAACCCACAAAAAATATATATAAATTAAAAAAAAAAAATTCGACCATTTGGCAGTCGACCAAATTGCAGTCGACCAAATTGCAGTCGACCAAATTGCAGTCGACCAATTGACAGGACACCGAACAAATTACTTACCTCTCGCTAATGTTCTTTCTGATGGATGTTCCTCCCACAGATTCCTCATCTTTCATATACATCACCCCAGCAAAGCTGCAATTCAGAAACTTTTCCGCAGCCCCGGGGCACAGATCTGCATCCGCTCCACCCACCGCCCCCAGACGAGCAGGACATCAGGGCCAGAAAATAGAGGCACCATGACCTTAGATCCATCTCTTTTCCCTAGCACTAATGTAGGGGGGACCCAGAACCAAGGTGTACTAGCTATGCACATCTGCATGTGGTGTCTTGGTACCGGCCACGACACAGAGCTGTAGTTCGTGTAGCACAATGAATCTGAAACCTCCCAGGGAATGGGCGGCGAAGCTCATGGTAGGCCGACCTTCCTCTAAATCCCCAGTGCGGTCGACCGTCGGTTCGTTCGTCGGAAGCCGAAACGGAGGAGCCGACTCCAGAAAAGGAAGAGGGGTATCGGATAAAGACCAAAAAAGGTCCCATTCCTGTAGCCATTCGTGCTCTTCCTCCTCCCACAAGAAGAAATGACACTGACACCTGCAAAAGTCTGAGTGACTGCAGTAAGTCGTTGGGCGGGGCCGACATCCAGGGCAGAGTGGGAGGAATTTAAAACTCAGATGTTAGGCATGTTTTGCAAAGCAACTGTGGGTACAGGAGAGCCCTCAATGCAGCAGGCCCCAGCAGCTCCAGCGGCGCCCGGTGTCCACTGCCCCAGAGAGAAAACCATTAGGATGCAATCAGTGTCAGTGGAGCCATCTGGCCCAGCAGCAAGCAAGATTAGGCCACCTTCGGCGCCGGTACTTGCCAGTGCACCTTGGGCGCTGGTTCCTTCAGACGCGCCCACAGCGGCAATTAACCCTTTCGGCGCAGACTGCAAAGCCATCAATGTCATTGAGCGCCATCAAGCAGTCTTTCTCCCCTAAATCCCAGACTGACCTTTTTGGCACCACCGATTACAACCAGGGCGATTTCGACCCTACATACTCGCTCTGGTGGATCTGACTTTTTCATCGACCATGCACATCTGGTGCCACTGGCTGAAAGTCTTCATGACGCCAGTGGGCTCGACACGTCCCCAGACGTGGAAACGCCGCAGGCCTACCCATATGGGCTTTGGTGGAAAGGGTAATGGATACACTGGGGTGCAGTGCTCTAGACAGGCTATGAGTTAACGGACATTCTTGATGAGGGTCCTGCTACTGAGAGGGCTATGCCTGTTAATGCAGCTATCGCCATTTTGTGGCATAGACCTGGTACCACACCCCAGTCAACTCTGTAGATCCTCTATCTTTACCCACCAAATTCCAGAGGGATTAGTTGTGCAGATGGCCAGAGTGTCTGACAGGCCAGCCACATCTACATTCAGTCTCCCACCTGAGAGGGAGGGAAAAAAGGTTGACGCCTTGGCAAAGAAAATGTTCTCATCAGGTAGCATGGCCTTGAAGGCGGTCAATGCCTCTTGCGGTTTCACCAAATATTCCCTTGGGTTGTGGATGGCCATTGGGAAGGCTGCCCAGTATAACCCTGATGGGGAGATGCAAGAAGGCTAACAACGTTTGGTAGACGAGGGCAAAGAGGTGGCCCAACAGTCTGTACATATGGGCCTGGACATCGCAGACTGTCGGAAGATCAATGGGGTCGGCTACAGTGCTCAGGAGTCAGGCTTACATGGAAACTTCATGATTCTCAACAAACATCCAAAATAAACTTCATTTTGATTTCAATCGTGAGAACATTTCGACCCCAAGGTCGACGAGACTGGAGAAATTCAAAGAGTCCAAACTAGCTGCAAAGTTGCGGGACCTAGCTGTGCAACAGCCGACCAAGTCTGCCTTTAGTTTTGCACAAAGGGGTAGAGGCTACCGGCGCTATGTCCCCTATGGCAGGAAGGCACAGCTCCCGCAAGCCAGACAGGGGACGAGGCATTTCTTGTGCACTGGAAGGGGCAGGGGGGCCTTTAGAGGCCAGCAGACAGCGGCAGCAATGGCACTGGGACCAGTGGCGGGAGATTACCTCCGATGCCTGGGCTCTTCAACTCGTGCAGTGGGGTTATTCTCTGCCTTTTTTAAAAAGGCCACCGAACAAACCACTACCACCTCCTCAGTAACTGGAACAGAAGCTACAGGAAGAACTGCGAGCCATGCTTTTGAAGGGTGCCGTGGAAAAGGTACCTCCTGAGCAGAGAGGATTGGCTGGTATTCCCAGTATTTTCTGGTACCCAAGAAGGGGGGAGGACTCCGTCCAATCTTGGACCACAGGGCCTTGAACAAGTTCCAGAGGAAAGACAAGTTAAAGATGGTGAAATTGAGAGAAATTCTCCACACTCTAGAGATGCAAGGCTGGCTGGTGTCGAAAGATCAACAGGATGCATATTTTCATGTGACGATCGCTCCCCTATGGAAGGACCTCCGCTCTGAGGTTCTTCACCATGCTCATGGCAGTAGTTGCGGCCCCCCTCAGGAGATCCGGCGTCCATGCGTTTCCGTACCTAGAATACTGGCTGATCGGGGAAGGTCAAGGGAGCAGGATATGTCGCATCTCAAGGACATCTGCTCGCTACTCCACATGCTGGGCTTCTCCCTGAAATTGCAGAACTCCCACACGTCACCAGCACAGAGGCTCCAATTCATCGGAGCAGTCCTAGACACTTGGTCGTGAAGGCTTTTCCTCCCGAGGAGAGAGCAGCCAGCATTGGACAGATGGTCCAGCTCTTCCTGAACCACATCACCTTACCAGCGGATTCCTTCCACCGCCTCGTAGGTTTCATGGCCTCCTGTATTTTTCTAGTGCCCAAGGCTAGACTGCGGATGCAGTCTCTGCAATGGCTCCTACAGGGGCCAGTAGTTTCAGTACTTCAGCACTTTGAGGGATGCTCTTAGGGTGTTCATGTCAGCGGTCGACCTGCCTTGGTGGGCAAGCAGCAACATGTTGGCGAGGGGAAGCCTTCTGGCCTCTGTGGACCCAGGCCAGGGTGGTCACAGATGCGTCCCTGAAAGGTTGGGGCGCTCACTGTGAGGACTTGCAGGTGAGCAGCCTTTGGTCAGCGATGGAGGCCAGGTGGCACAAACAGACTGGAGTTGCGAGCCATTAGGTAAGCCCTGAAGGTGATCGCTCCCTCTTGGAAGGAGAAGCACATCCTAGTTTTGGCTGACAATACGGTGGCCATACAATACCAGAACAAGCAGGGTGGCAAGCGATCCCCTCCCCCTTTGCAGAGAGGCGATGCAACTGTGGTTCTGGCTTTTGGCAAATCAGATCTCAGACTCAGCAGTCCATCTGGGGGGCAGAGAAATGATAAGTTACTCACCGTAGTGACTAACGTACTCATAGTCCAAAGTACCCTTTCCTCCATACAGTATGGGCGTCCCTTCCAAGGGACGGGAGATGGAACCTTTTTCACCAGAAAAAAACCTTCTTCCCCTTTAAATTTAGAGGCATGCAGGGGTGCGGCCCATGGAGCATGCACTGCGCTGACTCCGCCCTCCGGCGCCACACCTCAGTCTCCACTGACGCGTCAATAGATTTAACATTGCCTAATGACACCAGTATTATTAAGGGGGAGGTTGGTGGGACGTATGGAGGAAAGGGGACTATGGACTAAGAGTACGTTAGCCACTATGGTGATTAACTTATAGTTTCTCTTACATCCCGTCCCCTTTCCTCCATACTGTATGGGCGATTACAACTGAATGTAGCCCCCGGGTGGAGAGGAGACCCTCCTTAAGCAAAAAGGTTCTGGAGAACCGCCTGTCCGAAAGCCGCATCAGATCTAGAGCCGGCATCCAAACAGTAATGCTTGCAGAATGCTGAGGGAGAGGCTTACGTGGCTGCCCTGCTTATGACCTGCCAAGGGACATGGCGCTGGAACGCGATGGCCGTTGCCTCCGCCCCGACTGTGTGGGTATGCATGTTGGCCGGCAGCGGCTTGTGCTGGCCCTCGTACGTTTCTTTGATGGCAGAAACCATCCAGCGGGATATGGAAGCCTTAGAAGCCCGATAGCCTGGTCTTGAGCCTCCGAAATTGACAAACAGGTCGTCTGATTTGCAGAAGCCCTTGGTCCTTTCCAAGTAGAATTTCAGGGCACGCCCGACATCCAGGCAGTGCAGCACTCTGTGCTTCGTCTTTGGGATCGGGAAAAAAACGTCGGCAGCACCATTTCCCCGTTCAAGTGGAAAGCAGACGGAACCTTGGGCCCTAATGCCGGGTGCGTCGGTAGGACTACCTTGTGAAAAGTAGTATATGGTTCTGCGGCGACCAGCACCTGTATTTCGCTGACTCTCCGAGCTGAAGTAAGACCCACTAGTAAGGCCGTCTTGATGGTGATCAGCCTGATGTCCAGTGACGCCATTGGCTCAAACGGTTTGTGCGCCCAAGACTATGTTAATGTCAAACACTCAGTGCCTTCTCTTGATGGGTGGGTAGAGCCTTGCGAGTCCAGTCGGATGTTTGACGATAGGGTTGGAGGAGGAAAAAGTGCCCTCCTCCGAGTTCCTGTAAGCCCCAATGGCTGCCAGGCCTGTGCGGCAGGTGTCCACCTGCACGCCTGAATGGGCGAGGTGCTGTTGGTACTCTTGTTCAGGAGAGAATTGCCAGGCATTTCGGTGCAGGACTGCCCTTGGGCAGGACAAAGACTGATATGTAGTGGACATTTCTCTTCTGTGAAAGGATGGTGAGCTAAAGACTCTGAGACTCTAACCCTGGATTTGGGCTGGTAGTAGAGAAACTCCCAGAACCCCCTTGTTTTTGCATATTAAGTAGCTTTGGGTTTTCACCCCAAGTTACTAGGCTAATCCAGGCGTGGAACCCTTGCTCACTGTTCTTAGAGAGGCACAATGCCACCTCACTGACAAGGCCCAACCAGCCCGAAACACGTGTCTGGGGTTGCTGTTGGTACTCTTGTTCAAAAGAGAATTGCCAGGAATTTCGGTGCAGGACTGCCCTTGGGCAGGACAAAGACTGATATCTAGTGGAAATTTCTCTTCTGTGAAAGGATGGTGAGCTAAAGACTCAGACTCTACCCTGGATATAGGCTGGTAGTAGAGAAACTCCCAGAACCCCCTTTTTTTGCGCCGAAAAGGAGAGCACGTCATCCAAGGTGCACGTCAGGGGGTCGGTCCCCTTGGAGTCTGCCCAGTGGCAGAATCAGGTCCATTTGGTTTGGTACTTGGCCCTGGTAGCTTTGCTTCTGGCGCCTTGTATGATCTCCAGATTGGCCTGTGAGAGGCTAAGGTGCCGAAGCGTTACCTGCTCAGGTAATGTGCTGTGAGGGCTAGCTTCTCTGGCGCAGGGTGGATGTCACCGCCCCCCCCTGTTGTGCCAGATGATGTGCTGGGCCTGTCGGGAGGTGAATCGGGGGCACTTCCAAGAGGCTGAGCAGCTCCGAAAACCATGGCCTGGCCGGCCACCATGGAGCTATTAGGACAATGAGAAGTTGGCGGGACTCCAGGATTTTGCAAATTACCCTGTGAATCAGGGGAGTGGGCGGAAAGGCGTAGGCTTTCATGCCGGTCCACTGGAGGTGAAATGCTGAGAGAGCCGGGGCCCCGGCCCTGCCAGGATGCGAACTGGGGATTTCTTGTGCTTGTGCCAACTGGCAAAGCGATCCACCTGGGGGTGACCCCACCTGTTGACAATCTCCTGAATAACTACGTTGTTTTAGCTGCCACTCGTAATTGTCTGCTCCCAGCCTGCTGAGCCTGTCTGCTTCCAGGTTGGATTCCCCTGGGAGGTGGACTGCCGTGAGGTAAATGTCGTTTTCCAGGGCCCATTCCCACATGCAGATAACCAATCTGCACAGAAGAGGGGATCTGGTGCCTCCCTGCTTGTTGACGTAGTACATGCTGGTCGAGATGTCCGTCTGGATGAGGACAACCTTGCCCCTGAGAAGTGGTAGGAATGCCCTGAGCGCCAGCCAGATGGCGTTCAGCTCTAGCCAATTGATGTGCTATACCTGTTCCTGTCGAGTCCAGGTGCCGTGGACAGAGATCTTCCAAGGTGGCTGCCCACCCCTCGAGCGAGGAGTCCGTGGTGATGGTGGCCTGAAGAGTGGGCGGCCGGAAGGGCTTGCCCCTCCGCAGGTTGCAGTCTCTGGACCACCATGTGAGGTCCATGTGGAGAGATGGAGGAACGTTGATCATCTCGGATTGAGAGCCCCGCTCCTGGTTCCATGAGGCCGCGAAGTGCAGCTGAATCCTCCTCATCCTTAGTCTCATGTGCGGAACGGTTACTAGGACCGCTGCCAGAAGACCCAGGAGATGTTGGTACCACCAAGCCGAGGTAACTTCTCTGCTGAGGAAGTGGGTGGTGGCCCTCTTGATGGCCGAGATTTTGTCCTCCGAACGGAAGACCTTCTTGGAGCATGTGTCCCAGATAAGGGCCAAGAATGTTAGATTCTAAGTGGGCTGCAGCTGCGACTTCTTGAGATTGAGCGATAAGCTCAGATCATGCAGTGTGTTCATAAGGGCATGGGAAGAGTGGTGAACCGCTTCCGGAGATGTAGCCCTGACGAGCCAGTCATCTAGATATGGGTAGATGTGGAGACCCTGCACTCTGAGATGGGCCGCCACTGCATTCATGAGTCTGGTCAAGACCCTGGGGGCCGAGTTGAGGCCAAAAGGGAAGACCTTGTATTGGAAGGGCAGCCCATGATCCTGAACCGTAGGAAAGAACGATGGGGCTGCCAAATCGGGACGTATAAGTACGAGTCATTCAGATCCAGGGAGCACATCCAGGCTCCCTTGTCCAATATCTCCGCTATAAAAGCTGGCGTAACCATCTTGAATTTTTGCTGGGGTAAGGAGAGGTTGAGGGTGGAAAGGTCCACCACAACTCTCAGGCCCGCCTGTTTCTTTTTCTGAATGGCGAAAAACCTTGAGTAAAAGCCAAAGCCTTGCTGGGAGGCTGGGACTTCCTCCACTGCGTGGCTCTCTACGAGCAACCGGATCTCCGCCAAAAGAGTTGCTGTCCCAACCTGTGGGAGAGGCTGGGATAGGAAGGCGGTACCCTGTGGATACTATGGATAGGATCCAGGGGTCCGTGAAATTCTGGCGCCAGAAATCTGCATGAGAGCAAGCCTGCTCCCCCCGCCCCCCCCACCGGAGACAAGTGGACCTGAAGGGGCGTGTCATGCCTTCTTTCCCTCGGAGGCTGTCGCTGAGGAGGGGGACTGGAAAAGGCCCGTATTCCCCCCTCCCCCCCTTTTTGTTGCTTATGCCGATTTTGAGATGGCAAGTGGTCTGGCTGCCTGGATCTACGTTCCTGGAAGCCGCGGAACCCTCCGTATGTACGGCCCCTTTCTGAGCGCTACTGAGATTGAGTGTACGATTTGGGTGTGGTCTTTGTAAGGATGGCTAAAGACTTAGCTGTTTGTGAGCTGTTTTTCTTCTTGTCCAGCTCTTCGTCCGTAGAGGAGTGGAGGAGGTCCCCCCCTCTAGAATGTGTTTATTTCTAATGCGCACCAAACCCGAAGGTAGCAGGGCGCAGCAGTAAGGTGGTGCAAAGCTTGAAAGGTTACATATAATTCAAAGTAGGACACAATATATTACAGGTAAGATTACAAAAGCAATGTAGCAATGTATCACAATATAAGCAAAAAATAAAACAGTATCACAGATGTACAAGTTATGACAATATTTCACGGTGTGGGAACAGCTATACAGGTAGCGGGCAGGTTAGATTGTCATTTTCTGGAGTGCGGAGGATAGACTAAGATAGCCAGAAAAGGCAGGTTTCTCTGGTGTGGCTAGCAGTCGGTAGAGTTGAGCAGGCTGATTCAGTTCTTTCTAAACTATATATATGGTTGGTCTGCTCTCAACTCATGAGGCAGGGAGTTCCAGATCTTGGCCGCCTTCACAGGAAAGCTGTTACCGCCAATTTTGGTGAGTCTGAATCTTGGTACCACAAGGCAGTTAGCGTTACCAATCTGGTCCGTCTAGTGGAGGTTCTTCTGTTTAGCCTATCTATTAAATAGCTAGGGGCTGCATTCTTTAGTGCTTTATGGGTCAAGGAGACCATTTTAGCAGAATTTTATTGTGAGTAGAAAGCCATTTCTGTTGGCATCTGACAGCAGAGATATGTACTCTTGTTTATGCCTAGTGCAGCTCTCAATGCATTATTTTGCAAGGTTTGTAACCTCTTGATGATGACTTTGTTAGCTCCACTGTAAGGAGCATTACAATAATCCAGCCTAGAGAGTATCAGTGCTCTAGCCAAGATCATGCAGCTGTCAGAGAGGAATGGCTTGCCGGCTCTGATAAGCTTACAGTTGTAAGCTGTAGTAGAGGCAAGGGATTTTACTTGTTTGTCGAAGGACAGAGTCCAGGTAGAATCCCAGGGTTTTTACTCCCTTAGTCACCCTAATAATGTATCCATCAATGGTGAATGAGGAGTATTCGTGACTTAGTTTGTTGATGTTAGTGTGTGAGCCCAGGATCATCAGTTCTTTCTCGTCATCATTCAGGCATAGACCGTGGGTGGCCATCCATGCCTGGATGATGATATACTCTATTCACCAGTGCCAAGTCCTTACCATGATCCCCAGAAAGAGGGAGGAGAATCTGAGTATCATCTGCATAGTTAGTGTAGGTGATACCAAGAAGGTCCAGATCATCAAACAAGGGTTTGGTGAATATGTTGTATAGAGTAGGGGAGACACTAGAGCCCTGGGGCACACCATACTGAATGGGGGTGGGGTCTGCCGCTGCTGATTGGGAGAACACCCTCATGGATCTCTCACTCAGAAAGGATTCTATCCATCTGATAGCCTCTGTAGAGAAATGAGCTGCTGATTCCAGGTGTCTGGATAGGACCTTGTGATCCAGTAAGTCGAATGCAGCTGAAAGATCGAGTTGAAGGAGAAGGGCTGCCTTCCCATTATCTCTCAGCTTATCGACCTAGCAGCATCTTTTATAATCTGAGCTGGACAGATATCGCCTTTGCAGTTGGATGGTTTGAGAGATAGGATAGTTTTCTCTACCTCTAGAGTAGTAGTTTTGGTGAAGCGGAATCTAATGGTCTGGCTAGTGGATGTACCACTGGACCGATTGCTGTCCAAGGGATGCTGTAGATTCAGTGCGTCTTTTTTTTGTTTTATTTTATTTTGGAGTGTTTATTTTATTGGCTAGTGCATGTTGAAAATCCGAGCACCAAGTTTTGTTTTTGACACATATGTCAGGTATGGGTATCGGGGATCCTAGTTCTTTCAATATAGTGAACAATTCTTTCATACTTGAATCAAAGTTAGCAATCCGTTCATTATATGAATTCTGTTTTGTCAGGCAGATTTCATTTTTGTAGTGCATAGAGATAGATATTAGTTTACTTTTGTTCGCCACAGTAGGGCAGAGTCTCCAGGCAGTTTCACACTTCCTTTTCAGGATACGTAAATCCTTTAATTGAGCGGTGAACCATTTGTTTAAATGGGATTTTGGTTTACTTGCTCTCAATTTGAGTGGGGAAATTCTATCCATGGTGGTGAGCATAATTTTGTTGTATTCATGGACCAGAGTACTAGGATCTAAGTTGTCAGGCAAGGAGTTGGGAGAATAGCAGGGATCACTTTGTCCACTGTGATATTCTTGTTGTTTCTATTTAAGCAGGGTGGCGCCGTTTGCAGGGCCGTGGGTGAAGGTCTGGTGGTAGATAATATGAATGACACGAGTGAATGGTCTGTCCACAGTTGTGGTGTGATGGCGGTAATGGTAGCCGTGCAGTTATGATCAGCTACCCAGTCTAGGGATCTGCCTTTGATATGGGTAGGTTTATTAACTTTTTGTGATAATCCTAATGCAGTGAGGATGTTGTCTATTTCAGAGGCATCGTTGTTAGCTGGGTCGTTAAAGCCTAGGTTAAAGTCACCTAGTAGTAATAGTTGGGTAGTCGTTTTGAGGTTGTTTCCCAATATGGTGTGCATGTCCTCCTCGAATGTCCCAACAGGGCCAGGTGGTCTGTAGAGTAGATGGATAGTGAGTGACTGGGAGTTGTTTAGGGGAAGTTTGGCAGTGAGGATTTCACATGATTGCATAGTTTGTAAGGGGGCTAGTCTCAGTGAAAGACTCGCTCTAGAGATGATGGCGAATCCTCCACCTCGGGTTCCATCTCCATCTTGCCAAGATATGGTGTAGCCATCTGGGATGGCTAGCATGAGCAAAGGTCCTGCAGTGTTGCGTAGCCAGGACTGTTCTAGCAAGGAAGTCTAGGTTTCCTTCTGTTATTAGGTCGGCGATATCTGTAGCGTGGGCCACGAGATCTCTCGCATTTAGGAGTGCTCCTTTAAGGGAGCGTGCTTCCGTTTTCGCTATGGCCTTGTAGGATGTGGGTAGGTTGCAGTCAGTTAACTTAGTATTGTGGGCCATAATCTAACTGGCCTTAACACATGGGGGAGGAGGGGCTATACTTCGGTTAGTGATATCAGGCTTCCTACTGGCATGATAATTAGTTTTCTTATTTATTGGTGGTAGCAGTCTAGTGAGGGGTTTGTGCAGTTTGGAGAGTCTTGCAGAGTTTAGAATTTCTGTCATTAACAGAACAAGGGAGGGTAGCATGGGAAAAGTTAAGTTGGGCAGTGCTAAGGTTGTTTACTGCCGTATTTGGCCGGCTATATGGGAGTGGTTCAGACTCAGGTGGAGGGAGTCTGTTCCGGTATTGTAAGGTGCTAGTGGCGAGGAGTGTGGTGGCCATAATTATGCAATGGGTCAAGCTTTGGAGTAGCATATTTAGCCGGATGTAGAATATGTGCACTGTGGGTGATAAGGCAAAGGTCAAGCGCACACCTTGAACTGAGTCAGGAGTCCAGTGCAATTTGGGAAAGGCAATTGTCTGTTGTGGCACAGGGCAGTTCAGCTAGGCCGCGTGATACAGTCAGGTGAGAAGCAACAGTCAGAAGCGCATGTAATCAGGGCACATAGGGCGGCAGGGGAACAGTGCAGTATAAACAGCTCAAGGCACAGATGCAGATTACAAGAGCAGTGAACCAGGTAAATATGCACGGAAGTGCAGTGCACCTAATCAGCGCGCAGGCACAAATGGCCGCAGACTAGAATATATGTGAGGCAGTGTGAGGCAGTGTGACAATGCACATGCATGTAGGAGTATCAGAATTGCTATAGTTACAAACAGGTGTCAGCGACCAAATATATGCAAGACCATTAGCCGTTCCTGTAGATACAGACAGATACCAGCGAGCAAAATATAGTTGGGTGCAGCTTAGTAAAGGCAACTAGGATTCCTGAAAATGCAATCAGGCAAACTCGTAAAGGCAACAGTGAGCACATCAGTCACATTTCTGAGTGAGCAGATAAGCTAGCAACAGAGGTACAATCAGGTAGTTGTGAATCAAAGGCATGCTCGCCGCATTTAAGTACATCCGGGTTGAATTTTGTTGCCCAGAGCCAGGCTGTCCTTCTCATGTCCGTGGCAATACATATGGCACGGCCTGAGGTATCAATAGGGGCCACTGTGGATTCCATGAGGTCATGCGCCACCAGCTTGGCCTCGGCTAGCCCCGCCTTAAAGGGTGATTGGCTCTGGGTGGGGAGTTCCGGGAGGAAGTCTGCAATTTCCTGCCATAATCTTTGGTTGGCGGCAGCCAGCATGGCATCAGCGTTGGCTTGACGTAGATGTAAAGAGGAGTTGGAATAGAGTTTCTTGCCATACGTCTGTAAGATCTTCTCCTCCTTGCCTAGCAGCCCCGCAGAGGAAGAGGCTGAGAATGACTGGGGCTTGGAGTATAGTGATGCTGCAGCGATCACCGAGGAGTGTGGCGGAGGATGGGCCGAAAGCAAGTGTACCCCCCTCCATCTGCCTGTACTTGGCGTCCAGGCGTTGATTGACCAGCTGGACTGAGTGGGGTTTGAGCCAACCCTTCTTGGGCAGGGAGACTACATCGGTCTGCATAGGAATCCCTGATTTGGCAGAGGGGCGTCGTGTGAGGACTTCTGCCAGACCCCCTCTGCTGGCTGCTCTACCTCGGATTGGGGTAGGCCCAGGTAATCCGCCAGACCAGCAAGATGTTTGTGGAAAGCCCTGGCTGAGGATGGCGTGTCCGGATCCTCCTCCTCATCCGTATCCTGCGGATTTGGAGGATCCTGTGGGGGAGGAGTAGATGGCGCCGTAGGCTGGGGTACAGGGGCCGCAGCCGGAGGCTGAGGAGGCGGCAGAGGTTGCAGAATTGGCTGTGGAGACGGCTGCACCAGTGCCTGGGGGCCCGATGGAAGAGTCTGTGGTGCCGCTAGCATGGCGGGAATGACTTCCCTGATGGCGTCCTTGAGGATAACGCCCATCCAAGGTGACTTCATGAGGCCGAGGAACCTCTAGAAGAAAACCTCACTGGCTGAAGTGGTGGCAGGGGGTGCTGACAGGGTAGCCGGGGGCTACTGAGGCCGCTGCAAACCCTGTCCATTTGGACGCAAAGGAAAGATGCCCTGCACATAAGAGGGGTAGACTGTAGGCCATGGACATGGTTGAGGCCAGCCCCACCTTGACACTCGTTCTTCGATGAATTCCTGGAATGGCGTCGGACAAGAGCCTCTGTCTGGCGGGGTGGCCATTTTGTTGAGCTGCCTGCCACGTGCCTGCGAAGTGTTGCTTAGCCCGCTGGTCCCAGCCTCCTCCAAGACTCTTGCTTGTGGATCACAAGGCCTACCTACCCTGCTCCTCGATCCTGGGCCCGGTAGGTGTGGAACCTTCGACCCGTGGGTCGGTAGAGCTGCGTTTAGGTGCCCCCCTCGGAAGAATTTCCGGTATTAGGGCGTAGCCCCTCTGCCATGGTGCTGGTATAAGGGCAGAGCCCCTCAGGTGAAAACCCGGTAAAAGAACCTTTCGGTCCCTCAACACTGTCACCAGGAGGATCCGAGGATCCCTCAGCCCGAAGGCCGGTAGCTACAGCAGACTCGGTGCAAGCGCTGGTGTAAGGACCCGACCGGACCCTCCCACGCAGAAGAGTCCCTGGGAAGGAGTCTCCCTTGCGGGGTGCGATGGAGAATATCGGCCCTACCTTGGGCCTGGCTCAATGTGTCACGAAGTTCTGGAGGCGACTTCTGGAAGAGCTCACTTCACCTGGCTAGTCTGTTCTTCAGCACTTTCGAGGACAGCGAGCCACACGCTGAAAAAGCTTGCCAACCCTGGTCTGGGCCAAGGCAACGTAGGCAGAGGGCGTAGGGGTCTGAAGTTGGGAACAGCCCGTTGCAGGCTGGACACCTGCTGAACCCTGTGGAAGGCGACATGCGCCGTGGAGGAGCGTGACGCCTGAGGACCGAGTTTTCTAAATGACAAAAACAAAGACGACAAGAGAAGAAGTATCCGCACGTGGAATTATATGGCCGAAGCCAAACCCAGGAGCGCTGGTGAATTCACCCCATTCCCGTCGATGCAAAAAATAAAAAGGGGACTGAGGTGTGGCGCCGGAGTCAGGGCAGCGCATGCTTTCTGGCCCGCACCCCTGCGCGCCTCTAAATTTAAAGGGGAAAAAGGTTCTGTCTCCCGTCTCTTGGAAGGGACGCCGATACAGTATAGAGGAAAGGGGACGGGACGTAAGTGTACGGTTTTGCGGATGCTCTGAACAGGCCGAGCACGGTCTCACATGAGTCTCTCCAGGAAGTCCTGGAAAGGGTCTTCGCTCTCTGGGATACCCCAGCAGTGGATCTGTTTGCTACAGAGCCCAACAGGAAGTTCAGACAGTTTCGCTTGAGGGAATTCCCAGAAAATGGGCGCTCTAGGGGATAAGTTTCTAGTGTACTGGACCTTCAGCCTCCACTTTGCCTTCCCTCCGATTGCTGTCATTTTGTGGGTTCTCAGGAGGTTGAGTAGTTATACGAACAACCCTGATCTTGATCGCCCCTGATTGGGCAAAGAGGACAAAGTACTCTGACCTTCTGGACTTTGCCATCTGCCCACACCTCTGGGTGCCTCATCGGCCAGATCTCCCATCCCATTCGAAAGGTTGGGTGCTCCATTCAAACCCGGAATCCTTCAACCTACATGCGTGGCTCTTGAGAGGATGAGATATGACTGGGACCTCTCTGCGGAGGTGTTTCTGGCTGCACGCAGACCTTCAACAAGATCGCTGCATGTGTGCAGATGAAGATCCAAGGCGTGGTGCAGGGAACGCGAGACGGACCATATCTCCTGCCCCACCACCACAGCGATGGAGTTCCTTCTGTCACTGACCTCGTCAAGGCTTCAGGTCATCACAGTCAAATGATACTTGGCGGCTGTAATAATTTAGCACTTATGTGTTCAAAAGGTCTCCGGATCGAGTGTGTTTATTTACGATCCCGGTTATAGCCAAACTCCTGAAGGGCCTTGTTGTTTCTGCCTACTCCATTTGTCGTTCCAGACTAGGACCGTAATTTGGTCCTCACGTTTCTTACGGTGGCTCCGTTTGAGCCTTTACACTTCTGTTCCATGCGGTTGCTCACGTTGAAATCCGCATTCCTAGTGGCCATCACATCGGCCAGACTGGTCAGCGAGCTGCAGGCCTCGTCTTGCAAGCCACCTTTCCCTTGGTTTCTTCAGAGAAAAAGTTGCTCTAAAGGTCGGCCCGGATTCCTGCCCAAGGTTGTGTCGGATTTTCACTTGTCCCAGGCCATTGACCTTCCAGTTTTTAACCTGCCTCTGCACCCCTCTAAGGAGGAGTGATTTCATAGGGTAGACGCGAAGAGGACATCAAGTTTTTTATGTGGCCAGAACGGCAGAACTCAAAGGCTTAGCTGTTCCAAAACAGGCCATCTCACGGTGGATCACGCTGTGCATCTCAGTGTTATCACATTGCAGGGAAAAGAGTTGCCTCCGGGCATCAGAACCCATTCCGCCAGAGGGGTATCTACCTCAAGGGAGCAGCAAAATGGAGTGCCAGTGAGGGCCATTAGATGTGCGGCAACATGGTCCTCGCTTCATACCTTTACTAAGCACTACAATCTGGACGTCACTCGTGGGGCTGACGCTCAATTTGGAAGGGTGGTTCTGCAGAATCTTCTGCTTTAAATACTTTCATCCCACATCCAACATGAATACTATTTGGGGACAATCTGATGAGGAATCTGCAGGAGAAAGGCAATCGATTGAAGGAGAAATTATTAACCATAATGTGATGTCTATGGATTCTTCTCCCACAGATTCCTCCTCACCCCTCCCATCCAAGCCTGTGATGAAAGTGCCTGTGGTCAGTGGTTGTGTTTCGCTTGGGATGAAAGAGGTGAGCTTTAGTTTCAGGAGCTATTGGCCTTTTTTGGTTCAGTGCTGCATTCCTTCTGCAAAAAAATCCCAGTTTGGGGTTTTTTCATTTTTTTTTGGCTGTATCGTTAGTTTTCCTCTGCAGTGGCTGAGCTCGGGGGAATTGATGTGGGAACTGAGGTACAGAGGTGTAGTGACGCAGTATATGCAAGTCGACCATCACGTCCGGAGCCTATGACTGAGGCATCGAGGCAAGACGGAACGACAGCTGATCGAGGTGCACTATGTCACCTGTCGAAGTATTTTCTGAGAAGCTGACTCTGGAATGGATATCTATCTGAAGAGGAATCGGCAGGAGAAGAATCCAGAGGAAGAATATTATGGTAATTTCTCATTCTCCAGAGCCCAGAATCACATGTCTTCTCTGTACAGTGGCAATGAGACCACAGCACCAGTTTCTTGAGATAGTGTATGGCGACCACATGGTCTGAGGACCAACACAGTCTTGCCTCGTACAGAAGGGAGGAAAATGAGCAGGCGTTGGGTAAGATTTTCATATAAAATCTTCATGACCTGTGCCAAGTCCAGAACCTTTTGCTTTGACTAGGTAACTATTTTACCTTGTCCCTAGGTGAAGGGGGAATCTTTTTTCCCCGCTCACCTAGTCTTTTACTCTTTTTATGGGTGAACTTTTTATGTCTCTCCATAGTCTATGGTTGAAGTTATAGTTTCCTACAACTTTTGGGCTTAGGCTGGGTTGCCGCTTTGGGCTCTCCTGTTCATTTTTCTTTGATGTACTTGGGTGAACTACAGTTCCCAAGTAGTACAGAGGGATTTTCATTCCCCTTTACATTTTATATAGTGAGCCAGCACACCCCACGTTATGTGGAATGCTTGGGGGATACAATGTATCCTCTTCCTTAGTTATTTGGTAACATTTTGTTACAAATGCAGGTTTTCCTGAATGGCTGGTGGCAGTGAAACTACTTTTATGACTTTAGTCTTCGTTACTCGCAGGCTGTTATTTCAGCTTTGGTAATGCACAGAATGGCCACCATTTCGCAAAATGGTGGGCTCCTTTTTGTGCCATTTCTTGTGTGCTTGCTGTTTCTCAGGTCTTCCCCTGCCATTTTAGGCGGGAGCGACCTCAGCTGCAGTTTTGTCTTTGGCGAGAATCCTGCAGATTGCCCACCCAGGCTCCAGAGTGTCTGGAAAGGCAGGAAGCAAGGGAGGAGTCCAAACCTCCACAGCCCTTTGTCTTTCACCTTGCCTGAAAGGAACAAACTCCCAGTGGGGGAGGGGAGGGAGGGGCTGGCTGTCCTAATTTGACAGCCTGACCGCCCTTTGCTGTAAAATGCATAAGTTGCGCTGTAGTTCCTGATAAACTACGAACCTGGAAGCTGGTAACAAGTCGATCAATGGAGCTGAAACCAAAGAGGAAGATTAAGAAACGACGGTGGTAGCAATTTCAAGCGACCGGAAAGCCTGCTGTGTAACCCGAGGCTGCTGTTACCCTACCTTCCAAACGACCTGGGATCCCGAAAAGGACAACCCCGACCCAGAGCCTGGTGAGATCCACTAGACTCAAAATGATCTGCATTTTGAGCCATCCCACATCATGCTGTGACCTTGCAGGGCTGCAATACCCTCAATACCCCGGGACCATGAGCCATTGTGCAGTACATGGTCTTCCAAATTGAGCTGAAACTTTGGTGGCGTCCTGCTGGACCTCCAGAGGCGTGAATAGTCAAAAAAGTCCCCTCAACAGAGTGCAGGACCTTGCAAGTGATGAGAATCCGACTGGCGATATTCAGTACAAAACAACAGAGCCGCATCCAGCTGTGAAGAAACTCTTGCCTGGAGCCTTCCCGGTTGATTTTTGCTGCAGAAGCCCTTCTAGTGTCTCGTCTTCAATCTTCATGCTAAAGGAATTCAACAACCAGGGTTTTGGCTGCAGATCCTGAAGTCTCCCCCGTTACAACCTCTTCTTTGCTGAGTAAACCATGCGATGAGCCTCTTGCCTAGAGCATTCCCTGTGATGCCTGCTACAAAAGTCCTTCCAGTGTCCTGTCTTCAATCTTCATGAATTCAATGACCAGGTTTTTGGCTGCAGATCCTGACGTCTTCTTGCTGCACCTCTTCTTCTGTGCCAAGGTACTGTGTTGGCTGGGGTATTAATGTACCTTAAGCCTGTGTGATTTCTGTAATGCTCTAGGGTGTTCTTGTGATTGGGAGTCCACTCATCCAGTTCCCCAGTCCCACTGCTGGAATCCTCCTAGGGTGTCTTTCAGAAGCTTGGACCCTAACAAACTTTAAAGTGAACTACTTACTTGTTGAACAGTCTTCACAGGAACTCTGACTTTTGCCTGCAGCAGAACCCTAGCTCACCCTGCCTACAGCTGGCTCCTACACCACTAGGGTCCCTCTTCTGCCCCTCAGTGAACTGATGCAATAGAATAGGCAGACCCTCCAGCTTATAGCGATTTTGCGATCCCGCAAAATGCAGCGAAAACGGCAGTTTCGCGCAAAATGCCGCAAAAATAGCCGTTTTGTGCAAAAACAGCATCTTTAAAAAAAAAAAATGTTTACTTTTTTTAAAGTAATCTGCAAAAATTACTGTTTTGAAAAAAAGAATCCTCAGGGTGCCAGGTTCTCAACTTTTTTTTTTGTTTTTTTTTTTTTTTTTACACAAGAAATGAAATCACTTGCGCCCCAAAAAAGTGCAGCCCAATCCACAAGGGACACATTAATGGGCACATTTTATATGCGCGCCCATTCATATGGCCTTTTTCACCTCCTTGATCAAATAAAGTGGCATTTCTGTCAATTTAAAAGCGCATCCCTCATTTCCAAGCAAGATGCACTTTTAAATGTGCAGAAATTGTAGGCAACCGTACGCACACGGGATGTGGGGCTGCCACTGCACGACAGGGTCTTTCCTGACCCTGTCATGCATTTCTTTTAAGGTACGAACCGCTGCTGAGTCGCTTGCATTTCTGTTCCTCAAACAGGATAAAAATGCATTTTTTGGGTCGCATTTTACAGCGGCAGGCACCTGGAGTGCCTGTCCCTGTGAAAGGCGCTGGGAGCTTGCAGAACACTGTTGGGAGAGCGATTCTATGCAAAGTACTGTCCATTTAGATGACAAAAATCTATCGAATGTTACAATTTGACCAATTACGTTCAGTAATATTCGATCGATTTTTTATAAATACCGAACATGTGTTGCGGGGGTGTTACCCGCTCCCCATGTTCAGTATTTTTGGTCTAGGGTGGTTGCAGAAGTGTTTTCCCCTTTTTGCCTCAAAATTGGAGGCGGGGACAGAAAAAAAAGAAAATAACGAAAAAGGGATCTGCGGAGTCGGATCCGACCCGCGTTAGAGGGACGGATCTGGCACCGCAGGGTTGCAGGGGAAGCGGCAGCGACCAAGCAGTTAAGTAGGGGAGGGGTTGGGGTGGTGGTGAAAAGCACATTTTGGGTTGTTTGGCTGAAGTGCAAATCAATTTGCAGCGAAATTGACTACAGTCAATTCCGCCGCAAATAATTACACTTCGGTCAAACAATCCAGAACACCATTCAAGGCAGCTGCCAGCGCACAATTTGCGCTACAGCTCAAGCCTCTGGAAATGCGCTGGTCACCTTTGAGAATAAGGTGACCTGCTCATTTCCAAAAATGGGTCGTCTAAAAATAGCATATCCTCCATTCTTTTTTTAAATGCCCCATTATTTGAGGAACTGGGTCAAAATCTACATTTAAAAAAAATAAAAAAATGGTTACACTATGAGAGAGAGGGAGAGTGATGGGTGAGATGTGAAGTGATAGGCAAGAAAGCAGAGGGAGAGCAGCGGGTCAGAGGAGGAAGTGCTGCACAAGAGAGCAGAGGAAGCAGTGATGCAGTGGGCCAGAAATCTGAGAGCGAGCAGAGGTACAGAAAGTAGAGGGAGCGTGTGGTCAGTGAGCCAGAAAGCAGAGAGGAAGCGGTTGGCCAGAAAGAGGCAGTGAGCTGCAGATTGGGAAAAAGGATGATGGAAGAATGCGATAGAATGGGAGAAAAGATGCAAGATGCAGAAGCAGCACAAAAGAATGAAGGACTTTATATTGGGGGAGGAATTGTAGAGTGTAAGGTGTGAGTTGGGAATATGATTTGCAGTGTGGCAGGGGATGGGCAGTGCAAATTGTGACATTACATAGCACGTGAGTATTTGTATGACAGAGTGAGAGGTTAAGGAATGTAAGTTGTGATGGAGAGTTGGTGAGATGTGTGTTGTGAGAGAGGTGTGTGGGTGTTTGGGGATTGGAGAACATAGAAGGGGAATATTTTCAGCATTACAATTGATAATGATCAATTTAGTTAATACTATTAAATAGGCATGAACATTAAACCAGAAATGTAGCCTCTTCCTATTAAATTAATACAAAAGATACATAATAATGATACCCTGGCTCCCTTCTAGCCTTGCACTCTGCCTATTTCCTGCAATGTGGCAATCTTACACCCTCCAGTTAATACAAAATGTCCCGCAAAAATGCCGCAATAAATAAAGGTTTGTGCTGCAAAATTTGCCATTTCATGCCGCAAAATTCTGGAAGGTCTGAATAGGGAAGGACTGGATAAGTAAAGGAGTCTGCCTTGAAAAGTGCAACAAGTGTTTAAAAGTATTTACTTTTTTTTTCAACAAAACATTTTATTGAGCACAACATATTCTATAAACACATATCTGCACATGGGACATAGGTGTGGAGCTTCCCTGGCAGTGGCAAGAAGGGACAGTTCAGGGACATGCTGGGTCCTACGTCCGATAGGGCACGCCAGCCCCTCCCTCGGGTAATTGCTTGTCAGGGTTAAGTGTGAGATCCCCACACCCTTGCGGGGGCTGGTGTGTTGCTAAGAGTTCGTTTTGTCAGTGGGCTGGCCTCAGGCACTCTGGCAGTTAGTTCATCCACCTGGTGATGGGTGGCCCATGAGTCTGTCCCCGGAAATGTATCTGCATAGTCAAGGAAGGCGGCCTAAGTACTGTTAAATTTGTTCAAGTTTTCCAGCCGGGTGGCTGTGATCTTGGTTGGCTACGATCGTGTCCGAGCACTTCACCCACCACATTGGGAGGGTAGGGCCCTCTGGGTTCTTCCATAGGCACACCATTGTTATTTTGGCCGCTGTTAGTAATTGAGTGCAGAGGTTGGCCATGTGCCCTGTAAGCAGGTAGGTTCCTCCCTATCTCCCAGCAAGACCACTCCCAGGTCCCATGGGATGCTCAGCCCCGTGATCAGCCGGACGTGTTCCAACACCTCACGCCAGAAGAGCAAGACTTCTCGGGCAGTCCCATAAGAGGTGAAAAAAGGATCGGGTGGATGGGCAACCCTGCAAGCATTGTGATAGGCGCTTCGGATTATATTCTTTTTAGTAGTTCTGGGGTCAGGTACCATCTGAAGCATACTTTCAGTCCCCCTTCCTTGCTGGTAACGCATTTCGAGCTTTCATGCTCCCGGGCCCAGATGCGCCCCCAGTCCTCTGGCTCCAATACCCTCCCCAGGTCCCTTTCCCAGAAGAGCATATACTTTTCTTTTTTCTAGGGGTCCGTCCTGTTGATAAGGCAGTATAGGGTTGAGACACTGCCCCCGTGTGTTGGTGCCGTGATCGTAAGTTCCAACGCTGTTAGCTCCCTCCCTCTGTTGGTCCTGCGACAGCCAGTGCCTTATCTGTGTGTACCTGCATCTTTGACTTCTGTTACCTTAAATTTCTCTTTACATTCTAGAAATGCTAAGGGAGCCCCGTCGTTCAGGAAATCTGAGACCCGTGCTAGGCCACCCTCCCTCCAGCAGGCAAAGCTTTCCAGTTGCAGGCCAGGAGAGGAATCAGGGTTGTTCCATATTGGGGTTAGGGAACCCAATGTGCCTCAGCAGCCCCACCTGTGGGCCGCATCCCGCCAGCTTTTAATTGTGTTTTTAGTAGAGGTCAGTGGAGCCGAGTCCTGAGAGACTCGATGTGTTGGGAGGTGTGGAAGTGCTGCTAGCGGGGCCGGCCTCCTCTATCGGTTTCCACCAGGGTTGGTTAGTGGTGGCTACCCATGAGAATGCGTGGGAGAGTTGTGCTGCCTTGTAGTACCCAAGTACGTCCAAAACGCCCAGTCCTCCTGTGCTGTGCATCATAATTCTTTTCGCTATCTGCAGCTTTTAAAGTTTCGTTCATGGATGGGGTGATCTCACCCCCTGTGAGAAAGGAGTTGAACAGGGTGGACATCTGGGGGGGCAAGGATGTGGGGGAAAACATTGTAGAACCGTGCCGAGGACCAGTCAGGTCCAGGAGCAGTAGACTTGAGAGGTTTGATTGCCTCCACTGTTACCTCCGTGGTGATTGTGAGCTCCAGGGCCTCCAGTTGCACAGGGGGCCGTGGGGATGGGAGCGCTATGAATGGATCTCAAGAAATGCATTTGAGCTTCCGTTGTTGAGGGGGGCCCTGCCATGAACCCTCTGTCATGGTCTAATAATATTTCCATTTTCTCTTACTCTGCGTATCGGGGAACCCCGACCACCCCCTTGAGTTTTGGGACATGATTTCTCATGTGTATCTTTTTTAACTTATAGGCAAGCAGTCGATTTGCTTTACTGCAGTTTAAATAATAATATTGGTATATGCCATTGCCTTTGCCGACTTACCTGCTAAGTGCATTTCAAATGCAATTTTGGTCTTTTTTAAGTCCCTACCCCCTTTGACCGATTGGCGCTTTTTAAAGCTACTTTTTAGCTCCTCTACCCGTTTCTCTAGTCTCGTTTGTTGGAGTTCACCGCTCCGCCAATGTGACGCCACTGCGCTAATCAGAACCCCTCGCATAAATGGCTTCATGGCGTCCCAGAACGTGGGCAATGGACATTCCCCCTTCCCATTCTTCCTAAAGTAGTGTGTGAGGACATTGGCTATCTCCTGTTTAGTCACAGGATCTGACAAAATGGAGTCCTGAAGCTTCCATGGCCTTCAGGGGAGGGAAGGGGTTTGGGGGGGAAGAGACCCTGAATACGCAAGGCTGCCGACACAGGGGCATGATCCGAGAGTACCCGTGGGAGAATTTGCACCTCCCTGAGACAGGGAAAAGGACACTAGGCATCAACAGGTCAATCTTAGAGAAGCCTTTGTGCATGTGTGAATAAAAAGGTATAGTTGCGGGAACTCGTATTGTCCAGCCGCCAGACATCGACCGTACCAGACTCCCTCGGGAACTCTGCCACCCCTAGGGCCCGGGAAAAGTCTGCTTTTGTTGGGGGGGGGGGAGGGATTTGTCCATTTGCTGATCTGGGGCAGAGTTAAAATCACCCCCAATCATAAGGTGACCCTCCATGAGGTAACAGCTTCCCTGTCGCCCAACTGTGAAACTCCCTTCCCTCCAACTTTAGAACGAGCCCTACCTTTCCGGCTTCAGACTCGAAATGAAAAACTGGCTCATCGCCAACAATGGCCCTTAGAGGCCCCAACCTTTTTCATGTTTATAGGCAACCACGTACACGGTAACCATTTTGTTCCTGCACCCCTCTATGCCTTCCTTTACTGCCTTGCTTTCTATGTAATTATTCTGAATAACCTTGTAATCACTATTGTACTTCTTGCTCAATAGTTGATTCTATAGTTTTTTACCTTGTAGCTATGACTTTGTTCTGTACAGTTTATATTTGCCTGTGTAACTAAGAAATTGCATCATCTTGATATTGATATTTTATTTCTATCGCGCTCATACACAAGCGTTTCAGAGCGCGACAAGGGAAGGGGAACAGAGGAGAAACAAAAACAACGATCTTACTAGACCCAGTGACATTGAGAACATGCAAGTGCATGGTAGAGGGGGAGAGGGAGAAGTGCATGTAAGGGGGAACAAAAGGAGAGTGCGGAGCAAGGAGGAAAAACCCATAAATAATAATAAATGAAAAGGCAACAAACAGAGTGAGTGCAGCCAGCAAGTGGCAGTGCTGGGTTTAAGGCAGCAGGCTGGGTAGGTCTGATAAGTGCAGGAAGAACAAAACAAAGGGGTGGGGGCTGTATGGGTACAGATACAGACCCCAGTGCAAGGGGTGGCCCGGAGTCAGTGCGTGCGGGTGGCAAGCGGAGCAGGTACCTGGGCCTGGAGGAAAGAGGGTGGCCAGCTGCATGGTGCCGAGGGAGAGTAGCATCAGCAGGGGAGAGGGGGGGGGGGGTGGCAGAAGCAAAGAGGAAGGTCTTGAGGTGCTTCCGGAACTGGAGATGGTTCTCCTCAAGTCTTAGAGTGGCAGGGAGGCTGTTCCAGAGGGAGGCCCCAGCCGAAGACAGATCTACCCCCAGCTTGTTTCTTTGAGAAACGACTGACCCTGAGGGAGTTAGAGGTAGAGGAGCGGAGTGCTCGAGATGGGAGGTATTTGCAGAGGGATAGCTGAAGGTATGTTGGACCCAGGCCCCAGAAAGCCTTGTGGACAATGCAGATGGTTTTGAATGTAATCCTTGCATCCACTGGGAGCCAATGGAGAGATTTCAGAGCTGGAGAGATACGATCCCAGGGCTTGAGGCCAAGGACAAGTCTCGCAGTACTGCTCCAGGGTACCTCTGGCTGAAGCGCGCATTATAAATAATTAACAAACAAACATGAACGCCAGGATTGGTTTGATCATGCTATGGAGTAATCTATCCTATATGGTGTTCGGACAGTAAAAGGAGACCAGGGTTAGTGGCTGCTCCCGAAGATAGCTCTTCACCATCAGGAATCTGCTTCACAGCGATATGCATCGGGGGGGCACTCTCACTCAATAGGAGAGCCACGCCTATTTTTTCCCCCCTGCAGAAGCAAAGAAACCTTTTTTAAATCTGGCAAAATTGAGTCGTTTATCGTCTACCTCCAGGAGGTGGGTCTCCTGGAGGAACACCACGTCAGCGGATAACTGAGCCAATCTCCGCTCAACCGACTTCCTCTTTCGTGCGAAGTTTAGAACCTGCACATTCCATGTTAGGAACCGAAGGTCCCAACTCCCATCAGCTGCATTAAGACTCCTTGTGTCGCACCCCCAACCCCGTGGTAGCTCCTGCCCCGCCCTGTGCCCCTTGAAAACCCTTGAACCGGGGTGGTCACCTTCCCGTGCCCTGCGAAGTTGATGTTTTGTTTTATTTGTTCACCTTAGCACTCAAAACCACTTTTAAACTTCCCCAGTCCCAAATCCCTCCCATTCCCCCCCATACTCCCCTCCCAAACTTGTGGTGTTGAGTTCAGCCCTCCACCAACAGGGTGTCTGGCTATGACTCGCCACCGGCCCTTTTGGGGGGCAATGGGCCCCTAACTTTACTTTTGGCAGTGATTGAAAGGTGGTGTGTTGGTGCTTCCCCTGCGGGGGATGACCCGCCCTGTAACCTCAAACGAGAACCTGTGAAAGGAGTAACTTGCCACTTAACTTATGCGGCCTGAGTGTGGTCCCCCTGACAATTCGGTAGTGGGGCTCAAAGCACCAGACCCGGCGCCGCCAGAGAGAATGACCCCGGGCGCCCGGGCTGCTATGCCCTGCCAAATTACCATTGGCCTGGGGCAGCAATTAAGTCCTTATCAGGTTTCCTGTCCTTCCCGTGGGGCCGCAGATCCTGTGCCTCCGCTCCACCGGTGCCCATCCTGTCGAGGGGGAGCTCCCGGCGGGCGCCCACTGCATTACTCCATTTTCAGTTTCCTCGCCCTCCTCCGCGGGCCCAGGAGTTTTTCCACCTCCGTTAAGATTATGAACTTGCCATTGCTTGCCCTTCCAGGTAAAGTTCAGTGATGTGGGGAATCCCCAGCGGTACGGGATCTTCCGTTCCTTCAGCCAATCGGTCACACG
This sequence comes from Ambystoma mexicanum, assembly GCF_040938575.1. NCBI lineage: Eukaryota > Metazoa > Chordata > Amphibia > Caudata > Ambystomatidae > Ambystoma > Ambystoma mexicanum. Next base: position 990,716,406 of record NC_090936.1, read on the forward strand.
CTTTAAGGCTTTCCTTTTCACCTAAGAACTGTTCGTAAGGTCTTCTTAAAGCAGGACGGTGCGTCCCTGAACTGGATATCCTTAGAGTTCCTCGTCTCCTGCATAATTTCCTCCTTCACCTTGTAAAAATGCACTTTCGCCAGCACATTCGGGGAGGATGAGAAGGCTTGCCTGGACCTGGTGCGGTGCACTCTGTCGATCTCCAGTGGAGCACTGTCTGGAAGTGCTAGTATGAAGCGAAACAGGTCCTTGATGAAATCTGCTAGTTCTGTATCCGAGGCCGAGGTGGGGATACCCGGAAGGCGAGTGTTTCGTCTCGGGAGGTTTTCAGCGTCCTCTTGCTTCATTTCAAGTGCCGTTAGTCTGTGCGCCCCCTCGCCGACCTCGAACGCCTGCTCGCAGAAGTTGTTTTCCAGCTGTGCTGTTCTGTTTTCTACTTCCTTGATGAGTCTGTCCATGGTGGGTATTTTCTTAATCACTTCCTCTGTACCTTTCTGGTACTCCCTGGTCATTGATGTTAGCAGCTCCTGGAGATGCATTTTCGTTACTGCTTCTTAGGAGTCGCAGGCGCCAGCGGTCACAGTCCCATTCGGGTCGCTGTGTCTCCATCTGCTTGCCCTTTTTTGCTTTGTTAGGGTGTGAATGTCCCAGCAGTGTGGGATGTCGGTCTGCTTTGTGCTTTTTGAGTTCTTTACCATGGTTTCTACACAGGCACTGATGAACCAGTGCTGCTGGGGGGTCCTCTCCGGGTTCTCCCTGGATCTGGTGAGGGGGCGCAAAGGCTGTTGGAAGCTCAGGTAGCCAGGTGTGCCCATGAGTAGGAGCTGTTAATGTGCACTAGCTTTTCGGGCTGCTTGCTTAACCTGTGCTGACGTGAGACGTAATTTTCTGGGCCTGTGTGCAGTGACACCGCTTCCTGACCCTGCGGATTAGTCGTGGCTGCTTCCAGACCAATTAGGGCATATCTGGTGATCAGGTGCGCCAAGTACCCGCTTTTCATCCATGGCCTTGTCGATATTATGTCTCCAATGGTTGGCGGAGGGTGCTGTACCAGTGTGGAAGCCCAATAAGTAAAGAGGTCGACTGCTGCAACTATTATTGTGCTGCTGCCGTTGTGGCTCTCCTGCGAGTTGGTGCGGTGCGTGTTGGAGAAGGTATCCAAGCCCAGCATGCTGAGTGGCCCGAGCAGTGTGGCTGCCGTGTGTTAGCTGTGGCTTTCTTAGCTCCCTTAAGAGGATTGGCTGCTGCTTGGGCCATGGATTATGCCTCAAGATCTGATTTCCCCTTCGTCGACTCAGCTCCCATGGGCTTGTGTTTCCTCTCCACTGAGAAGGCTGGGGGCGGAGGCCGTTGCTGATTAACAGCGCTACGGTCCCCGTTTGGTGGTCCTCTCCACCTCATGCTGCACTTGGGCGGGTGCAGTACGGGCGGCCATTGCGCGTGATCTACTTCCCCCCCGGGATGCAATTGCTTGCGATTGCTGGAAGACCCTCGCCTACCTCGGGCTCCCGACCGGAGCGCGGCTAGCGGGGGGCTCCCTTATGTCCTGCTCCAGAGTTGGGGGGGGAGGGGAGGAGTCTGCGCTTCTCCATGCGTCCACACCTGCCACGAGCTGCGCCGCAGCATTCCTCTGTCCCCGCCACGTGCAGCTAGTCCCAGGGCTTCTCCTGCAGTTCTGAGCTACACCAGGCTTCAAATTGATACCCCGGGACCTCCCGCCGGCCCTATACCAGTTGGATGCTTGTCAGCGGGGCCACGCAGCGTTTCTTCACAGCGATTCCGGCTAGTTGTTTTTCAGTGAGCGGGCCCCCTCAGAGCGCAGCCTCTCCAGCCCGGGTCGCTAGGGACCTTGTGAAAGAGTTGGTTGGTAACTGTCAATGGTGTTGTGCCATTCTGAAAAGTATAAAGTTAATTTACACACCTGTGAATTGGCTGTGCCTCTTTCCTAAACGTAATACTGTTGTGGCTTCACTAAATATTTCTTTCAGAGATTAGGTGTATAAGTTCCCTAACTGGGTCTTGCTTCCCCTAACTTACTGTATAGCCTGTTTAGAATAAGTCTGTCTTAAAGTGTAACATTGGGTTTCACGTTCCCTGGTCTGTTTATACAGATGCTAAAACAGTCTTTGGTATATACAAACCTTTAAGCTGCTGATAGCTGCTTTAAAAAACATACAAGTTTTGCTTACCTTGAGTTAGCAGTGTGCCATCCTAAACAAAAGTTATTGCTTACGTCAGTGTGTTCCACTGATCTGAAAAGCAACTGCAATAGAATATTCCAACATTAGGTTTTACCTGCCTAGAATAGCAGTGACACATTCTTGAAAAGTGTTCTTTAGGTGTAGCTGACCTTGGTCTGCCTGGTGCATCCTAAATTAGTGTAAAGAGTTCTTGTTTAACTTAGACTGCGTTCCACTGAGCTGAAAAGCAACTAATTGTACAACAAAAGGTCTTACTCACGTAGCATAACTTACTGTAAATGTAGTTATAGGTATACACTGTTCCTCGAATCTGTGTTCCACTATTGAGAAAAGTATCCTGGTAACAGGGTTGGTTGATTATGCAATTTCTTTGCAGAGTGTCACTGCATAACTGACAGGTTCTACTACCATTCTATTACAGAAATCTAAAAGAAAAAAGTTTTTTACTCCAAATAAATAGGTGTGGCCCATGAAGCGTGTGTCAGTTGAGGCTTTTGCTGCCATTTTCTCTCCTCCTCCTCGGCTGACTCACACCCTGACACAGCCCTCTCTAACCTTCATCTCTCTATCTCTAACACTTTGGATGTCCTTGCCCCAAGTCATGAGTATCCGCTTGAAGCCAAAATCCAAGTGCAACTCTTCGTACGATTCCGACCGTGCCGCCTTTAAACGCAAGTGTTGGGGGCGGTGGAGAGGAATTGGAGAGCCTCAGGCGCACCCCTACACAAACTGGCCTGCCGCCTGCTCCAAAAGGCAGTATAGACTGTGTCCTCTCTAAGAAGAGAGCCTACATACAATCCTGCATTTCTGTGGCATCTAACAACTCGGCCGAACTTTTCAAAATCTGCAAGGAGCTGTCCTATCCTGCTGCAGTCTCTACCTCTCTCGTTCCCTCCCAGGCCCTCAGCGCGGCCTTTGCCTCTCATTTCACTACTAAAACTCAGGACATCCTGTCCACCCTCTCTTCCTCTGCCTCCTCCTCCTCCTCCTCCTCCTCCTCTTCTACCACTCCTGGCCCGTCTGAGGGTGTCTCTCCTTCTCCTTTCCCCTGTTCACTCCTGACAATGTTTTTAGACAAGTCTGATTTATGAAAGTCTCATCAAAGCAGGTTCTCCCCTGCTCATCCAGAACTATCAAGGACCACATCGACACCCTTGCCCCAGCCTTGGCCAATTTCTGTAATCACTCCTTTGCCACTGGAACTTTCCCCTCCCCTTAAGCACTCTCTTGTGCACCTCCTTCTAAAGAAGCCCTCGCAGATCCTTCCTTCCTCTCAGGCTAACTATCGCCCAATCTCCATCACTCCTTTCCAGAGTAAACTCTTGGAAAAGCTGGCCATCTCCCAGCTTGAGCTTCACACGGAATCTGTTGGTTGCCTACATGACCACCAGTCTGGTTTCAGATCTTCCAGAAGCACGGAAACTGCTCTCCTGCACACCCGTGAAGACTTGCTCTCCAATCTTGACTTTAATCTCCCTTCTGTCCTCATTCTCCTTGGTCTATCCTCTGCTTTTGACACAGTCAACCATGCCATCCTGCTCAATCGTCTCCGGGACAACCTTGGTATTATTGATCTGGCCCTGGCCAGGTTCACTTCCTTTCTCACCGACCGACCCTCTCAAGTCCAACTGGGGTCTTTCCTCTTGTCCATCTCACCTTCTACTTGTGGTGTTCCCCAGGAGTCTAAACCTCTCTCCCCGGCTCTTCAACCACTACCTGGCACCTCTTGCACACCACATAGCAACTTTCGGCTCCAATTTTCAATGTTCTGCAGATGACACTCCGCTCTCTTACAGGCTCCCCTCAGACATCTCTGCTTCTCCTCGCAATTCAAGAATGGTGTGCCGCCAATCATCTCTGCCTTAATGCCAGTAAGAGTGAGATCCTCCTCATTGGGACACCCGCTGCCTCGTTTCCTCTCTCTCTGGCTGCCCTCTTCCTGCTCCTTCCTGTGAGGCTAAGAACCATGGCCTCACCCTCTCCTTACATCTCGGACGTCTGAAAGAAGTCAAACTATCAGCTGCACCTCCTCAGAGGTATTCTTCCTTTTCTCACTTTCCCTCGGAAGCTCACTGTCTCCAGAGCTCTAGTCCTCTCCAGGCTGGACTTGCAACAGCCTCTTTCTTAATCTTCCTGTCTCTACTCTTCAACCTTTACAACTTATCCAGAACAGGACTGAGACTTGTCCTTGGCCTCAGGCCCAGGGATCCTATCTCTCCAGCACTGAAATCTCTTCACTGGCTCCCTGTGGCTTCAAGGATCAAGCTCAAGACCCTCTGCATCGGCCACAAGGCTTTCTGGGGCCTGGGACCGCTCTACCTCCAACTTTTGTCTTCCAAAATAACTTCTTTCTCGAGCTCTCCGCTCATCCACCTCCAACTCCGAGGGTCATACGCTTCGCCAAGCAGATAGTTGGGGGCAGATCTATCTCCTCGGCTGTGGTATCCCCCTGGAACAGCCTCCCTGCGCCTCTCAAACTTGAGCAGAACCACCTCTGGGTCCGGAAGCAACTCAAAACCGTCGTTTTCACTTCCGCTTTCTTTCTTCCTCTCCCCTGATGATGCACCCAACTGTTCTGCGGACTAGTCACCTGGTCAACCTCTGACCTCAGGCCCAGGCTCCTGCATGTCCAGTTGCCCTTGCACTGCGTCGGAGCTCCCCAGCACTTATGGGTCTGTATCTGCATCCCTACAGTCCCTTCTCTATGCACTTATGAGCCACCTGTTGGCTGCACTTGCGAGTTAACTGCACTTCCCCCTCCCTCGTGGCACTTCTCGCCTTCCCTCTTCCCCATACTTGCATAATCTGAATGACACAAGGCCTAGTAAGATCGTTATTTTGTCCTTCCTTGTTTCTGCCTCCTTGTCTCGTCGCGCCTAGAAACACTTGTGTACAGGCGCGTTATAAATGCCATATCATAGGCACCCCGCTCGCTTCATCAACTTCCTTCCTTCTCCTGCTATTCCTGCTACCACTTATGTGGCTCCTCCGCCACCTCCTTCCTCTACCATTCCAGCTTCTCTGATATCTACCACCTCTCTGGCCCCTCAGTCACCTTCACCCTACACCTCTCTGGCCCCCTTGCCAGCTACCTCTCTCCTGGCTCCCTTGCCAGCCTCGGCCTCCACCTCTCTGGCTCCCTTGCCATCCACTACCTCTTTGGCTCCTCTACGGTCTCCTCCATTTACCTCTCAGGCACCTCTGCCACTTCCGATGGGTACCTCTCCTCCCTGTATCCCTTCACAGGGGTCTTTCAAAAAAAGGCAACCTGCTCCACACTGCTACTCTGAACTCTCGCTCTGCTGTCGAACACTCCTCTGACATCTGCCACCTCCTTGAACTCCTGGACCTGGATGTACTCGCTCTTATAGAGACATGGTTTAAGGCCAGCTCTGTCACAAGTTTTGGCACACTCCTCCCTGAGGGTTAGAAGTGCTCTCTGAGCCCAGGTCCAACAGGCTGTCATGATGCCTACCTCCAAGGAGCCAAGTCCGACCCAGCGACCCCAGAGGCAGGCATCATTTCCCCCAGGGGAGTGCCAGCGGGCCCAAGCTGGGGCCCTTTGGACGCAGTCCTGGCGCCTTAGGCGCCAGGCTCATGTTGGACCTCTGTCCTGGCGCCTTAGGCGCCAGGCTCATAAAGCTATACATGTGTGCAAGTGTTTTCATGTGCACTTACCTGATGCAGACCATGCTGCCACATCCAGGCCCTCTTGAGGCCTGAATGGAACTACTTTACCTGTGGGACTACTTTCCACCCCGGTGTGGTCGGGGAAGGATACATACCTGATCGGAGGAAGGATACACACTTGGGACTTCTTCCAAAGCTATTTAAACCACACCCGATCAGCAACTCACGCTTCGCGTTGTTCTGCTCCTCGCAGCTGGACGCTCACCGTGTCAGCTCCTGCTTCTGGACTTCAGCCACGCCTGTCAGCATCCTGGGTCACCTGCAAAGGGAGACAAGAGACCTTACCAGCTAAATCTGCACCACGGAGACATCACCGACGATCCTGAAAGGGAAGACATTTTTAAAAGCATTTCGTTACGATCGCTGCAGCGCTGCATTTCACTCACCTTTCCTGGGTTCCTCCATCTTCAGCAGCGATCATCCGGATACACAGCCACTTCCCAGAGCCTAGAGAAAAAGACAAGAATAAGAGGTGAGAGAAGGAAGGGAATAAGACTTACCTCATTTCATTTCTTGCCGCTTCCAGGCATTTTCCGGACCCCGGCCCCTATGGGGAAAAAAGACAAAGACATTGTATGAGCGTATGCAAAGTCAGTTCCCGAGCGCTCATCCAGAACTAACCTGCCATTTACTGGAACTGGAACTGCACGTTTCACTTCGGGTCGGTGCCATATCTCCGGCATTCCGAACCCCGGCCCCTAAGGGGAAAAAAGGACATAAACATTAGCGCTTGCTGCAAAAAGACAATGAACATTATTATTAAGCTTGGACTTTTGAACTTGCAACAGAACTTTTACAGAGCCTTACCTGAATAGTCAAGCTTACCTGAACTCCCATCAATCCTCAATCCAGTGAAGTAACTGGGTTTCAACGCGCCCCTGCATCAGAAGCAGGATGGAGCTCTTCCTTCCTGACCCTAAGGTGAGACTTCACGGGGAATCGTGGAAGGGTATCGTGGAGGGTTGGAAGAGAGTGGGAGGCTTGATCATAACTCAGTCAGTAGGTAATACTCCCTTTTCACGCACAGGGGAATATTCCTGCGAGCCGGAGAAGCCAGAGTTGAAGGCCCTTCCTGTCCATCTTCAGAGTCCTGCGCTTCACCATTGAAGAAGCATCAGCACTCGAAGCCAGACCTGCGCCTCCGTGGGAATCAGGAGAGCGTTACACAGGCCCAGCGGCGGAGTGGCCCTGATCTTTCCTGAGTAGATTCCTGCCTTTGGAATTGGTTATTTATATCGCACTTAATACCCAGAGGTTTTCAAGCGCGGACCCAGGGATCGACCCTGTGTTGATCCACGTCGTCTTGCTTCCCAGGTAAGCGCGTTGCTCCTGAGCTATCCTCCCGAGACAGCTCCATAAACCCCACTCAAACCTACTCCTCCTTTGAATGCCTGGTCTGCAGGCTCTATCTTTCTTTCCTGGCTTCTCTCTGACTTTGTTTACCTTCTACAGGCTACCCTCTTCCTCTCTGAATGGGCTGATCTCACTTCTCTTTCTTCTACCTCCCAGCTTCTCCTCCTTCGGAATCTCAACATCCACCTGGACTCTCCTACAACACATGCGACTGTCTCTTTCCATTCTACCCTCTGGTCCGACTCACTCTGGAGGCACACCTTGGATGCCCTCATCTCTTCAGATATACCACTTTCAAATCCTCTCACCACTATTCCCTCCTAGACTGACCACTCTATTCTTTCTTCTCACTTGAAGCTTCCTGTCCCCTTGACAAAGGCCCAACCAACACTGCCACCTTACTTCGCAGTAATTCCACCTATGAAGCGAGTGTCAGTGGCCGCCTTTGCATCCACCTTCTCTCCACCACCTATTCCTGTGGCAGACTCCCACCCAGACAGCCCTTTCCAACCATCACCTTTCTATCTCTAACACTCTGGACATCCTTGCCCCCGTTATGAGGATCCGCACGCTGCCTGCCAAAAAGTGCAACTCTTGGTACGACTCCGATCTGGCCGCTCTGAAACTCATGTGCAGAGCAGCTGAACGGAAATGGGGGAACTTCGGGTGCACACTTTGACAAACGGGCCTTCCGCCTACTCCAAAGCAAATTCTGACTCTCCATCTTCTCTAAAAAGAAGGTCCATATTCAGCCTGCATCTCTGCAGCCTCAAAAACGGACTATTAAAATCTGCAAGGAGCTGGCCAATCCTATTGCAGTAGCTTCCTCTTCTACTCCGATACAGGCGCTCTGCATGGCCCTGGTCTCTCATTTCACCACTAAACCCCAGGACATCTTATCTGCACTCTGCCTCTTTTCCTCACTCCCCCTCTACCTCTCTCAGGCCCTCCCTTGCCCCACCCCCCCACTCCTCTCCTACTTCTGTCACACCTGATGTTTCCAGACAAGGCCGGTCTATGAAAGTCTCATCCACGCAGGTGACACCCCCCACACTCCCTGCTCGTTCAAAACCATTAAGGACATGGGGGGTCTCGCTTCAGCCCTGGCCGATTTCTGCAATCACTCTCTTTAGTCACTGAAGTTTTCCCCTCTCCTCGTGCACCCCCTACAAAAAAAGCCTTCTGCCGACACCCTCCATTCCGGCAAACTATTGCCCATCTCGATCACTCCTTTCATGGGCAAACTCCAGGAGAACTTAGCCATCTCCCAGCTAACGCTCGACACTGAATCGTTTGGCTGCCTTCATGAACACCCGTGAAGATCTGCTCTCTAACCTGGACTCTAGCTCTCCCTCTGTCCTTATTCTCCTCGACCTATCCTCTGCTTTTGACATGGTGAACCACAACATCCTGATCACTCGTCTCCGCGATAACTCACCGATCAGGCTCTGGCGTGGCTGTCCTTTTTCCTCTTGGACTGACCTTCCCAGGGCTCTATCCTCTCGCACTGGCTTTTCAATGACTACCTGGCTCCTTTGGCCCTCCTGATCTCTACCTTTTCCTCCAACTTTGTGTTATGCGGTTGACACGCAGCTCTTTTTCAGGCTACTCTCGGCCTCCTCTACCTCCTCACTCATCCCGGACTGTTTATCCGCTATTCAGGCATGGTGCACCTCTAATGATCTCTGCCTTAATGCCAGTAAGACTGAAATCCTTCTCATTGGGACCCCTGCTCCAGCCTTTCCCCTCCCTCACTCTGGCCAGCCTCCCTGGGTGATGCAAAAAATATTGGGGTCATCTTCGACTCCACTCTTCTTCTCTCCACACATCATGGACTTTGCCAGAAAGGCCCATTTCAGCTGCACCTCCTTACAGGTATTCTCCCTTTTCTCACCACCCTCAGAAGTTCACCGTCTCCAGAGCCGTGGTTCTCTCTAGGCTGACTACTGCAACAGCCTCTTTCTCAATCTGCGTAACTCTACTCTTCACACTCTACAACTCGTACAGAACAGAACCACAAGACTTATTCTTGGCCTCAAGCCCAGGGACTGCATCTCTCCAGGCCTGAAATTCCTCCACTGGATCCCAATGGCTGCAAGAATCAAGTTCAAGATCCTCTGCATCGTCCACTAGGCTTTCTGGGGCCAGGCCCCCTCTATTTCCAACTCTCTCTTCCCACATACCTTCCTACTAGAGCCCTCTGCTGGTCTACTTCACATTCTCTGTGGGTGAGTCACTTCTCCAAGTAGAGATTGGGGGTAGATCTCTCCCATATGCAGGTGCTTCCTTCTGGAACGACCTACCTGCCTCTCTCCACCTTGAGCCGGAAGTTCCAGAAACTCAAGACCTTCCTTTTCTCCTCTTTGTGTATAGGCGCATTATAAATAACGTATTCATTCTTGATGTCCTCAATTTCCTTCTAAAATATGGCTTCGGGTTGGTTTGATCGCGCACATGCTTTTCCATTTACTCAGCAATCACTTCGGTTTCCTACAGCCCCACGAAGCGCTGCAGTTCAAGTGATTCTCCCTCCTCACTCACCGGACCTATGCGTCTCCTCTGGGCAGCTGTGATTCTCATCTCGGCTCTGCCTGCATGTCTTTCTACGACCACGAGTAATTCGTTCTCTCTCGGTATCCCGCCGGCAGCACTGCTTTCTCTCCACAGACGCTGTTGGGTGCTTGGCTTCTCTGTCGCTCCTGCTGAGCAACGCCAGCCACCGGCAGCTCTGCTTTCTCTCTGCGGATGGTGGCGGATGGTTAGGCTTCTCTCTTCTGTATCCGCAGCTCTGACCATAGAGGCTCCCCTCTTGTGTCTTCCTTGCGGACCGCCTGGCCCTGGACTCTAGAGCTCACTGGGGCCATCTGCCGGCATTCTGGCTCTCCTGCAGGACCCACCCATCACGGCTGCCTCCTTGCGTTCAGTATTTCCTGCAGATCTCTTTGCAGTTGGTCTCTTCCCTTCTTGTACACCTGCAACCAATTGACAGGTTGCAGGTGTGAGTACTAAATTGGAATTGCCTGGTGGCAATTAGTAAAGCAGATGGAACATGCCTAACCTTTACAATACATTGTAGGCCTCTTCCTCGTATCAGTACTAGATTGGTCAAATGATTTACTCATGTTCACTACACTTGGTTGCTTCTTTCTCATCCCAGTACCATAGTAGGTTGAATGATGGAAAATGTGGGGATATGTGTTACAAAAGCCCATAAAGGATGGGGAAGGTTGGGCTTGTCTTCATAGGGGAAAGGGGGATATGTCCTCAATTTCCTTCTAAAATATGGCTTCGGGTTGGTTTGATCGCGCACATGCTTTTCCATTTACTCAGCAATCACTTCGGTTTCCTACAGCCCCACGAAGCGCTGCAGTTCAAGTGATTCTCCCTCCTCACTCACCGGACCTATGCGTCTCCTCTGGGCAGCTGTGATTCTCATCTCGGCTCTGCCTGCATGTCTTTCTACGACCACGAGTAATTCGTTCTCTCTCGGTATCCCGCCGGCAGCACTGCTTTCTCTCCACAGACGCTGTTGGGTGCTTGGCTTCTCTGTCGCTCCTGCTGAGCAACGCTAGCCACCGGCAGCTCTGCTTTCTCTCTGCGGATGGTGGCGGATGGTTAGGCTTCTCTCTTCTGTATCCGCAGCTCTGACCATAGAGGCTCCCCTCTTGTGTCTTCCTTGCGGACCGCCTGGCCCTGGACTCTAGAGCTCACTGGGGCCATCTGCCGGCATTCTGGCTCTCCTGCAGGACCCACCCATCACGGCTGCCTCCTTGCGTTCAGTATTTCCTGCAGATCTCTTTGCAGTTGGTCTCTTCCCTTCTTGTACACCTGCAACCAATTGACAGGTTGCAGGTGTGAGTACTAAATTGGAATTGCCTGGTGGCAATTAGTAAAGCAGATGGAACATGCCTAACCTTTACAATACATTGTAGGCCTCTTCCTCGTATCAGTACTAGATTGGTCAAATGATTTACTCATGTTCACTACACTTGGTTGCTTCTTTCTCATCCCAGTACCATAGTAGGTTGAATGATGGAAAATGTGGGGATATGTGTTACAAAAGCCCATAAAGGATGGGGAAGGTTGGGCTTGTCTTCATAGGGGAAAGGGGGATATCATGTCTCGCCTGTGGATATCCTCTCCACAATCCCCAAGGGCCCTCCACCCAGGTGAACCTACCTCGCTTCTCTACCCCCAGGATCAGGATCCAAAAGCGATGGCCTTTACCTGGCCATTTGAGAAGAGGATCCAAGGGAAGTAGGTGTGGGGATAGTCTCTGGTTTCTCAAACAGAGCTCTCACGTTAGGGAATTACCAAGAGCCTGGAAGAGCTCTCCATCATTGGGGCAGGATGGGAGGGTGATGAGGCATCATTGGGAGGAACATCCATAAAAAAAGATATTTCCCAGAGGTAAATAACTGCCCTTTCAAAGATTTCTCATTGTAGACGCCCAAAGCAATAATATTCAGAGGTGGGAGAGCCAGACAAGATAGAAACATGTAACACCAAGAAATGTTCGATGTCTGCTCTGCCACAGCTAGCACCCTGGCCAGACAGAGAATCAAGGCAATCATTGTTATAGGTGTCACCCGAAAAAAGGGCTTAAATCCAAATGGAATCATGGCACCTTTGTCATGAAAAACTGTAGTTCTAGATTCAAGAACATATTTCAGTATTGATTCAGAAACCACTTGCAAAGCTGATGGCTCCTTCAAGGAAGAATCAACTCTGACAAGTGGTGTAAATTTGAACAGAGCAAGTTTATTTATTGATTTGTTAGTCGCTTATACAACATTGTGTTTCCAAGTGCCACAAGGCAAATTGGGATGGAACAAGGGAAGTAAATACATTGTAAAAGAACAGCAAGTATACAAATATGGTCCTACTAGGCCTTGTGGCCTTCGGTCGTGCAAGTGCATGGAGTAGAAGTGCACGTGGTAAGGAACGGGAGGGAAATAGGGATGTATAAGTGCTGGAGAGCACGTGAGGGAAGTGCAAGGGGTGCCGGGGAGGAGTCCACTGGCTAAATGCTGGGCGTAAGGATCCCAAGGAGTGGGATACACAGCCACCATGCAGGGGGGCCCCACGGGGGAAGTGCTGAGGGGGGTGAGGGGAGAAGAATACTGGTGTTGACTGGGCAGAGGGCCTGGTAACCTGTGAGATTCATGAAGATACCAGGCCGCCAGTCTCAGTGGCAGAGGGGTGCTTAGCAGGGAAGGAGAAGAGAGAAAGAGGTAGAGAAAAGCAGAGTTTTGAGAAGTCTCTGGAATTTAAGGAGGTCCGGCTCAAGTCAGAGGGGTAGGGAGGCTGTTCCAGAGAGGCACCAGTCAAAGAGAGACCTGCCCCCCACACTCTCTGCTTGGAGAAGAGTTTGGTGGGGGAACCATACCCAAGCCCTCTGTGTGACGGGAATCAGTCTGAGGGCCCCCTGACTGCCTTGGAGGGTGTGGTAGAAGCCTTGTGTTTTATCAGTACTGATGCCCAAGCAGTCAGACGCTTTTACAAACACCCATCATCTCGACCCTGTAGTACTACCATTCTTCTGCCGAAGCAGTTTGAGGGGAATTCTCTATTGTCCTCTGTTGGTCGACTTCGATGAGATGCCCTGGTGATGTATTTTCCTTTTTTTGGAGGAAGAGGACTAGGAATGTTATGACACTTCGAGTGAGAGCACTTCTGTTATTTGCTTATTTTGCTCTGTTTGGAGAGGGAGGGGTCTTCTTTCTCAGAGGTCTCCAAACTCTGACCCTCCAAAGATTTGCGTTTAGAGAAGGCAGTTTGAGAATTTACAAGCTGATCTTAATGATATGTGGTGAGGGTTAATCGGCGCCATTTCCGCTTTGCAGTCTGTCCAGCACTTAAACCCATGGAGGTTTGCAGTGGACATGTTTAGTAGTTATTTGTTTTCTGTTCAGGGCATCCACCACAACCTTCTCCATCCTGGCCAGATGGGCTGCCAAGAAGGAAACATTTGCCAAGGCCCAGAACCAAACCTGTACGCTTTAATGCACAAGAGGCAGCAACACCTACACCCCCCTTTTGTTGAGGTAGTGCAATGCCAACTTACTATCCGTCAGAATCATGGGATTTTTCCCATGAATCGAAGTGAGGAAGGCCACCAGTGCCAATCTTATTGCCGACAGTTCCAACAGGGTTATGTGAAACCTGGACTTTTGTTGAAGACCGAAGAACAAATTGCTTGCCTTTGACAACGTTCTTTCTGGTGGACGTTCATCCCACGTAATCCTCATCTATCATATACCTCCCAGCGCCATCTTCTCTACTGAAATTTTCCCAACGCCTCTACATGCCAGATAGAACATTGGGGGCCAGTATATATAGAGGCGCCGAACACAGACATCAGTTCCACCTGGTTTCCCTAGCACTCTGCCGTTTATGGACCGCAGAACTAAGGTGTACTAGCTGCCAAAAGAGGAATGCAGAGGGAAATGGGGAGATGAGGAATCTGTAGGAGGAGCATACATCAGAAAGAACATTATCAAAGCTAAGTAATTTGTTCTTCTAATGGACTGTTTCCTCCCACGGATTCCTCATCTATGATAGATTCCCAAAGCAGTACAACGATCTGTAGGAGGGAGGGTAGCAAGGACACCAACTAAACCATAAAGCTCTGATGAACAGCTCTACCGAAACAACCGTCTTGACCCGACAGAATCCAAGCAGTAATTTTGCGTTGTAGAGCAGAGGTGACGGGCAACTCTCTTGTGGAGTGAGCCCCCAATACCTCTCAGGGAACTCCTTGCCAGCCAGATCACAGCATTCCAAGATGCAGAGAATGATCCATCAAGACATGGTCTGTTTGGTAACAGCTTGGGCACTGGCGTAACCAACAAAATGTTGGTCAGCATTCCTGTTCATCCATGGCCGAGAGATATAGGACATGTGGACGTGCAATGGATGCAACCAGGAAACAGTACTCTGTCTTGGAAGGATGAGATGGAGGAAACAAGACTGGTAGAGGGATCTTTTGGGAGATATGGAAATCAGAGACCACCTTCATAAAGGCAGGAGGGCCAAACTCTCAATGTCGCCTTCTCCTTCACTAAAACCAAAAAGACGGAGCCTGGAGCTCCCCCGCCAGACTAGAAGAAGTGATTGCACGCAGGTGGGAAATGACATAGGATCTACTCCCTGTGCCTTGCACCAAGTCACAAACCTTGTCCATCTGCACCTGCACTCTAGCACCACCTTGTCTATAGTCCAGTTTCCGGCTGTACCTGAACCTCTCAAGAGCCAAGCATGCAGGACGAGAGGGTCCAGGTGAAGCACATTGCCTCCTGACGGCAACAAGAGGCCCGGCATCCGACGAAGCCGGAGAGGTGGACATATGGCTTGTTCCAGGTGATCTGGTACTGCACCCGCCTCGCCCAACCCAGAGCAATCATGAGAGCCCTGAATCTCTGCAACCTCCCGATAACCCAAGGGATGACTGGTATCGGCGGGAGCACATAATGGAGGTCGAAGACCCACTCCACCAGAAACATATCCCCAGTGCCCCCTGATGGAAATGTCCTCAAACAGAACTGCTTGCATTTCGTGTTGTCCACCGTCGCAAACAGATCAACTGTCAGCGTGTCCCAATGGCAGAAGAAAGTCAATGCAACCTCCAGACAGTGCCTGCTCAGAGCGTCTGCCAACCTATTCTCCACCCCTTCCAGATTAACTGAAGAGGCTGAGATGTTGTTCTCCCGCTTCCAGAACCATAGCTGCATGTCCTCCCTGCATAGAGATAGTGATCTCATGCCTCCCTGCTTGTTGAGGTAGTGCATGGTCACTGTGCTGGTCTGTTAACACTAGGACATGTTTCCCCTGCAAGGTGGGTGTAAAGCCTGTCAGCGCCTGTCTGACTGCCCACAGCTCCAGCAGATTGATGTGGCAACCTTTCTCTGTAGGAGACCAACGGCTGCTGTTCTGTGGAGCCACGCAATGAGCACCCCAGCGCTTCAGCAAACTGTCTGTGACCTGTGACCTGTTCCTCTGGCCATGGCACCCAGAAATGTCCTCCCACTAATATGCATGTTCTGTCACTCCGCCAGGTCAGGTCGTTCGCCACAGTACTTGAGGCTTGGAGCATGTCGACATCTCGCCTAAGCACTGAGACCACTGGCTCCTGAGAAGCTACTGAAGGGATGTCATACGTAGTCTTGCCTGTGGCACTAAGAAAATGCAGGATGCCATCAGGCCCAATAGGTGCAAGAAAGCCAGGAAACCGCTGGAGGTCTGAAAAAGAATGACGATGGGTGCCACGTTGGTGACTACTTGGGAGGAAAAGCCAGGCCTTCACTTCCCAGGTGTCCAAGTCTGCTCCAATGAACTGGAGCTTTTGTGCTGGTGATGTTTGAGATTTCTTTAAGTTCCTCGAGAAACCCAAGTCGTGCAGTTGTGAACAGGTGTCCTCGAGATACCTGGAAACCGGTGACTGCTCTCGGATTAGCCAATCGTCCAAGTATGGGAATACAAAGACCAGTTCTCCTGAGGTGAGCTGCCACTACTACCATCAGTTTGCTAAAAACCCAGGGGGTGGAAGTCAAGGCGAACAGGAGCACTTTGAATTGGTAATGTGCGTCCCTGATAAGCCTTAGGAATCGCCTGTACTGCCTGTGGATATGCACGTAAAAATAGGCGCCCTGAAAGTCCAGTTAACACCTGCCAGTCTGGGAGCTGTAGAGCCTGGAGAATTTCCCTCAACGCCACCATCCTGAACTTGTCCTTGCTCTGAAATGTGTTCAAATGCCTGAGGTCCAGGACAGTATGGAAGACACCACACTTCTTGGGAACGAGGCAGTATCAGGAGTACCAACCCAGACCTTCTTCCTTGGCTGGAAATGCCTGTACTGCTCCTTTCAACGGGACAGCTTGCAGCTTCTCCAGTAGTTCCCGTTCTGGCTGCTGGGGAGGATAAAGGGTTGGTTCGTCCGGTGGCGGTCTCAGGAACGGGAGGCAGAAACCCCACTCGACCAGTTGGAGGACACAGGTATTAGAGGTAATTTCCTTCCATTTGCCAAGGAATCCAGAGAATCTCCCTCCAACTGGCAAAGTATGAGACCTCAAAGAGGCTTGAGAGGAGCCGTTACAGTGGACGCTACCGCAGCAGTCTTCTGTCTCAAACCTCTTCTCCCTGAACCTGGTCGTGGGAATCTGTGTAATCCCTGAGTGGCCTCAGGAGACTGTGTCCTACTGGGGAAGGTGGAATACCCGCCCGTTACCCCATCCTCTGGGCCCAAAGGCAAAGTTCTGCTGCGGGGGTTGCTGCTGGACTGCTAATCCCAGGGACTTCCTGTGGGGTACATTTAACCACTCAGCAGAATTCCCCTCCATCAACCAGCTGCACATCAGCAGTCACCAGCCGAAAGGCTGCGCTGGCTCCTTTGAGCACCATTGCCTCGCATCAAAACTGTGTTTTGCAGCTACAAAATGATGGCTGCGCTTTCTTGTCAAGCACCTATTGGGCAAGAGGGTACAAGGAGCACACTGAGAAAGGCTGCCAGTGTCTTTTCTTAGGTGCACCAAAGAAGAGAATTCTAAAGCAGCGCTGCTTTGCTGCTAGTTCAAAATTTCCCATTGAAAAAGGAAATATTTTACATTTAAAATGATGGCGCCTTGATGCTCTTTCATCTGGTAAACAATATACAGTTCTGATCCAGTAAGGCCCAACTATGCCCAGCCATATTCCATTTGTGCTTTAGCAAAAGAAAGCATTTCTCACTGAATGACAGGCTGTGTCAGACAAGATCTGGGAAATCACCAGAAACTGAACCATATGGAAAAAGGCTGGACTTTTATGCTACAAAATGTCAAAATAAACGCTTCAAAAGAAAACCTAGCTCTCTGTCATGATCTCTGCTTCCAAAAGGCCAGGACTTACCCAACTCCCTTGGAAGCAGACCCATAACCCAGGTTCCGAGTGCCAATCAGTCCCAATTGGGACCTTTTGGACCCTGTCCTGGCGCCAGTGGCACCAGGCTCATAAATATGCCCAGTCCCAGCGCTGGAAGCGCCGGGCTCATAATGCTTGGGTGGACTTACCTGCAGCAGACCATGCTGCTTACTTACCTGCCAGTTGAGCCTCTGATCCTCTTCTGTTTGGGACTACTTTTCCTGTTGGGTGGGGCAGGAGCCACTCCCTAGGTTCAGAACACTGGAACTCTTCTGGAAAGCAGGAACTCTTTTTCTTCTAGGCGAGGCTGTGGAAGGAGACACCTAAGCACTACAGGAGGCTATTTAAACCACACCCGATGGATGAATCTTGCTTTGCGTTATTCTGCATCCTCTGCAGCAGAACGCTCATCGTGTCTTCTGCATCTGATCCTGGGCCTAAGGGAAAAAGGCTTACCATCCTGAATCCAGTCTTCAGCAACACCTATAAAGACAAGAAAGAACAGGTTAGCACTACGGTCTTCAGTGACAGCGCATCTCTTACCTGGTCCATTGGCTGTCACCAACGCCTCGCGCTGCATTCCGGCATCTGAAAGACAAAGGCTTACCTACTCTTCGCGTGCTCCGGAGGTCTTCACACTGCATTCCGGCATCTGAAAGACAAAAGCTTACCAACTCTTTGCACGCTCCGGAGGCCTTCGGCGCTGCATCTCGCATCTGAAAGACAAAAGAAGGTGCGTTTAAAGACATTGGGTAACTTTAATACTCACGTGCCATTACTCCTTCCCACGCCGAACCCAGTGGGTATTCCGGCACCCTCCAGCAGCTCCGAACTTGTACCTGCAAGATAAAAGGACAGTTTGTGCGCATCGTGAAGCAGGCAACAAGCGCTTACTTACGTGCTTCCAGGCGCTTCTATTCCTCACACGGGTTCCATCCTCAACTCACTTCGGCCCGTCATCCGCCATCGCCGGAACCCTGCAAAACAAGAGACATCATTACAAAAGACTTTTAAAGACATTTGAAATGCTCGGAACTTACCGTTCGTGCAGTAAACGACGGACAGCAGTCCTCTGAAGTCAAGAGGCCTGCACTCTTATCCAGTGAAGAAACTGGTTACGGCACCCTGCCCCGAGGCAGATGGAGAGCACGGCGTTCACTTACCTAAGGTGAGAGCGTTAACCTTTGGGGTTCTACAGGAGAAGAGAAAGGGAAGAAGGGAGAGACACCCAATAACCCAGTTCATTAATCCCATATTTTCTATCTGCAGACATCTTACTCTTCGAGTCAGACATACAGTGCACAGAGGTCCAGCCCAAAGAGCCAACCGTGTGTTACACATCACCTTTGAAGATACGGTATTCGCCCAGTCAAGACCGGCGCCTCTGCGGGAATCAGGTGAGCGTTACACTCTCTGCATATGTCAATGTCAGTGGACTTGTGCCTTGAACAAATTGCGCTGTAAGAGAAACTGACTAGGGCTTCAAAAAATGTTTGGAAGATGGAAGAGAAAACCGAATTTGAAAGGGACATGCCAGCAGACTTCACCACATGTCAAAAAGTGCTTTTGCAAACAAGAAAAATATCTGTTTTAAAGGTGTAATGTTGAATAAGGCCCTGGCCTTGCCTAGAAATGTAAGGGGGGTCTGGTTAAGATCTAATATAATGTTTTATTCCCACAGCCTTGCCTTTTGGGCTCAGGAAAACTAAATAAATAAATGCATTGTCTGTACTGCGGAACCAGTCAAACAGGTTTCCTGCTTGGCTTCAAAGGACATTAGTGTGCTGGCAACAGGAGTGGCCTTCCCCCAAAAGGAGCCACAATGGATTTCAGGGACACCTATGTGTTACTTTTTGCCTCTGGAAACCTTGAATGACCAAGAGGAAGAATATAACACGCCTATCAGACTTTCTGTCTGGGCTCCAGCTTGACACAATAGACTTCCAGGACACCTACGTGTTACTTTTGGAAGTGACACCCATCATTCACTCAAACTGAGAAACTCCATGGCATCCCTGGGCTAAACTGACATTTGGTGGTAGCCTGGGAAGAAATGGCCTTAGTTGAAGGACAAAGGGCCAGCCCATTTGGCTTAAAATACCTTTTTTATTAATAAACCTTAATACTTATTTCTACAACCGGGCAACGCAGTAATGTAAACGTTTAAAGTTTGAATGTAATTTTTGTGGCTTCAAAACAAGATATCGTGGCCATCCATGGCATATATGGGACGCGAACGCCAGGAAAATGTGAATCATGGGGAAAGTACATATATGGTGGAATGTTAAAAATGTATGGAAATATGTTCTATGATAATATGTACAAATCTAAAATTGTTTAATTTCGGGTGAAGCAGTTCCCACTAAAAATGGCAAAAGGATTTTAGAAGTGCGAAATAATGTTGTACATTCTGGGAGTTGGTTCTTTATGAAATATGCAATTTGCCCATGTACTTTGCAAAAGTGTCATAAGTGTATAAATGTGTGATTTATGTTAAGATTGATTTTTGGCAAAAAGGACTGTGGGATGGCATTTTACCTCAAAACACAACCCCAAAAACAGAGTCCCCTCCTTGAGGAGGCGACCAACATAGGCTGACATATCCGGTTCTTAGGGTAGGTCTAGCTTAGTTCTGCCCAACAACAAATCCTGTGATGTCACCAGCCTTATAAATAAAGGGGGAAAGCTCACATGGGGGGTGGGGGGGGGGGGAGAGGGCTTTTCCTGATTTTCCAGCGCCTGCGTATCCAGACATTCCAGATCCACCCTGCAGATACAAGACTCCACTGCCAGAAAAGGGATAGTTGGTTCAGGCCCTCCTATCCAGGCAGAACCACCCTTCATAACTAAACCACATAACAAAATCCCACTAACTCAGGGAGAAGGGAGAAAAGCTGTGGTACCCTTTTTGAGAGTATCCTGTGACCATACCGGCTTTTTGTCGCACTACCTGCATGCCGCTGTGCTGTGACCAGACCTTTGCCCGTTTGTCTTCTGCAAGGAGAGCCCGCCGCTGTAACCGTGACCAGATATTGCCTCACTGTCCAGAAACCCGGGTGGCCGTCCCAAATCCCAAACTCAAGTGCAGATTGTCAGTATTTCCCCATCCCATAGACACACGTAGCATCCCCCCATCTTGATACTTTGTATTGGTTTCACTCCCCAAGTAATCCTATCCATACCTGGGTAACTTGTTTAAAACTGTCAGAATTCTCTGTGCATCCTGTCCCTGATCTCCAAGCGTCAGCGCCATTCTTCTACTCATTCCTGTCTTGCATAAATCCTTAGTCATATTTTTAATAATTTATTAATTTCCACATAGTGACCCGTGGCGTGAAGGGGGTTAAGACGGCCGCCTAACCTGTTTCATGGGCGGCGCTATCTTCTTGATAATCTACTTTAAGTAAAACTTGTCCTTTCTTTCCAAACCGACTATCTGTTCACTGCGTTTATTTTCCCAAAAGCAAATTTCCTTCCACATTGAAAATCTCATCCAGGTATTCAGCTAGAGCCACTCTTTCACTCCTATATTATCCCTGCGATGTGCATCTATCACCCAGCCTAAAAACCGTATTCCGATTCTGTCTATTTCACCCGTTTTTTCTATAAACAGTTTTGACATTTAAAACTGCAAAAGTGTAAATTTCAACTTTTCAACGTGTGATTTTGGCTGCACTGTGTTCTTACTTTCAAGTTGCTTTCTGAACTGTATGCCCTTTGTTGATACCTTGCCTGGTAGTTGCTAGTGATATTACATCCCATATAATGTGATAAATCATTTACCTCCTTGATTATACCGCACATTAATTGTCCATTCCGAGTGTCATTTTATGCAATTGCAAAGGATTTTTGCCTCATATTTTGTGAGGGAAGGTCGGATTTTAATTTAATTGCTGCCTAATATCCCCGACTCCTTGCTGCTCCTTTCTACCCACTCAAAATTCGATTAACTGGGGTTTGAGGGAGCATTGCAGGGTGAGATCTTAACTTGGGTGCCATTTACCCGAACTGTAAAATTGCTCCTATTCATCTGCGCTTTGGATATACTACAGAAGGTCAAACTAAGTGTATTTTATCATTTATTCTGTAATTATCATCCCATTGGTGATTTCTGCACAAAATTGTGTGATCTCCTTTGAATTTTAAAATAAATAAATATTGTATTCCCACCTACCGGCCTGGTTCATGGTCCATTGTGACCCGGGGTATTTGTAAAAGGGGGTGTGAGACTGGTTGTGTGCCAGCTCAATCCGAATTCGTAGAAAATAAAGAAAAAAGCATTCTAAATGAGCGCTACATCCTAGGATAAGGGCAAGATTCCTGGTCTGGTGTGTGACGCCCGGTTGGAATCCTTTACATTCCCAGTGAGTTTTGAGTCCTTAAATTCTTCCAGGGACTCTACTTTGGGGAAAAAATGTGATTGCCATCAAAGGCTAGGTTCAGCAATTTTGCCTGGACCTTCAGGGAAAACCATGAGCCCCTTGGACACGCAGACCTGCGTAAAACTGGAGGTGCCCATAGCACGACCCACGCAGTCCGCATCATCTAATCCCGCTTGGAGTGCTTGGCCAGCCATCTCCTTGCCATCAGCCACTATATCAAGAAAGCCAGCCTTTACTTCCCGCTCTAGGAAGTGATCAGCGGCTTCCGAAATTGAGCTCCAGAGGATATGGGATCATTTCAAAAGGCGCAGGAGGCATTTGTAGCCTTAAGGGCCATGCTCTTCCTTTGCCAAAGCATCAACAATTTTCAACTCTGTCAGAGGGGAGGTTTGACGTCGACAGTCTGAATGTAACTGTTGCACCCTCCACCACTAACCCCTCTGGGTTTGGATGAGACGTCAACAACGGGAGATCGCTCTTGCTGCCTTGTACTTTTTTTCTCTAAGGTTTGCGTTGACCAACGGTGTCTAGCATGGATGCTGTCACAAGGAGATAACCAGATCAGCGACAGCCGCATTGAACGGCAAAGCACGTTCCGTTTGTGGACCACAGTCTAGGATGCCAGTGAGCTCATACTGCGACACCAGCCATGATGACGTTCTCAACCGTCTTGCGGTACTGCACCTTCGGGTGTGCAGATGGGTTCAATTGCTGGAACTCTGGAAATGTGTTGAGTCCACTGGCATCGTGGAAGCCCTCTGCCATTTCAATTACCCCAGCTTGGTCTGCTAGAACGTATGGCAGCGGATCCAAGGCAACCCCGGCTCCTCACCCCCATATAGTCTCAAACCCAAACAGTATCGGGTTGCCTCCGTCATCAAAGATCAACCTCATGGACCTGAAGTGCACGGATTGGGCGTGCAGCACAAAACTTTGATCTTGTGGAGGCAGCCAAGGTACATATTGCCCAAGGAGACAGCTAATGTTTTGGCGCAGGCAGAGCTTTCTCTTTAGGGGTTTTGCTCAAGGGCTTACAACCCACCCCGGTGACCTTCATGTCAGACAGACCGGGCGCAGTTGGAGCCTTATCTGCCTGCTGCATGAAGGAGGAAGCTGTACCAGCTGAGGCAGATATCGAAGACTGAGCATTTGTGTATAGAATTCTCCATAGATGAGTCAGAATCACGTCTGCCAATTGTCTTGTGAGACGAGGTGTGGTGAGATTTGCTACGTGAGTGCAAGCATTTTTTTCATTTGTTATGGAGAAGTCCCTCTATATGTTTCTCGGAGTCGTCCCCTCGGTCTCGTGCTCCGATGTTATTGGGAGCAATTTCGCAGGGGACTTAGACGGCGGTCTGCTGGGTGACAATTTCGTGCAGAGTTCCTTCAGCCCCTTCAGATTCATTGCTAGACAAGAACCACATTGCTCCGTGTCGTGTCCGACACCAAGACACCACACACAAATAAGAGTGTGGGTCAGTGAGGGACATTTTGGAGTTGCAGCGTTTGAACCCAGACGGTTTAAGCCACGACATACCAATCAAGCATGTTCCGAATAGCATGCTGAGCGCACAGAAAAAAGGAACTGAGGTATACAGGCATATTGCTAGTATCATCGAAAAAGGAAATCCCGCCTTACTTATGCTACTTGATCTTTCTTTGGCGTTTGATCTCATAGATCATGATCTCCTGGCCGAGGGACTAAGAACAACGGGCAAATGTTCGCTGTTAGCCATAAATTGGTTTAAATCATTTCTAGGCCCAAGAATGGCCGCTGTCGTGGGTAACTTCAGCTCCCTGAAAACATTGACTTGTGACGTCCCTCAGGGATCGTGCTTAGCACTGTTACTTTTTAACATCTTCTCGAAACTCTTATGTGACATGCTCAAAATTATGGGTGTCCAGTTTACAAACGCTGCTGATGACACCCAGTTGGTTTTCGAACTGACAGGCTCCTATGAAAAGGACGTGCAAAGAGTTAATGAAGTGTTCAATGCCATACAAAAATAGATGGCAAACAACTTGCTCGAGCTCAATGAGGCAAAAACTGAAATTTTAATTCTTGGCACACCTCAGAAAATAGGAAAGTTAAACCAACAATACAAAAAATGTTAAGATTAACAACAGTTTCATTGATGTCTCAAAGCATGTCAAGACCCTGGGAATTCTTATGCATTCTCACCTCTCTTACTAAAGACATGTCTCCTACCTAAAATAATCATGTGCATTTTATACTAATCTTATTTGGCAAATTCAACCATACTTATCCGAGCAAAACCTAGCACTGATTGCAGGAGCAATAATTAATTCAAAATAGGATTTTTGAAATAGTCTTTTAAAGGGCACATCTAAAGGCAAGGTCACAAAATTGCAGACCATACAAAACGGTGCGGTTAGGGCAGTCTTTGGACTAAATAGACGGGAAAAAATGTCGGTAGCCAGAAAAAACTTCACTTGCTACCGGTACAACAGAGAATAACATACAAATGCTCGGTTATGATCTACAAGTGCCTGGCTGGCTCTGCCCCAAGCTATCTTGCAAAGAGATTAACCAAGGCCCCCGTGCGAAGAAATCTTCGATCTAACGGCAAACATAACCTACAACAATCACGGAAAACGTTGGCAAGAGTAGGGGGTACTAATTTTGTTCACTGGGCTCCTACGATCTGGAACCCTATGCCATCTTTGATTAAAGATAGTGGGGGTCATTACGAGTTTGGAGGCAGCCATGGTGCTATTAGCACTATGGCTGCCTCCAAAGTCGGGTCCGGGTTCTCTGAATGGGGATTTACTGGGTCATTCCGACCTTGGAGGACCCGGTAAGTCCCCCTTCAAAATACCCTTCCCCATTCGAGCCCCCATAGGGCTCAATGGGAATGGGGAGGGAGCTAATAACGGGCCCGTTATTTGCTCCCTGGTCCCTTAGCGACTCCCGCCTCTGGCCTTAGTGGGACTCGCTAAGAGACCTGGGAATGCGGCGGTAAGGGGTTAACGGCACCAGGATCCTTACCGGCGCTGTTAACCCCTTACCGCCACACTCGCAATGACCCCCAGTGTCTCTCACTACATTTAAAAAATTACTCAAGATGCATCTTTTTGACGAAGGGGAAACCTAATAACACTGGCTTGCCGCGTTGATGCTGGAGTTCTTTTTGTTCCATGTTGTCTGTTCGTGTGAGGACCTTGAGGCCCATGGGCGATAGGGCGCAATATAAAAATTACAATAGATAGTCTGTCCTTTTATACGAAGCCCAACGTCGCGGCCGATCGAGGAAGTCATAAATATGGAGCTGCACTACATCCCCTGACTAAATATTTGTCGAGCAGCAAACACTGGATAGATATCTATCAAGATGAGGAATCTGTGGGAGAATGCAATACATTGAAATGTAGGTTCAGTATGTGGAGGTTCGGGTGCAGGACTCGGTCCTCCAAATGTGAGAGGAGGTCCATCCTTTGCAGAAGACGGCAGGGAGGACGGATGGTCCAGCAACTCCGGGTACCACATTTTCCAGGCAGAGTACGGAGCAATCAAGATCATTGTGTACTTTAACAGACGCAGTCTCCTGAGAACCAGTGGAATGACTGGGGAACGCATAGAGCAGATCGAAGTCCCATCTGACTGTTAAGGCATCCCACAGAGCTCCCTGCCAAGGAAATTCCCTGGAGCAGAAGCATCTGCACTGCCTGTTGACGAAAAGGTCTGCCAGAGGGGTACCACAGTGGGAAGAAAGCTCCAGAACTTCCTTGCAGAGCGCCCACTCGTGGGAGGCTGATGACTGCTGAATGCAACCGCTAGAATGTTGTCCTTGCCAGCCAGATGAGTCCCAGTCAGTCATGCTGTTCTACAGAACCCAGCACCAGTGTCGCATTGCTTCTCTGCACAGAGGCACGGAGTCCACGCCACCCCTCTTGTTGAGGTAATGCACAGCTAAAGTATTGCCCGCCAGGACCACACAGTCTTAACCTTCACAGAGGGGCAGAAAGCTAGCAGGGCCAGCCTGATCACCCTCAGCTCCAGCAGATTGATGTGTTCTCGGCACCCTGATAGGGACCACAGTATGCTTACCAAAAATTCTTGGAGGTGAACGCCCCAGCCCTTCAGGCATGCATCCATGACCAAAGTCACTTGTGGTCAAGGTTGACAAAAAAGTAAACTTCAGAAGGTTGTTCTTTTTACGGACCACCATTGAAGGTCTCCGGACATTTGAGACCTACAGAAGGTCTGAAGTTAATCCCTGAAACAGAACACTGAGCTCAGAAGCCACTGCAGCGACCTCATGTGCAGCTATGCCTCAGGCACAACCAAGATGCATGTTGCCATGAGACCCAGCAAGCACACGCCGTCCGAGGCCGGAAGAACTACCCTCCGAAGCTGGAAAACCTGAACCACCTTGAAGAGGTTTTCCACTCTGTCTTTAGGTGGGAAACCACAGACCAGGTGAGTGTCCAATACTGCACCGATAAATGGGAGGGACTGGGATAGCGAAACCAGAGACTTCTTGAAGTTCAGGGAGAAGCCTATGCTGTGCAATAGGCTGCACGTCCAGTATTGATGTGCAGAAGCTAGATCTGGTGAGCAGACTCGGCTGAGCCAGTCGTCCAGGTAGGGAAAGACATGAATGCCTTACCTCGTGAGGCAAGACACCACTACTGCCAACAGCTTGGTGAAAATAATAGGTGCAAAAGAGCGGCCAAAATGGAGGACTTTAAATTGGAAATGACAGTTCTCTACTTTGAACCTCAGGTACTTCCTTCTGCTTCGTGTGGATAGCAACATCGAGGATATGCAAGGAGACTAGTCGTCCAAGTCCAGGGCCTTGAGGAACTGGGCTAGAGTGACTAACCTGAACTTGTCCTTGCACAAGTACAAGTTCTGAAGTCACAAATCCAGGACTGGTCTCAGACAACCGTCCTCCTTCAGCACCAGAAAGTGGAGTACAACTCATGCCTCATTCTGACCAGGACACCATCTCTATGGCCCCCATATTGCCAGAAGCTGGTGGATCTTCTCCAGCAGGAGAGGTTCTGAAGGAAGGGTTGGTGACATGGAGGCAGTATCCCTTCTGGACGACCTCTAAGACCCATGGGTAAGAGGTGGAACATTTCCATTCCTCGCCAAACAGGAACAACCTGCCTCCAACAGTGGATAAATGACAGAAATCCACTTCAGAGGCTTTGTAACGAGTGCTGCAGAGGGTACAGTGGAGGTGGAAGCACCTCCTCTAGATGAACATCAGCCTCTACCAATGTAGGGATGACATTTACCTTGCCTGATTGATGGTGCTTGCCATCTGTCAAAACCCCTGCCCCTGGCCCTGGCCGCTGTTGCTGCTGCACAACTAGCCCCAGCGACTTGGCAGGCACCTTAGAAGCTTGACATTTCTAGAGCGACTCATCGGCCTTGGTGGCAAACAAGTTCATGCCACCATGCCGTATGCCAAGAAAAATACTGCAAGATTGTGCTTGTGAGTTCTTGTGATGCAGTTTGCTGTGTCCAGACCGGACTGCAAAATCTGGCAGGAGGCTTCCTTGCAATCTTTCAAAAGGGCCTCAAAGCCTTCCTGCATCTCCTCCTCAAGTATGTGCTCAGCTACCACAAACATCGCTGACCACAGGCCAAAAGAAAATGTGGCTAAAGCGCAAGGTGTTGGCGCAAAGGAGAACAAAGCTCGACAAGCCAAAAATCTTCCTACCACATACATTGTGAGGAGCCAGGAATGAGACACGGACACAGAGGAGACACACATTTGTGGATATAAACTTATTTAAATGAAAGGGGCTGGAAAATGCCTCATCTCTAATCTACTAGGAATTTCCCTACCTCAACCAAAAGCTAAGGAGTCTGTCAATGTCAAGATATCCAAACAAAAGTTAAATCCTGCGCCTGTAATCCTAGTCTGGCCCTCAAAAGGCATAGCGGGTAATGTTTCTTGTGTTCTTAAAGTGTTCAAAACGTTCAAAGTTCAACACAAGAGTTCAAAATTAACAAAAAGAGTTTCTTCACAAACAACGTTCACAGTTCTAAGAAGAACTCCCTTCTCTAGGTTCTTTGCCTAAAACAACCAGTTCCAAAAAGAAGCATCAAGTTTCAAAGGATTTCCCTCTCCCCTCAGAACATTCCCATTGTTTGAGGAAGTGGCTCCCTTCCCCAAGTTTTCTCTTTACTTCTAGTCCCAAAGGTGCTTTTCTTCCCAAGAACCTTTCCTTTCTTTTAAACACTTTGTTCACAGTTCACATTTCACACTTCATCATGTTATGTTATCTTTCTTTAACTTCCTCTTCTACTTTACAGTGACCATATATTGCTTTCCTTTCAAGGGTTCACACAATATTTCACACACACTTGTCTTCACCTGGCATGCTCTCCTGCCAGGACTTATCTAAACAAATATCTATTTTCCAGGTTGGACTTTATTGATGCAGTTACAGTTTAACGAATACTTTCACTCGATTAATGGCTTCCCATGTGCTTTCTCTTTGCGTTTTCATGAGGTGGTATCATTTTTCATACCATCCGGCTTCCCACTTATGTACATTACATTCAATGTTAGTCTCACTTTCACTACTTTCCTTTGGATTTGTTTCTAAGCAGCAGCATCGGTGTGCTGGCAAACCAGTAACCCTTTTATTTACTCTGGGCTTACCATTTGCACTGCTTCGCCTGGTTTGCTGTATTGGTTCTGTGTGCGCCCGGTTAAGTACAGCCTTGCTACTGTTCTGGTTTCCTCAGTGCGTGGTTCCTGCAGCATTTCCCTTCCTCGCAGTGAACGCTGGCATCTCCTTCTCTTCGCAATCGGCTCAACCTCTCTGCAGTAGCACAGGCTCCTTCCGTGTAGCTTTCAGCTGCACCCCCTACCAGGAGGCCGACACAGGGCTGCAGCTTTCGCTGTTTCCTCTCGACTCTCCTTCACTTCACATAGTCAGCTGGGTTCAGCTTGTACTTAAACTTCCCAGCCCAATTATTTATTTCTAAGGTACACTGTTGCATTTGATACTTGGTCTTAGAAATCATTACTTCTCTATTCTTCCTCGTGTCAGTGGCCATGGTCCCGCATGTTGAATGACATTTATGGAGTAACTGCTGAACTTTGTTCGGAGTAATCTTTATTACTCCTGATCTCTTCGTCGTGTCAGTGGCTGTGGATTTTCCTCTTGAATGATATTGAGGAAGTGAACACTGAGCGACATTGGGAGTAATCTTTACTGCTCACGATCTCTTCCTCATCTCAATAGTTTGAATGTGGTCCCCTTCAGGATCTTGGTCAGAAAGTGGATCTACAAAAACGTTGGGGAGGGATATGACAATATGCCATTAAAGGCTGGGGAATCGATGGGACATCCCTGAAAGGGAAAGGGGGGAGATCGGGTATGTGGTTCCCTCCAACCATGTCCCATCCTTCCCACATCACCACAGCTAAGATAAATTTAAAGGTGTAGCGAATTATTCGCTGCCAAAGTTTCCAGTGAAATCAAGATGGACCAGAATACCCCTCTACCCACGTTCCCCCGCACCCCCAGTCATGCCCCACAACTAGAGAGATTGGAAAAGAGTAGCCCCCCTCACCCAACAGACTGACTCAGGGAAAGATACCCCATGCGCAATTTATGCACCCAGGAAAGCCCAGCCAGGTAACATATTAAATCAAACAATCACACTAACAACTGCTCACCCACATACCTAGGGTCGCCCAGTCAAGCACCACTTCCTCAAATGTATTATACCAGCTGTGCACCAATTCAGCAGCCAGTCACACAACAAGAAAAATCCCAACTACTCCGACTAATCCCTGCAGAGTTACTAGGAACACAATAGGTACAACAAACCCTCAGCCCTTTTGGAGCAGTCAGCCTCCATGCTTGGAAAGGAGGCCGGGCTGGCCGACGGACCGCAACCAAGAGCGCCAAAGGAAAACACACTTCAGAGGCCCTGTCTAACTAACCAATTTACTAACCAATTCCCCCCTTTCCTGTACAACCAACATAACCAACGCCACTATACACGACTTGGGGCTAGCAACACTACACATGGACAAACTGAGAACTAATCTAATGTTCGCACCCAACCAACTGTCAGACCCAAATCCATTGACACTACACAAATGCACACCAACACAATACAAACACACACCTAACAGTCATCCGTGACTCTGGACACCCTTAAGGATACAACTAACCAGTGCGCACAACCGCAAAACCACCCTAAACTCGTACGACCCACACACCCAACACAAACACTAGCACACATGCGAGGCACTGAGTCCTACCCATATAGTTACAACAAGCGGGGGTGCCTCAAACTAACTCCCACACGCAAAAGAATGCTCATACGCCAGTTCTGATTCTGAACCTATCCTATCTTCACTAACACACACTGCCCTCTTCTTCTGCAGAGCCACGTGAGCGTTTGGAGACTGCCTTGGTGGTAGGGGTGCACGGTATAAATCAACATGTGTGCCACAGCTAGTCTCTTCCTCCATTTTCATCTTGGTGGGTGTGTACGAAAACAAAATTAGTTGGGAGGGTTCCCGTTCTATCTTGTTCACATCTAAGAACTAGGTTTCCTTTATAAAAAAAGGAGTCCGTGCATACTACGTAGAGGAAGGCAAATCTGCCCTCTATGCTTGGATATAGACAGAGCATTGATCAGGATGTAATGCATAATATTCCCTACTGCAGTCACATTTTGATACACCTTGTCCAGCATTAGACTCATAATTTGCATTGGACTTGCGCTCTGTGTTAGTACTTAGCTTGACCAAGAGATGTAGCTACCAGCTTCAAAGACAGGTGTTCTTCATTGAATAGTTCCACTAGGTTACAGTTTGGTTTGGTGCATTTGTCTAATCTATGGTAGTCTGAAGGATGCTGTGTTAGTGATACATTTCTGCGACAGTTTTTAGCAACCACGTTTGTTTGCTTGGAGGATTTCTATTTATTTTATGAGATACTTATAAGATGTTGTTAGGGGATTTTTTCATTAAGACATGTGGTCAGGGTTTTAAGGTATGCTTCCTGACTTAAGGGTACCAGTGATTTCCCCAATTTACCAAGCTCTCCAAATAACAGCGTGTCAGAGCAGCCCAGGCCAAATTCTCAGGAGATGGAGTTGTTGGCTGCCTAACAGCTGCAGGACACACTTTTCACAAAAAAAAAGAATGTTCACACACAATAGGTTTATAAAAGTATGTTTATATAAGACAAGGCAAGAGATAAAACACTATACGAACAGGCAAGAAAAATAAAAGCAACACTAAACTATAAAAATAGTTTCAAAAGAGTTCTTCAGAGTTCGATAATGTTAATACAATGACGGGTAATGATATTTGTAATTTATATAAGTAAAACACTTTTTGCATCTACGCCAGAATGACTTAGGCTCTGGCTCCACCGGCTGCATGTCTAAAACAAAAAGGATGTCCCGCAACAATGCAGGTGACCCTATCTGCAACAGAAAAGGTGGTAGAGCAAGAGGAAGACAAACCCGTGGATATCACTGAAAGAATCCAAGGACTTCTGAAAAACCACTCCCAGCTGTCTGCGAAGAGAGCCAGCCGTCCCTCTACAGGCAAGCTTTGTTACCTGCCTGAGAGGTCATTGATTTTTTGTGTCCGAGACGAGGTTCAGTGAAAAAAAGCACTGCAAGGTCCTCTGCTGCAGTCTCCTGTGGTCGCAGGGGGACCTGTCCGGCAGCTGCGTACTGCGGTCCCTGAAGCCTTTGAAGCCTCTGAAGAGAAGGGGGTTTGAACTTGGATCTGGCTTGAATCTGAGGAAAGGACTTTTGCCTCGGCTTTGTCAAGATGGCAATGGCCTTGACAGTCTGCATTGAAGTTTTCTTTTTTGTTAGTTCGTCACCAATGGACAAATGAAAGGTCCTTCACTTCGAACGGAAGGTCTAGAATCCTCTCCTTCACATGCAAGGAGAATTTTGTGGCGTGCATCCACACCGTCCACCTCATCTCAAATCCCAGGCAAGTGCCTCGGCTGGTCGTGTCGATATGGGAGACTGAGGACTACATGATATCCTTCCCAACCGAGTGTGCCTCTGCAAATCCCACTTTGAAGGAGGCCTGACTCTCCGGGGGAAAGTCGGGCAGGAACTCCCAGTCTCTCGCCACAGCTTCTGGTTCTCCGCAGCTAGGAGGGCGTCAGTGTTAACCTGTCGCAGGTGCGGCCCGGCGCTGAGGTAATATCTCCTGCCGAAAGACTCAAAGCCCTTGTCCTCCTTGGACCAACAGCTGGAGGTCAGCTCCGGACATGGAAGACGAAGAGGAGGGTTTGGAATACAAAGAGGCCGCCACACCTGAAGAGTGTGGTTGAGGATGGGATGCCAGAAGGACTGGTTCCCCATCCAAAAGCCGAAAACAGCTGTCCAATTTCTTGTACACTTGGGCGTTGGCCCGGGGCTTCTTTTACTAGACCTTTCTAGCTACCACCAGGACATATTTCTGAAAGGGGGTGACCGAGCGGCTCATGGCACGCAGGGGCATCCAGGTCCTGCAACTGAGGAGCCAGAGGAATCTCGCCCCTGGTCCTCTTCCAAAGGTGGCTGAACATAGACTGCAGAGGGGCAGGTGTTTGTGGCACAGGGTGCAGAAGTCAGAGCCAACGGCGGGGCCTGGATTATAGAGGGAACCAGCTGTGGTACTGGGACCCCTGGAGGAACCAGAGGAGGGCCTCAGAGGCACAACCTACGGTATCACCTCCTTTATGAGGTCCTTGAGGAGCCCCGACATTGGAGGGGAGCGCATGAGGAGGAGGAAGCACTCGAAAAATCTATCTTCACAGGGCACCGGGTAACGAGATGGAGCACGACCCTACGCCGGCTGGGCCTTCTTTCCTGATCCAAACACTGAGGAGCCTGGGATGGGTATCCAAACGGCTGGGAGGCAAACAATTTAACCCTGTGGGGACCACCTACCCGAGCCGTGGGGCCAAACTTCACTCCATGAAGGAAGAGGACTGGAACCACCTCGAGTGGCCCACTCCGAATGAGATGGGCAGCCTGTGGCCTACATTTTGGATCCAAGATGGCCACCGACCGTGCAGGCTCTGCCATGTGCTTGTCTGCCATTTTGGGACCTTGCAACACGCCCTGGGCGGGAGGGCGCGAAGGTCCCTCACTCTGAAGGGTTCAACATAGCCAAGGACTGTTTGTGCCAGACCCAGTAGCTCCAACCTCTGAGATGGCTCTGGTAGGCCTAGGGCCCTCAGCCAGCAGGCTGGTTGTCAAGTCACCCTGTATCACGACCTCAGAGATGCCTCTGGTAGGCTGTAAGCCCTCAGCTGGGAAGCTGGTAGTCCTATGGGGCCATGCCTCAGGCTGCCACCTGGAACCAGAGCCCAAGGCCCCTTGCACACAGGTGCAGAAGATGAGGAAGAGCTTGAGTGCCCGATGGGTGCATCGCACAGAAGAGCCCCTCAGCTTGGGAGCTGGTAGCCTTAACAGCCTCGGGTTTGCCACCAGTACCAGAGTCCAAGGAACCCTTTCCATCCAGAGGCCCCAGTAAGGAGTCTCCGTGCTGGGGCGCCCTGGAGAACAAAGGATCTACAACCTCTTGATGCAAGGTCTTGGCAACAAAGTCCTTAAGATGACCGGGTGGTGAAGAGTGGAAGATGTCTCTCCAGCGAGAAAGACGATTCTTCAAGGATCGATGACCAAGAGAGTTGCAAGTCACGTACGCGTCCCATCGGTGGTCAGGCCCCAGGCACACAAGCACAGCGTATGGGGGTTCCGAGACTGGGAACGACCGATCGCAGGATGCATATCTCGTGAAGCCTCCTGCCGCCGACATGCACTGGGGGAGGCAAGACACCAAAGGGAGGTGAAGAATTTGAAAAAATAAAATAACATGGAGCACGCGGAAAGTTGAAAAAGTTACCACACATAGCTGCCAGGTCAGACACCATCCGTGCGGAAAAAGAGACTGAGGTAAGGCTCTGTGCAATCGAGGTGATAAGAATCACATCAGAGTCTTGAGGTAGAGCACAAAAAGTTAGAGCCCCTCTCAATCAGGCTTTAGATTAAGTCTAGCTCGGAGGACAAAAAGTTCAAAACCCAACAAAGCCAGTGCTAAGGCAGTTATTTTTACAACCCTCTTTATGAGGGCTGTACACTAGCCCAAGAGGGAGACTAGAACCAGACAAGAAAACCAAGCCTCTCTAAGGTAGGTAAAATGGACAGACTGACTAGGCTCAACTCTCGCGTAGGGGTACATTAAGTCCACACACACCACTTATATACTGAAAAATACACATTTATTATGTTACACAAAGAGCTCTATTAGTTCAAATAAGTATTTTGTATGTGCAGTGCTGCGTAATATGTGCCTGAGTATATGTTAAAAAAAACAGTAAGTACTGAGGACTCTCCTCACTCCGACCCTTTAATGTGGGGACATTTGTTTATTTTTTGGGATTAAAAAAAGGCTCACTTTTTTTGCTAGTTTCTTTTTTTCTTGAGTTTACCACAGAATGCAGGTGGAACACCTCCACAGCTCTCCCCACTACAACCAATACCGCATGACCCCAACTCTCAATCTACATCTCGGTGGTAAAATTAGTGAAAAAAAAACCCAAGCAAAATAAATGCGAGGACTTATTGCTCGAGTAATGAACCAACTGTTAACATGGATTTTCAACCTATTATGTTGAACAGGAGACACTGAAGTGTAGCCAAAACCAATCAACGTAGTTAGAACGGCAAGGCTAAAAATCAGGGGGAAGCCTTAAAATACAAACTAAGCAATGAAAGAAAGTTATAGTGTGTTTAAAAAGGTTTGAAAAAAAAAACCTTTTACCGGAAACGGAAAAACTGAAACCACTGGAGCAAAGTCACACACTCCTCAGTGCCCCTAGTAGCCATCGCTGGAAGTTCACCTCCAGTTCTGAGCCACAACGTATTATAGGTATGCAAATTAACCCAAATGCAAACTTTTCTCCAGGAAAGTGTATTTGTCCAAGTGGGCAGTGCTACTTTATGCATAGCTTAATTGTGGAACTAAGAAGTATACTGAATAGAAACCTGTGTTTACCTCGCCAACAAGGAATTAGAATGAGCATACACTGAAATGTGCAGTGTATGCCAATTGTAACCCCTCTTTAGTGTTGGGTTACTGAGTAGGGTGGCATCCACACTTAGACCCTACTTTTTTGTGGCCATGCGATAAACTAGATAGTTGGACCGTTATTTCGTAGCGGATACAAACTATGGGCCAGACGCATTCCCTCTATTCAGAGCAGATGGTCTGTTAGTATGTTGTCTTGTTTCATCCTTACAACAGTTTTTGATATGTTTTCTGCATTTGTTAGCACTCCAGCTTTATAATAATTTCTTTGGAGGATATTCACTGTTATTCTGTGCAACTGTGCATTTGATTTAATTTCTTTCAGACGCATTAAAATGTGCATGTATAATTTGTTTTATATTAGGAGTGATTTTTTATAAATGTTTTCTTGAATATTGTCAAACAGGGTTGCAACCACGTAACCACCTTTGAGGTACATGTAGTAAAGCCATCCATCAATCCTTGGATCAGTCGACACCACCCACTGGTTGATGCGATTCCCCTCCCATGCGTGGGTGACTAGAGAAATGCAACCCCCCACGGGGGAGACATGGGAGGGGACGTGAATGGGTGTGTCATTGCTTAGGGGCTGTTGAGCCTCTAGCGGCTGCAGCTCTACCCCTTCCTGTTCCCTTTCTGTAGCCTCTCTGAAAAGTGGATTGACAAGGGGCTGATTGAGGTTGGAAAGAATACCATGGTGTTGAAGGTCCCGGACTAAACCCTGCCTATGATGTAGGTGAGAATCCCTCTCGAAAGGAGCGTTGTGGGTTGAAGACGCACCGTTGACTATAGAGTTTGTTAGAGATTTACCCTAGACCTTTAAGGGTCTCATGCTCTTCCTTGTCATTTTTAAGAGCATCATACACTGCTTTACCTAATAAAACATTGGGTTCAATGGACATTTTAGCAGTGTTGCTTTAGTCTCTTAATTGAAACCAGACTGCCTCAAACATGAATTGATGTTAAAAAGGATACCTTCTGCAATAACGTGACCAGAGTTGTCTGCTGCATCCAAGTTATTTTTAATTATGTACTTGGCAACTTGTTTGCCCACAGCTACTGTCTTTTTAATTTGTGATCGTAAGGGTTCAGGAACATATCAAGTTGGTCATTGAAACTGTCCCATAATGACCTATCTGTCACACCTAGGGGTATTCACCCCTCCCGTAGCACCGGACGCTTGCACCATGCAGCCTGTCGTTTGGCTGCTTCGGTCTGGCAGAGTTGGAGGTTGCCTTGGCAACGCTTCTCAGCTCTGTTCTCCGTGTTGCGATTGCATAAGCCAAGTCACGTGACGCGTCAGCTGATTCAACCCGCGACGCAGGCCCAGTGACTCCACCTTTCTCATTCACCTTAAATATCCTGTTCCTGCATTGACTCGCTGCTTCTATTTGCAGCGTTACTTTGCCACTTTCGAATTCCACAAACTCTGATTGTATGGTACTTGACCTCTGTATCCTACTCCGACTTGCTACTGCCTACTCCCTTACTTGATTTTGATACTTGAGTTGATTTTGGCTACAAACCTCTTGGAACACATTACGGACTGCACCGGCTTCCTTCAGTTTTTCAATTCCTGTGTTGCAGTCCTGAGTACTTCCTATTCCGTGGAAGTGCCTACAAGTGCTGTTTGCTGGCGTGGGGTGCTCTGCTGCTTTGGTCCCTGGATTGTGCGAGTTGGCAAGAGGAAGCCTGTTTCTTCACGTGCGCCGTAATGCGCAGAACTGTCAGTGGACACAGGAATGTATGTTGATTTTGGGACTGGTATTTACGTTCTTGAAGGTCTCCTGTGAAAAGTAACCGACGGTTGTTCTTTGACCACGCTTCCATTCAGTGACTCCTTTCCCTTTTTTTCTTTTCTTCTTCCCCCTCAGTGTTATGGTTTGGCCACGCCCCCTGCTCACGAGAGAGCAGTGACATAAGCATCAGGTTCGCGCCACCGCGCGCGCCCACGGAAGTGCCTGCAAGTGCTGTTTACTGGCAAGGCTAACTAATCTAATTACTTTGATCCAGTCTATTTTCTACTGATCGTCATTATTCCTGGGTCCTCGGGAGACTCCTACCCGTTCCTTAAATTACGTATTGATTTTTATTTTTTATTTGTTTATTTTTGGGACACGCCTCCTCGTTTTCTTCTGCCTTGGAATGTCTTGTGGATCGGGACTTTATGCGACTCTTGTGACTGACAGCAGTGATTGAAGGTGGGGTGGTGAGTGAGCTTCCCCAAGTCGTTTCCACTCTGCTTGGTGGGTCTTTTTTTGAAGTTGTGGGGTCTGAATGGTGAATAGGGGGTGGTATTTAAAAGAATTGAGTGGGTAGACCTTAGCCAGTTTTGCTTGTGTGCCCATAGGAAAGTTGTGCGCTTTCACCACAGCCGTGCTTTTCATTTTATGTTCAAAAGCAATACTCTAATACACGCTATGATGGCGACCGGCAAGGACCCGAGTTAAGTGCCTTGTCTAGAAACCGAGCGGATTGTATCGGTCGCTAGCTATCCTCTACAGGGGGGGGGGATAAGAGCACTACACGTACCATCTTAGCAGAAACTGCCGGGCGGTACGGGTGGGAGTCTCTTACAGAAGGTTCGGATGGGTAATTATTGGTTGATTTTGCACCATTTCTGTCTGGGGGGAAGAGAGGGGGCGTTTATTCTTTTATCATTGTGGTGAATTGACGTTGATTGGGTGCTCTGGTGTCTTTTTTCCATACTGCTCCCAGGGGGGTATATCTCCTGATAGTTTTCCTAGGGATTTCATCTGTAGGTGTGTATGAGTACTAGTGTTTGAAGGTGGGGTGTCGGGACAGATCGCCAACTTTTTCAGAACGCGGTAGACTGGGCGACTTAAGTTCACTTCCTTTCTCCCCCCCTCACTAAGTAAAGTGGAACAGAGGTTTCCCTTATTTTTTGGGGGGGTATTCAAGCACCAGTGAGCTATGGCCGGACCTCTGAGTGGCAAAATGAGGCCTACCATTCTGATTAAAAAAGAACTGAAAAAAAAAATTTAAACGGAGAGGTCGGCATAGAAAGCTATCTAGATAATTCTGGGGACAGCTCTATGGACCAGGAGAATATGCAACAGGCTCTGGACCCAACCCTGCCACGCAAGGACGAGGCAGTAACAAATACTGAACATAATACTCGGGAGGGAGGGAGGGATGAAAATGCCTTGCCCCAGGCAGAAGGTCGCCTTTTGGCTATTATGGATGGGTTGGGCTGTGCAGCCTCAATTGGGACTCCTAATATTTTCCCTCTTGATATAGTTTTGGACCCGGACCTATCTGTTCAACGCAGTTTTCTTAGTGTCCGGGATTACCCTGACAACCAGTCACTTCATAAAGGCATTCCTCTTAATAATCCTTCTCTAGATACTTCAATGATGGCCCCGGATGTAACGGCGGAACTTGACAAGCAGGTTCGCCTCTCCTTGGGTTCCTCTACACCAATTCAGCCAAGGGGAGGAAGGATTGATAATGTACATTTCAACAAACTGGATTATGACAGATCCCAGGTCCCCAGACTGGATTCCTTTTACCCTGTCCGCCCTGCCCTTCTTCTTGAGAACCCTTTGGGTAAGTGAGGAAGAAAAAGGGAAAAATAATTTTTTTAAAAAATCCTCCAATTGGCCAGAGCACCCTTCCACCGACAAAGGACGAAATGAGGGCATGGTTTGTGGAGCTTCAAGACAAGTTCAGGTCCACGGTGCAGGAGCAGTTTACCTCACTGAGGAGCGACATGAAGCAAGCAGTCCAAGAGTTAAAAATAAATGTGGCCAAGATAGAGGAAAGGACAGACATCCTAGAAATAATGGTGCAGAATGTCGAAGAGGAAGCAAAACAGAGCAGTGAAACATAGGAACACCTGGTCCGGTTAACCCATAACCTGGAAATCCAATGCGAGGATCTTGAAAATCGCTCCCGCAGATCAAATATTCGCATTAAATATATGCCTGAATCAGTATCCGATAAAGATCTAAAGAGTGCAGTGCAAGAGGTCTTTAGGGACATAATAGAGGAGCAGGAAGCGGAGAGCATTGGGATTGGCAGAGTCCATAGGGTGGGTCCAAGAAGAACAGGTGCCCCAGGAGAAAGACCAAGGGACGTCCTAGCTGCCCTTTCATCATATCCGCAAAAGGAGCAGATACTAAGGAAGGCGAGACAGCTTGACTACATTAGGATGAATGGGGTGAAATCCAACTATATCAAGATCTGGCCTCAGCAACACTTTTAAAAAGAAGGGAGATGGCCCCACTGGTGAAAGAAATTAGATACAAGTGGACGTTTCCATTTGGTCTTCTATTCGAGTGGGAAGGCAAACAGAGAAGAGTGACCACTAGGGAGGAAGGACTCCACACAATGAGCTTGCAAGTGGAAGAGGTCGGCACAAGAGGGGACAGGACCAGGACGGACCCATACAAGAGGCTGGGAGGTGGTGCGCCACAAAAAGAGGCAAATGGGTAGGGGGAACACAGGTCACTCAGCGGAAGATCAATAGGACTCATTCAGTGGAAATGGTTAGGTCAGGTTTAAATGTGGAGAAGGCGGGAGATGTTTGGTCAGAAAGAATCACGGTATTCCTAATACTCAGCGGCCGGCAGGGGTTCCAGAAGGGTCACAATCTGGACTAGAGGGAGATGCTGGGTTTAGGACTCCCTGCAAAGTTAATCCTGAGTCATGAGAGGGCCAGGAGCGATAGGCGTAACGCTCTAGCAACCTTAGGTGCCTGGGCCCTCCTCGGGATCAAAGTTGAGTTACGGTTAATTGTTGGGGGTAAGTTGGTTATTGTGGGGGGGTGTGACTCCGGAAGAGGGGTGGGATCACGAAGGGCAGGAAAGAAGACAACAGCAATAGACTAGACGAGATGGTGAATTTTAGAATCTTCTCACTGAATGTTAGGGGGCTGAATTTGCCGGTGAAGAGGAAAAAGGTGGAGGCACTGGCTAGAAGGGAGAAGACAGATTTTTCGCTCCTCCAGGAGACTCATATTAAGGCACAAGATAAAAAGAAGATATTTCTGAAGGGGTACACGATCTGGGCGCAGATGAATGCAGGGGGAAAAAGAGCAGGAGTGATGATTGCAGTGAGAGGGGTTTTGGTGCAATCCTCCTAGACCCAGGTGGATAAAGAAGGGAGGTTCGCATTTGCAAACCTCACAATAGAGGGAACCAGGCTTACCCTGGCGGCTATATATGCGCCAAACGCGGGACAAGATGGGTTTCTGAGAGATACCCTAGGGAAACTGGAGGGGTTTGCGAAGGGTGAGAATACTGGGAGGAGACCTAAACTTAGCCTGGCAACCTAAGCTGGATAGGAGCGCGGGGGAAAGCCATGGTCAGGGAGCCCCATCCAAACAACAAACAAAAGATGGAAGAATTGGCACTTCTTGATGTCTGGAGGGAAAAAAAGGGTCAGGCCTGCGGGTACACGTATTACTCACATGTGCATAACACAATGTCGCGGATTGATTACTTCTGGGTGTCGGTGCGGGTGCTGGGGAAGGTCCAGGGTATAGATTTGGGCGCTATCACTATATCAGATCATGCTCCTCTATGCCTGGACTTCCAGATCCCTGGTAGAGGAAGGGGTCTCTGGAGATGGAGAATGCCTTCAGACATTCTTGAGGACAGAGAGTGCTGGGAGGGACAGTGGGGGACAAAGTTGTAGAATATTTTGACCTAAATGACAATGGAGAAGTTCTGCTGGGGTCAGTCTGGGAAGCCTTCAAGGCAGTAATTCATGGGCACATAATAGCCCTAAAAGCCACAAAGGACAATCAGAGCTATGAATGGGAGAGAACACTGGAAAAGAAAATAGCGGACATTCATGGGGAGTTGGTAGTTCATCCTACAAGAAGCCTCAAGAAGGCTTTGAGACACGTGTAGGGACAACTAGAAATGCTTCGAAAGAAAAAGGCAGAGAAATCCCTACTCTACTTAAAGCAACGTTATTACATCAAGGCCAACAAGGCGGATAAATAGCTCGCAAGACAACTCGGAGGGAAACAAAAAGCATTGGCAATCTTGAAAGTTAAGGATGCTAAAGGAGCGACTCAAACATGCAATAGGGGCATAGGGGAGGCCTTCAAAGCCTTCTACCAAGAACTCTATGCGACGGAGCACCCCAACGAAGAAGAGCAAGATAGGTTTCTACACTCTCCCCATCCAAACAATATCAGAGGAGGACAAAAGGCTGCTGGACTCCAGGATTACAGAAGAAGAAGTCCATAGAGCAATAAAGGACCTCCCGAACAATAAGGCACCAGGCCCAGAAGGCTTTACGCCCCCCTTCTACAAAAAATACACAGACATTCTGGTCCCAGTACTAACAAGGCTGCTCAATACATTCAGGGACAGTGGCAACATAACCCCATCCATGAACGAGGCAAAGTTCCTAGTGTTCCACAAAACGGGCAAGGACCCACTCTCCCAGGCTCGTATCGCCCCATTGCCCTGATTAATTTAGATGCAAAAATATACACCAAAGTACTCCCCGCCAGGCTGTCACCACTCCTCCCGTCCCTAATCAACACTGATCAATCAGGTTTTATCCCCGGTAGACAAACACATGATAACCTAAGAAGAATAATCCACCTGGTAGAAAAAATAGGCTTCACTCACACACCAGCAGTATTGCTCTCCCTAGATGCCGAAAAGGCTTTTGACCGGGTAGAATGGTCCATCCTTTTCAGAACGATGAATCACATGGGATTTGGGGAGCAATTTATCAATATGATAAAGGCAAACTACAACTCCCTGTCGATAAGGATAGCAATAAACGGGTAAGTAACGGACAGGGTCGAGATCTCAAGAGGTACGAAACAGGGTTGCCCCCTCTCCCCTATGCTATCTTTTTAGAACCTCTCCTAATTAAAATCAGGGAAGCGGCAGGGGTAAAGGGGATAGAGATGGCGGGTAGACAACAAAGTTATTGCATACGCTGATGACATGCTGTTGGCTCTGGAGGACCAAGGGAACTCCCTAGTACAAACCCTAAAAGAGTTGGAAGATTTGGGGGGGATATCTGGTCTAAAGATAAACAGTAAAAAGTCAGAAATTATGCTATTGGCGGGAGACAAAGAGGCTCTGAGCAAAGTGGCCGGAATGCATGATCTAAAAATAGCAGCAGTAGGTATCAAGTACTTAGGGGTGACACTCACGAATAGGGTAGAACTGATCAACAAAAGCAATTATCCTCAAATGCTGGTTAGAGTAAAGAAGGATCTAGACAGATGGTCCCCACTTAGGGTCTCTTGGTGGGGCAGAATCCAGTCAGTAAAAATGAATATTCTTCCCAGGGTGCTTTATTACTTTCATGCCCTCCCAGTGTCTGTCCCAAACTCTTTCTTTAAAGCGCTGTCCAAGGCCAATTCGTTATATGTGTGGAACAGGAAACCCCCCAGGGTTGCCAGGGCCATCCTCACAGCACCGACCAAGGCAGGGGGCCTTTCACTCCCGCACTTCAAGAAATATTATCAAGCAGCACAATTCTGGATACTGAGAGAATGGCTGGGAGAGGACCAACGTACCCCCCTGGGCAATGCAAGACAGGGCGGTGGCTAGGACTCCCCTGCAGGACCTATTGTGAAAACTCAAACAACGCAGACATCAGAATCTTCGCATTAGTGAGGTCATGAAAACCACCATTAAAGCCTGGGACGATCAAACCAGGAAGGGAATCAGGACCACCCCCTTGGCCCCCTTTACACCTATTTGTCGAAACCCACTGTTCCCACCGGGATGCGAACCCGGAGGTTTTGAAAAATGGGAGGAGGCGGGGTGTAGGAAAATTGGAGACATGATCCAGGACGGAGAATTAAGGTCATTCGCGGAATGCAACAAAATGTGGAAATTGTCGGATGCTGACAGATTTGAATATGAGCAAATAAAGCACTGGCTCACCACTCCGGAGATATTTCAGGCAGCCACAAGGGACCCAACACCTTTTGAAAAATATATAACCAATCCAGGCGACAGAAAACTGGTGTCAACACTATACCATTTCATTAACACACCGGAAGAAGAAATCAAATGGTCATACATGAAAAGATGGGAGGGCACGCTGGGGAATGTAATATCTAGACAGCAATGGGAGGTATTGTGGGTTGGGATCCCAAAACTCACCCGGGCGGTCCAGACCTGGGAAATGTGGCTTAAAATCATCACGCAATGGCACTACACTCCAGAGAGGATCAAATCAATGTATCCGGAAATGTCGGACAGCTGCTGGAGAGGGTGCAAGGAAAAGGGCACTTGGAGGCATATCTGGTGGGACTGTCAGGGTGTGAAGGGGTTTTGGAAGGAAGTCCAAACGGAAATGACAAAAATATTCCCTGAAGCAGCTCAAATGGGGGAGAGGGTGTGGTTATGTGGATTGACGGACCCACAGGCCAAAGGACTCCGCAAAGCACAATGGAGAAGTTTCATGGGTTTAGTTAGTTTATCGCAGCCAGGGCCACAATCGCCCAAAACTGGAAAAAACAGGACCAGCCTTTAGTATTTACTTGGCTACAATACAAAAAGTATGGTCACAAATGACAATGGAAAAGATAACACACCATCTTCAGGTTCAGAAGAACTCCTTCACGAAGGAGTGGGGGGCAGTGCTGGAGTATTTGAAGCCGGACTATATGGAACAATGGTGCCTGCACATCAAAATCTCAGACATTTTTGGCACATAAGCTTTTCTAGAAAGTATAACTGCATGTGATCCTACTCTTCCGGGTGGCGGAGAGGGAGGGGAGGGTGAGTTTGGAGATTGGATGATTTGATGTTATGATTAAGAAAACCATAAAAATATTTTACAAAAAAAATCCTCCCTCCTTTTCATACCCTGAAGCTCCAGAGCATAGGAACAAATTGCAATCTTGCGCGAGCCCTAGATCAAATTCCCCTACCCCTTTTCCGACCTCTCTTCAAAGGGTAGCCAACACTATTGATGCTTCTTTTCTTCAAGATCAGCAGGAAGCTGAAATTACCTTCCCAGCGCTGAGCAGGATTCTAAACCTTTTAGATAAAGGTCATGAGCGTACCCACTTTGAAATCAGGGACTTGAACTTCAAATTATTTGAAATTCTTGCAATA
Organism: Ambystoma mexicanum; assembly: GCF_040938575.1. Taxonomy (NCBI): domain Eukaryota; kingdom Metazoa; phylum Chordata; class Amphibia; order Caudata; family Ambystomatidae; genus Ambystoma; species Ambystoma mexicanum. The sequence goes on from NC_090936.1 coordinate 990,760,074, forward strand.
TTAAACAAATTAGAGGGTCTCAGTTTCTCAAAGCAAATCATAAAGAAGCTGAAGGAAATTTCTCCCTCTTTTTCTCCTCCAGTAAGTTGCTCTAAAGCCACGCAGATAAAGGAGTTACCTACAAAAGAGACCTCATCAAACAGTCTATCCACTGGAGCCTAAGGAGCAAAATTTGTCGGATGCTGGTCAATTCTCCGTGTTGAACCTATCATCTGGTAAACTGGCGTAAATAGATCTTATGACAAAATAGATTACACAGATTTCTGACCAGGCCCATAAATTGACTAATAAAGAAACAGTTGGGGGACTTAATGGCACAAAGCCATACTCAGGAACTCCCCATATCGGCATAGCTGATGGGCAGGGAAAAATTGGATAGTTCAACAATGCTTACCGACATTCTTGAGGAGGAAGCAAGAGACTCTGATAGAGACACAAGCACAGACGGACTGCCAAGGGCCGGCAGAAGAAAGCAACTTTAGATTTTTCATCTCTCGTAAAGAGAAAACAATATATGAAGGCCCATCAGCGTACTGCCTTGAACAATTCTGTGCAAGAGAAAAATTGCTCTAACCCAGCCAAAGGTAAGAAAATGGGGCAAGCAAAAGAATCACAGCTAAGCAGTCCACAGCTGACAGTATCGCGGGTGGAAGGTACCTTGAACTTGAGTCAATTAAATGAGGCCAGCAAAAAAGCATTAGAGCTGACTGATAATCAGTCGATCTTGGGCCCCCGGTCAAGCGAGGACTTGACAAAACTAAAGAACGATGGAATGGATAATCCCTTGTGTAAAAGGGGAGGTGGGGTGCTGGCGCGAGCTACTTTATCCTCAGCTCTGAAGGCAAAGTCCCACTCTAAGAACTTTAAGGGGAAACAAAAGACACTTTTGGGGAACAGATTTCGGCTAGCTCTCAAAATAATCTGCTTAATTTTTTCTTTAAAAAAAAAACGAAAGGTTCCCCGGGTGGGATGGCACAGCACTCTGATTCTGTGCCAACAATAAATGAAATACATCTCATCAGAGAGGGAGACACCCCACCAAGGATGGGTTTAACACATTTTCTTGTACCAGCGAATAGGGCATCCATCTCTACACTGGGCAGATGTTAGACCCAACAATTCCTAAAACGGAAATTGTGATTACGGAGAAGGCGGCTATGAAGAAAGTAGGCAATCCTTCCCTCCAGCTAGAGGAGCATTCTGTGGTAGGCCCCGACACAGATGCCCAGGAGAGGGACATACTGGTTCTTAGTTCGAAGGAGGAAGCTAGAGCTTCTAAGACCTCGTCCCCCTAATGTGAAACGTCTGGAATGGCTGCCATAGCTTTGGTGGCTATGGACCCTGTACCCTCGCCGAGAATGGGATTGCGCTCAGCTTTCTCGTGAAAGTCATCCTCAAAAGCAATGAGGATGACTTTCACGATGTGAATGTTCTAATACAAGATATTACTGAACCAGGCAAGACAGAAAGATTTACTTCCTCCTCAAAAAATTTCTCTTCACAAATGTGGAGGAAATGAGTTTGAAACAAGTAAACCATGTCTAGGTGGAAAGAGTGAATTGGGCTTGAATGGAATTGGGGTGTCTAGGGTTTTGACAGACTCAATAGACCCTGGAAATGAAGGCGCACTGAGATTGTTAGTAAAATCATTGTTACAAGAGCATGCGATTGCAGTGAAATCTAAGGAATACTCTCCCTAAAAGGCAGCAGAGATAATTCAGGGCTCTTCTGGCCCGGTGAGCGAGAAGGACTCTTACCCCGGGCAAAAACTCCTGCTTTCCCCGCGATGGGTAAACTTGGGCGAGGCCAGGGAAGGCAGGGACTCTATATATTAAAAGATCGGAGGAAATTCAGCGTGCCGAGGATGAGAATAATGTCTCTCCAAGCAACTACTCTAACTCTCTATCAACGTGTAATCTGGAGAAGACTAGCTGGAGAAAGTCTACCTTTCCAGATTATCCTAGTGTAATTTTGTATGACTTATTTGAACAGGACTCCTGTTTCTTTAACTAGGGGCAGAATCTTAGCAATGTGCAATGAAATTGAAGCGCTTAGGACAGTCTCCTCGGCGAACACCAAACTGGTAGATTTCATTCATCGAGATCGTTATGACTGTGTCGCTTGGTGTTTTACACAAGGGCACTGTCAGATGCGTTCCTGGACGCCACAGAGGAATTCAATAGTATGGGATATGATTTCCTCCCCCCTCCCAAGGACTGTAGACTCTTGAGTGGGACGAAACTAGACCAAAAAAACAATAGCAGTGTTGGCCCTAACGGAGAACAAGCCAAGCCGTGGGATTTGCCAGGAGAGGAATCTAGTTGGAGATGGCTAGCCCCGACGCTGAGAGGCTGTCATGATCTCTGCTTCCAAAAGATCAGGACTTGCCCGACTCCCTTGGAAGCAGACCCATAACCCCGGTTCCGAGTGCCAATCAGTCCCAATTGGGACCTTTTGGACCCTGTCCTGGCGCCAGTGGCACCAGGCTCATGAAGATGCCCAGTCCCAGCGCTGGAAGCGCCGGGCTCATAATGCTTGGGTGGACTTACCTGCAGCAGACCATGCTGCTTACTTACCTGCCAGTTGAACCCCTGATCCTCTTCTGTTTGGGACTACTTTTCCTGTTGGGTGGGGCAGGAGCCACTCCCTAGGTTCAGAACACTGGAACTCTTCTGGAAAGCAGGAACTCTTTTCTTAGGTGTGGCTGTGGAAGGAGACACCTAAGCACTACAGGAGGCTATTTAAACCACACCCGACGGATGAATCTTGCTTTGCGTTATTCTGCATTCTCTGCAGCAGAACGCTCATCGTGTCTTCTGTTTCTGATCCTGGGCCTAAGGGAAAAAGGCTTACCATCCTGGACTCCAGTCTTCAGCAGCACCTTTAAAGACAAAGAAAGAACAGGTTAGCACTACAGTCTTCAGTGGCAGCGCATCTCTTACCTGGTCCATCGGCTGTCACCAACGCCTCGCGCTGTATTCCGGCATCTGAAAGACAAAGGCTTACCTACTCTTCGCATGCTCCGGAGGTCTTCGCACTGCATTCCGGCATCTGAAAGACAAAAGCTTACCAGCTCTTTGCACGCTGCTGAGGCCTTCGGCGCTGCATCCCGCATCTGATAGACAAAAGAAGGTGCGTTTAAAGACATTGGGCAACTTTATTACTCACGTGCCATTACCCCTTCCCACGCCGAATCCAGTGGGTATTCCAGCACCCTTCAGCTTCTCTAAAGCTCCGAACTTGTACCTGCAAGATAAAAGGGACAGTTAGTGCGCATCGTGAAGCAGGCTACAAGCGCTTACTTACGTGCTTCCAGGCGCTTCTATTCCTCACGCGGGTTCGATCCTCAACTCTCATCAGCCCGCCATCCGCCATCGCCGGAACCCTGCAAAACAAGAGATATCATTACAAAAGACTTTTAAGACATTTGAAGTGCCCAGAACTTACCGTTCGTGCAGTTAACGACGGACAGCAGTCCTCCGAGGTCAAGAGGCCTGCACCCTTATCCAGTGAAGAAACTGGTTACGGCACCCTGCCCCGAGGCAGATGGAGAGCTCGGCGTTCACTTACCTAAGGTGAGGGTGTTAACCTTTGCGGTTCTACAGGAGAAGAGAAAGGGAAGAGGAGAGAGGCACCCAATAACCCCAGTTCATTAATCCCATATTTTCTATCTGCAGACATCTTACTCTTCGAGTCAGACATACAGTGCACAGAGGTCCAGCCCAAAGAGCCAACCGTGTGTTACACATCACCTTTGAAGATACGGCATTCACCCAGTCAAGACCGGCGCCTCTGCGGGAATCAGGTGAGCGTTACAGAGACTCCATAGCTCAGCTAAAGGATATGAAGGCCTCTCTTTAATATGAATGACCTCTCAGTGCTGTCATGGAATTCAAGGGGTTATTCTCATCTCTTGGATTCTACGGAAGTATGTGAAAAATTAACCCAATACTCGGTTGTGTGTTTGCAGGAAACATGGATGACAGGGATGGTTGTGATGGATGGATACTCATCTTTTCAGGAATTGGCCACCCAGGGCACCTTGGGCCGTCCTTCGTGGGTCTCTTAACTGCCGTTCATACAAAGGGATCCTTGAAAGTTTGTAATTACAAGCAGATTGCAACAGGATTTTTATCAGTCCCCCTTGAGATGACAGTGCAGATAGGGAAAACCTTAATACTAATCATTAATATCTATTGGTCTGTAAAAGGCAATTTGGAAGAGGCGCTTATAATATTGAACAATTATGTGTCAACTGAAATGTCGATTTATCCGGGTCTCCAAATTATGATCCTGGGCGACCTAAATGCAGATCTTTAGTCTGATACATATTTTGGGTGGGAATTAGAATCCTTTAAACATAGCGAGACGAATGTCGTAGGCAATATTAGCCGAAAACTAACGCATGGGAAATTGTGGTATACATTTTTCCTGGATTGGGGACTGTCGTCAGCATGTGTTAATTGAGATAATGAAAGATTGACCCCTACATGGTCGAATGGTGCTTACTCGTCAACTATAGATTACATGTATGTTTCTCAGTATTTATTAGAATTGGTGACTAAGTTTGAGATTAGTAAGTCCCTCTATAGTGACCATAGTATACTTACGGTCTCTTTTTCCCCAGAGGGGCAAAAACCCTTGGGGTTAATTTATCCGATTAATGTACACCTAAATCCCTCTAAAAATAGATTGATATGGCATGAGGGTAATGTCAAGAAGGCAAATAGGCTCTTTCTGAAAATCCTTGAGGAATCAAAGATAGAAGAAAAGACAGTCCTCTTGTCCCACAACAATTTTACTATATTAGTGAGATCTACACTTGACTCTTTTCCCACCAAGAAGCGGGCCCACTTGTGCGGGGCTGAACATACCCACATTTATGATGGGATGGTTAGAGCAAAGAAAGCGGTCCTTCAGAAAGAAAATCGGGCAATTTAGGAAATCCTCCCCCGATGCTGAAATCAGGAATCTTAATATAAGAAAGCTTAAGCAATCCTATAAAAACTGGCTTATCACTTTTAAGCACTCCCTCCATCAGGCAGACAATGAACAGATGCTATCCTCCCTGACGGATGGTTCCTCCAGACAATTGTAGCTAATGTTTAACTATCTGGAATTATGTCAAGTTACCTCCCAAACTAATCCTATTTCGGAGCAGGTTTGGTTAGGGCATTTTAATCAAGTATATAGAAAACAAACCTCGGGTAGTAACTGGATCGCGACCTTATCCTCTCCATAGTCTGTAAATGTCTCTGTCTCCGATATAGAATCGCAAATAAAATCAGCTAGCTCCTCAAGAGCGGGAGGTCCCAACGGCCATTCAAATGCTACGTTTAAAGGGAATTCGGGAGGATGGGCAAAGATTCTTTATTTCCTGTTTAAAGATGTCATTAGAACTAAATTTATACCAATATCCTGATATCTTTCTTACATTGTCCCAATTTTTAAAAAGGGGGATAGGAGTTCCCCCAATAGTTATCGCCCTATTGCTATTCTTGATGCGGATTCGAAGATCTCTGCGGGACTGATATTAAAGGAAATTAATCAATGGATGAAGCAAGAATCCATCCTCTCCTCTCTGCAATACGGGTTTAGAAAGGGTATCGGGACAGAAGTGGGTCGCCTTCCAGATGCAACTCCTATATATCTGGCTGCCATAGATCTTAGTATGGCCTTTGACAGTGTGGATAGAAATATACTTCGGGGGAAATTGAAAAGTCGGGGGATGCCCAAAAATCTGCTGTCTATTCTTATTCACCTTCATCTTCACTCTCGAGTGCAGATTAGGTTGAATATGGACGGCCTTTTCTCTGGCCCTCTGGAAATTAGGAATGGACTAAAACAGGGATGTCTCTTTGCCCCGGCACTTTTTAATCTATATGTTTCCGAAGTGGGTACTTGTCTGGAGAAAAGTTCCTTTATTCCTCCAAAAATTTGTGTTACTTCTATTGCCTGGATAGCTAATGGCAACAATTTCCTTCTCATGGACCAGTCCCCTAAAGGCCTGCAACGTATGATTACAGCATTTCATGAATATACGGCTGCAAACCACCTTAAAATCAACTCAAGTAAAACGGTCATAGTTACCCTTTCAAATAAGAATTTAAAGAAAAGTGGGAAGGTCTTTTCCCGGTTTCAGAATAATGAAAAATTGCAGATTCAGACGGCAATGATATAACTGGGCTTCCCGATCCTTAACAAAAATAATCAAGAGCTGTATCGAGAGCACCTCCGAACCAAAGGTACCCCTCTTATAGCACAACTAAAAAAAATTGATACAAAATTTGGTAAATTTTCAATCATTCCACTGCTTCGTTATTTTATGTTAAAAGTAACTCCAAAAATGGTCTATGGTGTAGAAATCTTACCGGATGCCGTAATGATAGTATTAAAGGGTATTATGTACTGGCTCCCGAAATCTATTCCTGTTGAAGTCCTACACTATTAGCTGGGACTATTAACCTGGAATTTCTGGATTAGGTGGCGTAGGCTTTCCCTCTATAGAAGATTATTGTATGACTTGGTAGATAACCTATACAGAATTCTGGGACAAGGTCTTAAAATTGGCATGCCCGGACTTGACCAATTGGTAAAATTAAAAATCTCAAGTAGGGAAACCCTCTCAAAGTTGGGGGTGGATACCAACATTTTGATTAAAAATCCAGTCTATGTGAAAAAACTACTTCGATGTGTAGATTGGTCCAACACCATTGCTAAGGTGGCTAATTCTAAATTATATTTCCACCTCATCACCCACCAGAAGGCATTGTGGGTTGTGGAACGATATCTCAAAAAATATCCTAGTCGAGCTCTCCATAACAAGATCATGCGATTTCGCTTTAATGTTTGTAATACAGGCCAAATCATGGAGATTCACTCTAGAAATAAACACAGAGAAACAACTAATATTGAGTTTCTCTGTAGGTTTTGTCATGAGCCTGAAGAGAAAAAAACTGTATATCATCTCCTGCTAGAATGTAAGCCATTAATGGCAGCACAAATCAAGTACTTTGCCAAATTTGTAAACTCAATTGATCGTGTGTTAACGGAAATGTTATGGTGGGAAATGATGCATGGTTCTGGTATAGCTTTAAAGATAGCGGTTGTTCGATTTCTGAAAGATGTCTGCAACATTATTTGAACATTGAGTATGCAGTAGGTGTGGTGGTTTTAGTAATAGTACTTAATGATGGGGTTTGTATTGTGATAATGTAATACTTCTGTCTGCCGATTTTATATTGGATTTTTAGACAGTTTTACATTTTGGAAAGGTTTATTTAAACCATATACAAATAAAAATTAATAAAAAATTAAACTTCCTATTCCTGAAGAATCTTCCCACGTCCGAAAGACCTCTCGCTGCCTAAAGTGCTCATCCCAGGGGCACGCCATCCACAGTCTTCACGTGCGCTTCATTACAGAAGCTGCACCCCGCAGTTGCTGCGTACTGTTCGTCTGTTACAGTTTAGACCTGCTGCAACTCAGCAGCCGTCCTCAACCCTCCAGAGAACTTTATAACAAGACCTCAAGGAATACAGCACGTGCACTCACGAACGCTTTGCTGTATAGTGCACCTACCCGTGACTAGTGCGACACTAGTGCCGCCTGAGAGAGTTCCCTGTACTAACATCCCCTTTTATTATTTTAACCACTCTGTTGTTTTTGGACTTTTCATTATTGCAAGACTACTCTCAAGTTCTCTGTGGCAAGCTCGTCAACTTTACCTTTCAATACCATCATTCTTGTAAGCTCCAGTATTAGGGAGGTTAATCAGGTCCTTTTTGATTTCTCTTAGGTTCTTAAGTACACGCCTACTATAAGAACGGCTTGAGGTAATACTGAGAGCCTTCTGTGTCAGTTTAGTTAGGTGGTCACTTGTTACTAATCTGTTTTTTTAACCTTCTTACAGCATTGGTTGGCGTTGCGCGTGTGCCCCGCTCTTATGTGATCAACCCTGTCTGTCCATTCTATAACAGCAGCAGGGTGTATCATAGAGAAGAGTTCCCTCAAGTTCAGGGGGCCCGGGTTCTGGGAGAACCCGGTTTAGGAGTCAAAGTCCGAGGAAGTCACCTCCTGGTCACCGCCCCGGTCTGATCCGTGGTGAGTAACACTATCACAGCTGACTAATAAAGTGGTATTATTAGCTATGCGTATCCGATAGGCTGATGAAGTAGATACCTTCCTGCCTAGAGCATATGTTTTGCTTTCTTTATTGGGCAGTACCTTGCAGATGCTAAAGGAGTTCCTGCTCTTTTTCTTGTGGTTATGACCACTAGGGAGTCAGGGTTCAACTGCCCCCTAATGTAGAAGGGGTTAGTAGGTGCAGGTTTAAAGGTCTCATCGATACAGCGATTAACTGCTCTGGCTAGGGAGGGTGTAGTAAAAGAAGTTTGAATGCATTTAGCAAATGATTGCCATAGAGGAATAAACTGCCCAACAGACCTTCTCCTCTAAAATGTCATCAACAAATTCTGTGTCCTGTAGTACTTGAGTCGGGATCTTAAAATTATCAGCTGCTTTAATAAGCAGATTCAGTATAATCTGGTGATGCATCAGGAAAGAAGCAAACTGTTCCTGGTCTTCAGGAGATGGCAGCAGATAATTGTCAGGATAATCGTCTTCATACTGATCCTGTGATCATCATCAGCTTAACCAGGACCATGCTTGATCATTTTGGTCCTGAACATCCGCAGTTAAAAGGACTGGTGTGTGTTGGACAGCTGATTGCGACCTTAGAGATTTATTAGGCAGTCCCCCTTCTCCTTGATTGAAATATTTTTGCTTCAAAGGGTTCATTTGCAGGAGGTTTACAAAACAGGACATGCTATGCATTGTTTTTTCAGACCTTTTGTTTGTCCAATACCCTCTGCAAGGAGCTTCATTAAAATCAAAAGCTTTATGATCATCTTCAGCTTGATGGGTGTGATGCGACTAATGCCTCTGACAAAGGGGATGAGTCTAATGTAGACTGTCTCGGCGTGCCTTCTAAGGGTGTGGAAACTTGTTTTGAAACTGCGACTTGAAAACTATTAGAAGAGTGTCACTGCGCACAGAAAAATATGAATTGTTCAGATAATAACAATCATGATCCGATGCTGTAAGTAATTGAAACCACACATCAAATTGTGAGAAAATTCTTCATTGTATTGTAAGGTACTAGCCGACACGTGTTTCAACCCTGATGGTCGTTTTCAAGGCTATTTGTTACCCATAGTACAGTACATTATTGAAAAAAAAGAATATACATCAAAATCCACCCATGATGGAACATAATATAAAAATGAAATAAGGTTGTAGCATACCACACCAGTTGGTAGAAGGTTTGGGATGAGCAGACGTATATGAAGGAAAATAGGAAATAAAAGACAATGAATTCATATTCGCTATCGTGGATACTTTGCTTAGAAAAAATAACATTTGTTATATGTATACATAATCCAAAGAAATGTTATTTATGTTAGTGTCTCCATACATAAAGAGCACGTAGTGGGACATGTGACCCGCGCCCACGATCACCCGTCTGGAGTCCATACAAGTCTAGCCCATGTAGAGGACTTTGTATAAAGTGAAGTCCAAAATTACAAAGTAAAATGCACCTCTGCAACCGTGACATAAATTATGTAATGAGAATCTAATGTGCAATAAAAGGAGGCAATTCCTTACCCTCCGGATGCACAAGTTGTTATTCGAAACTGTAATTGGTATTGTGTAATTGTAAAGTCCGTATTGCCAATTATAAAAAACACAAACGATATGTTGTGCACTCATATATAATGTTGCCTACCTTAGATAGGGTATTTTCAAGTGACCTCGAGTCAAGATATCGCCTGGTCAGTTAGCACAAAGTCAATGGTTTAAATCACTGCGTCACTGAAAGCAATATATACGTATAATTAGTATGCCTGATGTTAAATTTGAGGTGTATAGCTCCTGTAGAGTTAAAATTTACCTTTCATGGGTAAGAGAATCCCCGCAATCAATAAGCTCGCTCCCCCGATTGAGTGGAGGGTTCACCTTTAGAAAGACTCCTGCAGCCGGAAGCAATTCTATCCATTCCAATCATTCAACGAACTTAAAGGCTGGTGAATAGCGCACAATTCTAAGTATCTTTCACACTCGACTCAATTTATACTTGTTTTGAAACTGGTTTGTATTGAATGCTTTTTGACGTACCATCAGAGTTTGTCTAAGATGTTTGTTTCGACGCATGTCGTTCGGCATGCAAAATTTCTTTATGCGTGGTAGTCAGCTCTCCAGATAACGTGCGTACCAGGCCTTTTTATGCATGAAAATCTTGTAAATACGACAGCTTTATTATTTTCCTGTGTACAGAGGGCAGTGCAAAGGTCAGTTTACTTGACAGAAACTAGAACGTTTCTTTTGATTTTTATCTACATGGACGAAATTGCATTCCATGCAGAAAAGCCTCTGAAACAGAATGTATTTCTCCGAAGTGAAAGTGTTGTTCAAAAACCAAACAAATGAAAGTTACATTTGTAATTGAAAGAGAAACTGAGCAAAACCTGTCCCCGTTATAATCCAGACCAGTATTTAACTCTGTAACGCATCATACATGGTTCGTCCAACATCTAGGCACTGTGATTATTATCCCTCTGTCAATACTCTGAAGGACGTTAGCCAATAAGATAGTTCAGCCGGTTGAGTGCTTGTTGCTGCAATCTGTGCATGATCCGTAGGTTGCAGGTTCGAATCCCGGCAAGACCAACTCAGCCTTTCACCCATTCAAGGTCGATAAAGGAGAACCAACTTCGGTTTGGTGATAATTGTGATAAATCTGTTCTATGTACAGCACTTTGCCAAAAGTGCTATATAAATTACCATTTGACCATGAGATTAGATGACAATGCATTACTTTCCGTAAAAGCATTTCTGATGGTTGCATCTGCTTAGATTCACATGCTGTGCATAGTCCGACATCCAGTGGTCACTGCAGAGTATTGCATTTTGTTTTTCGTAGTCGAAAAGGGGAAGTCGACAAGGCGTGTCTAACACTAACCCTATAGTGACGTGCAGTGTACCCACAATTCCTCACGCATCGAGGTCCCTCTGTTTGTACTTTTTCTGCCCTGAGGGAGCCTATTAGACGTGAATGAGTACAGAAAAGAGATATAGAAGGAAGTCTATGTTCCTTCCATCCAAGCCGGGAGGAAGGGTGGGCGCGTGTGAATCTAAGCAGATACAACCATCAGAAATGGTCCATGCATCTCTGCGGGAGTTGTAAATGTCCAAATTCTATGATCACAGGAGCCAGGCTGCTAAGTTCATGGTCTGAGGGCATGGATGCAGTGTCCTGCCCTTGTCCTGTGACAGCATGTTGTACGGGCAGGGAAGTTTCACTGGAGGAGATAGGGACATCTCCATCAAGTGAGCGAACCATGGCTGTCTGGCCCACATAGGGGCCATCAGTATCATGGTAACTTGTTCCTGGTGCATCTTGTGCACGATCTTGTTGAGAAGGGGAGTCAGGGGAAAAGCGTTAACAAATGTCCCTGACCATGATATCGATACTGTTCCCCTTGGATTGGTTCTGGGGGTGTCTGGAGGCGTAATCTTGGCATTGGGAGTTCTCCAGAGTTGCAAACAGATCTATTTCTGGGAATCCCCATTGTGTGAAGACGTCGAAGACAATGTCTTCATGTAACCGCCATTCGTACTCCGAGGGCAGAGGGAAGTCTTTGCCGAGTTTGTCTGCTAGCAGATTGAGTTCCCCTGGTACATGTTGTGACAGTAGGAACATGTGTTTGAGAGCCCACTTCCAGATGTTCTGGGACAGCTTGGACAGTCCTGGAGAGTGAGGGCCCCCTTGCTTGTTGAGATAGTACATGGCTGTGGTGCTGTCCGTGAGGGCTAGCACTGTCTTCCCTTGCAGGTGTGCCTGGAAGGCTTTCAGTGCCTTGAACACAGCTAGTAGCTCCAGTAAGTTTATGTGCTTGGATGCTATGCTCGGAGTCCAAACTCTGTGAGCAGTCTGATGGGATAGTTGAGCCCCCCATCCTGTGAGGGATGCGTCTGTGGTTAGAGTGGCTTCCACTGTGGGGGTGGGGAATGGTTTCCCTATTACCAGGTTTTCCTTCGACCACCACCGTAGCGAGAGAACCAAGGCCTGCGGGACCACCACTAGATCGTCCCATTGTCGGCTGGCCTGACACCACTGGCTGTTGAGCCACTCTTGCATTGGGCGCATGCGCAGGCACGTGTGAGGTACCAAATAAATACATGACGCCATCATTCCTAGTAAGCGCATTGCTTTGCGTACCGTCACCTCTCGACCGGCCACATATTGAGGGATCTGAAACAGCATGTTTTGGACCCTCTCGTTGGAGGGGAAGACGAGGCCGTCCTTTGTTCGAATTAGAGCCCCTAGGAATTGTTTGATCTGGCTGGGGTCTAAACTGGACTTCTTCTCGTTGATGGAGAAGCGCAGTTAAAACAAAAGGTCTACAGTCTTTTGGGTATTTGAGAAGCATGTTTCGTACAAATCCCCTGTTATGAGCCAATCGTCGAGGTAAGGGTATACTGGGATGGACAACCTGCGCAGGTGGGCCGCTGCCACTACCTTCGTGAATACTCTTGGTGTTGATGCTATGCTAAAGGGTAGCACTCTGAACTGGTAGTGTTTGCCCTCTATCATGAACCTGTGCGCTGGCAACATTAAAATATGAAAGTATGCATCTTTCATGTCCAGTGTGGTCATGTAATCTCCCTGTGAAAGCAGGGGATTACCTCCTGTAGAGTCACCATACGAAGCTTTTGAGGTTTGACAAATTTGTTCGCTGGGCACAGATCTAGTACAGGGCGCATGGTTAAGTCCTTTTTGGGTTCAAGGAAGTACACTGAATAAATACCTTCCGTTACCTGAGATAGAGGCACGACCTGTATAGCTCCTTTTTCTAGTAGTTGGTCAACTTCTTGAAGAAGGATGGCAAGGTATTCTGGTGACATGTGTCGTCCCCTTGGGGGTCTGTACGTAGGGGAACTGTTGAATTCTATACAGTAACCGCGGGCTATGGTTGATAGTACCCAGCGGTCTGATGTTATACCCTCCCATGCTGGAAGAAAGGATGTTAACCGGCCGCCGACCGGCGATGCATGGGAGGGGACCCGAATCTTTGAGTCATTTGGTGTTGGTGGCCTGGGAACCTCTAGGGGTGGGACCCCGACCTCTTCCCTTGCCACGACGTTGTCCTCTTTGGTTGTATTGTCCACTGGTGCCTTGGTTAGAGGACCAGTTACCGGCAGAGTAGTGCTGCTGCTGTTGTTGCTGCTGGCATTGGCTTCGAAAAAAGCGTTTGTTGCCATAACCACGTTTGTTGGGGCCTTGAAATTTGGTCTAGGGTTTTGATGGTGTCAAATTCCTTCTTTGCGGTCTCTAGTGCCTCATCCACCGCCTTACCAAAGAGGTTGGCATCTTCTATATGTTTGTTAATTAGAGATGCTTGTGTTTCAGGTTTAAAGCCTGAATTACGTAGCCATACATGGCGTTTGAGGAGGATTCCTTGGACCAGGGAACGGCTGTTACGCTCACCTGGCTCCCACAGGGGCATCGATCGGACCTGGATGCCTACCCCCGGGCATCCGGATCAAGCCCATCAGCCCCGGGAGCAGGCATCCAGACATTTACAAAAACCCCAGCAGCCCCAGCTAGGGGCTGTCTGGGTTCAGTCCTGGCGCCGTAGGCACCAGGCTCATAATAAAAATCAGTCCTGGTGCCATAGGCGCCAGGCTCATAGACATTACTTACCTCATGCAGACCATGCTGCAAATAAATCCAAGCCAACGTGAGGCCTGGATGGGACTATTTTACTACAGGGACAATTTTTTACTCGGGTGTGGTCCTGGGGAACTTCTTTCCTGGGACTACTTTGGCGGCTATTTAAACCACGCCCGAACAGCAACACATGCTTTGTGTTATTCTGCATCCAGCAGCGCGACTCTCACCGTGCCTGCAGCCAGCATCCAGTCTTCTGCCACGCCCGTGTGCCTGCAACCAGCATCCAGTCTTCTGCCACGCCCGCCTCGAATCCGGAGCTCCTATAAGAGGTGAAAAGGACAAGGTCAGAAAACGAACTTATTTCAAATCCTCACCTGATTCCGGATCCATTTCATCTCCCGACCTGGAAAGTACATCAGTCCTGCACGTGTTGCTTCGCCAGCTCCAGCACGGCACCATACTCACCAGTTCTCACAGCATCTTTCGATCCGGCACTGTCTCCATCATTTCTTCGCCGTACTCCGGCACATAGGGGCACAAGAATAACAAGGTGAGCCAAGGGAATCAACAAATACCTCTTAACACCATAGACTTACCTGATTTACCACCGGCGGTATTATTCTCCATATCTCAATATGCCGCATCTGTAAAGAGGGAGAAAAACAACACGTTAACACATGCAATAGTTACCGGACAGCGTTGGCTAACACAGACTCTTACCTGAAAGCCAGCAGCAGCTACGAGACCTTCTTCTCACAAACTCAGTTGCAACTTAAGGAAGGGGACAAGAGTGAACATCGGGCACATTGAACTCTTTGAACTTGATACTTACCAATCCTGCCTGGGACTTCAGAGTCAATGCTTACCGGAACTCTCCCAACGCCTTCAAACCAGTGAAGTAACTGGTATCTACGCGCCCTTGCAAGACACGCAGGTTGGAGAGCTCATCTTTTACAAACATAAGGTGAGGTTACTAAGGGGATATCGGAGGTGATTAGTGGGGGAGAGCGAGAACAGTTGGGAGGCCATCACTAAAACCCACATGTGGCTAATCCCTGTCTCCACTTGAAGTATTTTCCTGAATGTTCAGCAGACAAGACTAGGCGGGCCAGTCCAGACAGTCATCTCTGCACTAGGCATCACGTTGACGGAGACCGCAGCTGTCCGGGTCCGATCGACACCCCTGTGGGGTCCAGGTGAGTGTAACAGACAGCTGCGACCTCCTCCAACGTTAAGCGTAGTGCAGAGATGACAGACTGGAACGCCTAATCTCGTCTGCTTGACTCGTAGAAATATTCTCCTGCAAGTGGAGAAAGGGATTTAGCCACCTGTGGATTTTAGTAATGGCACCCCACTGTTCTCCCCACTAATCATCACCGATATTCACTTTCAGTAAGCTCACCTTATGTTTGTAAATGATGAGCTCTCCATCCTGCGTGGAATGCAGAGGCGCGTAGATACCAGTTACTTCACTGGTTTGAGGGCGTTGGAAGAGTTCCGGATGAGTATTGACTCCAAGGTTCCAGGCGAGAACCCGTAAGTATAAAGTTCATTATGTCCGATGTTCACTCTTGTACATTCCTTTTTTGTGTTGCAGCTGGATCCAAGGGAAGATTGTCTTGTGGCAGCTGATGGTGTTCAGGTAAGATTCTGTATTACCCAACACTGTCCGGCAAAAGATGCATGTGTTTAAATTGCTGGTTTCTCTCTCCTTACAGGTGCGGCGTAAGAAGTTGCGGTTTGTTACAGATTAATGCCTCGGGTTGTTAATCAGGTAAATCTATGGTGGAGAGGTTGTATTTGTTGGCTCTCTCGGCTCACCTTATGTTTCCTTTGTCCCCTAGATGGTGGAATTCGGCGGAGAAAATGATGGAGGCTGCGCCGGATCGAAAAATGCTGTGAGGACTGGTGAGTATGGCGCGGCGCTGCAGCTGGCGATGCGTGTAGAATAATGTCCTTTTCAAGTTCGAAGACGTGATGTATCCGGAATTCAGGTAAGGATTGAAATAATATCTGTTTTCTAACCTTTCCTTCTTTCTTCTATTGCTAGGAGCTCTGGATTCGAGACGGGCGTGGCTGAAGACTGGATGCTGACTGCAGGCACGGTGAGCGTTACGCTGCTGGATGCAGAATAACACGAAGCATGGGCTGCTGTTCGGGAGTGGTTTAAATAGCTTCCAAAGTAGTTCCAGGTAAGAAGTCCCTAGAACCACACCCGAGTAAAAAATAGTCCCTGTAGTAAAATAGTCCCATCCAGGCCTCACGTTGGCTTGGATTAATTTGCAGCATGGTCTGCATGAGGTAAGTAAAGTCTATGAGCCTGGCGCCTAAGGCGCCAGAACTGAACCCAGACAGCCCCCAGCCGGGGCTGCTGGGGTTTTATTAAATACCTGGATGCCTGCTCCCGGGGCTGATGGGCTTGATCCGGATGCCCGGTGGTAGGCATCATGACAACGGCCAGCCGTTTCTGCAGCATCCAGAGTATTTTTAATGATGCTTTGGTTGATTAAGGTCCCTTCAGTCACCGTGGCTAGAAGCCGAGTACGTAGGGGTTCCGGTACCTCCTCGATGTCCTTACGTAGTTTGCTCCATTGTGCATCTGTGTAACTTGCCAGCAAAGTGTTGTTGTTGGCAATTCTTGCGGAAAAGGCAGCCGAGGCTGTAATCCTCTTTCCTAGGGCATACAATTTTTTACCCTCTTTATCTGGTGGTGCCTCCCTAGTTGACAGCGGGACCCCTGCTCTTTTCCTTGTATTTGTCACCACTAAGGAGTCTGGTACAGAGTGGCCCCTAATGTATAACGGGTCCGATGGGGAAGGACTAAATAATTTTTCTATCCTCGGTAGACCCCCTCTGATCAACGCGGGTGTAGATAGTGAAGGAATAATTGGTCTCTTAAAAGAGGCGAGAAGGGTAATGGTTTGGCTGACAGGGGGTTTCTCCTTGATGATCTTTTCTACAAAGTCTACGTCAGGAGAAATTTCACCAGTCTATATTTCGAAATGAGATGTGAGTTTTGCAATCACACTGCGCAATGACACTAAGACCAAAATGGTATAATGATTTTTAATGAAAGCTGAAGTAGCCCGACACGTGTTTCGGGCACTTGCCCTTCCACTGAGGCTGTAGTCAGGTTTGATTCAATTGAGAACCAGATTATGGTAAGTGATTAGTTATCGATTTCTCTCGGGCTCCACTGTCACTTGCAGTTGCAACAACATATAAAGTAGCGTTTCCGCGTTACAGCAGCTATAAATGAAGGCGCTATACAAATGCCCAATATTATAACTATAAAAGGCAGTCCGACATACAGTGTATATAAGAAGCGAGTGAAGAGACATTCTATAAAACGTTAGAAAGTATGAGATTCCCCCCACTCTAACAGGCCAAAGCCTGGTGTAGGCCGAAGCCAGCGAGTCGTTGATATGAAGTGAAGAATGGGCGTTGGAAGCGGTTGACGCTTGTAGAAAGTTGTAGAGATATCGTGTAGCGATGTTCGTCAAATGACTGACTACTAATATGTTTAAGTTAAGTTTCATTCAATAATAATGGCGCTAGACAAGAAACTCTGCATACAGCTACACACCACGATCAATCTGAGGGACTTCAATGCATGAAGAACCTTGGGTACAGTACAGGTCACATTAGAGATATTACAAACACACCCAGTCGACGTCGCTTTTCGAACTTTGAAAACAAGTCATGCAATACTCTGAACCAACCACTAGATGTCGGTCTATGCAAAGCATGCGATTCTAAGCAGATCCATAAGCCTCAGAAATGTATACATT
This sequence comes from Ambystoma mexicanum, assembly GCF_040938575.1. Taxonomy (NCBI): domain Eukaryota; kingdom Metazoa; phylum Chordata; class Amphibia; order Caudata; family Ambystomatidae; genus Ambystoma; species Ambystoma mexicanum. The sequence goes on from NC_090936.1 coordinate 990,777,600, forward strand.
CACTTGTGAGAAGGTAGAAAAATATATAATTCAACACCAGTGTAATACAGATAAGAAGTCAGATGCATAAAACAGAGTAGAAACACTTTAGAGCAACACTAATATCGTTCCCCAATACTTCATAAATCCAGCCCTGAGACGAATTAGTGGCTAATGCTCTGAAGTCATCCATTCCAAAACACATACTTTACAGCCTGGTGTATGTGATCGGACGATGCAGTTGATGGTAGTGACTAAGTTTCAAAAGGTTAAGGAAAGCTCAGGTAAACTATGCTCTCCTTCCCACTACCCTAGGGTAAGCTCAAGAAGTGATCATTGACTAGACCACCACCAATCTAAGACAGGAAACAGATGGGTACAGGACATCCACCTGTGCTTGGTCCGGTCGAGGGAAGCCCAGGGTTGTGAGTGAACGGGTCAGTTGTGTGATTTAGTTTTGGTTGGTCGTGGTATCCGTGTTAAAGGCACTGTCCAACTGAACACCCTTGCAACAAAATGATGAAGACTTCCCCAGAGCAGGCGACTTCTAGACACCTCCAGTGAGCGACGAAAACTGGTTGCAACAGGAGTCACCTGGATCAGGCAGCAACAGGCATTGTTCCATGGAGGTATGGGGCAAAGGAGCAGGCGCTGCAAGACCTCTGTTGGGAATAGAAGGCTGAAAATGCAATAGTAGGAGTCTTGTAGCAGATGTTGAAGATCCACCAACAGCAAGGTTGTGCCCAGAAGAGAGCTGGTCAGTCCATCAGGTGGTCCAGGGACACTTCCAAAGGCTCAAAAGGCACAAAACTCGAGCGAGGGGCCAGACTTGCTGTTCCCAACGGTCTTGGGGTCGAAGCACTGACAAATGTTTTAAGGAGCAGGACTGCACTGGAGATGATGCTAATCAGCTGCAAACGTTATCCTTGCGTCGTCAGCTGCTGCACTTCTTCATAGGGTTCCTTGGCTCCAATGATTATCTGTATAATGTTTGCAGAAGCCCTCCTTTTATCCAAGATCTGTCCTGGAAGCTTGCCCAGGTCCACTAAATGGTAAGGATCTGCACCATTCAAACTGGCATTGGCTATCCAATCATGGCTAACCAACGGCCACACATTCTGCTCTGCAACAGACACCACATGACCTGGACTAGACAGTCCCAGCATCCAGCCACACATACAGGCCCACCCCTTTGCCGGCGAAAGCAGCAGCGTTCTCCAGATAAGGGCATTCCATATATGCCAATTACGGACCAGAGGGCACAGAAAAGGCCAATATGGCAAAAGGGCAGGAGATAACCTTGTGGCATTGCCATTTTAGAGTGGTAGCCACTCTATGTAGCCATTTGCGGTAAATGCAAAAGTGCACAAATTAAAAGCTCAAAACACGGTCAAATAATATCTGCTGCCATAGCGCGTCCTGGACATATTACATTTGAAACCAAAAAGCCACAAAAAGCTATATTGATACACCGTATCCTAAACACATTGCACTTTACAATGATGTGTGCAGCTTTAAAAATACAATAACTCCACTAAGGGACAGTCTCCCATTACTCGGTTTTACGGACTAATCAATTTCCCCATGAAAATAAGCACAAAGCAAAGGAAGAAAATCTGAAGGCTTTGATTTACTCCAAAAAGTGAGATCAGTAGTCAAAACAAAGTAAAAAGAAATTATGTCCCATTGCCATCTTTAGGTGGAAAGCAGCAAAAAGAACAGCTTTGCTAACACTACCTAATCTGGGTCTATCATTTTAGATAGGAACAAGACAGTGATCGGGTGAAGAAAAAAACTTAACAAGACAGTGTAATAAAACCGAACAAAGCCCTAGTGCCTTCACAATGCACAGTAAAGTGTTCTAGGGACAGAACCGATTTTTGCTACATATTTGGTGCCCTATTGGTAAGCACACACCAGATATAGACAATGGGTGGAAGAAAAGAGAACGAGACATTTTGCCACGTAGGGAACAGAATCATAAAGGTCTGTACGGTCAGCATTGACACTCCACATTAATGTTGGCCCTCTAGGGCTTAGTATTTGAATAATACAAATGTATACATTATAATTAATAACAGTGCTAGTTGATGGAAACACTTCCTACATACAGCCACAGACCCTTCATGTTATAAGGATATATTTTGTAGATAAATGTACAGTGCCATACACTTCAGGAGAAAAATCATCTCCAAAATTAGCTGTATGTGTAAAATGCATTCACAAAGGGAGAGGTGGTAAGCAAGACAATCTCCAGGGGCAAGAAAGTACCTCAAAAGTCACGTTTTATAGAAGTCAATGGTTCAAAGTTAGGCCATCTGGAAAATGGAGGCAAGTCTCTGCTATACGAGACAAGTGTGGATTCTGTGGCAAACAACCCAGGGAGGACGATAGGAGATCCCAATATAGGGATACAGAGGTCAGTTGAAGATGATGCAGCACGACAGAAAGACTCCCCAATGTTTAGCAATGGAAAATGCAGTAGAGATTTGCTTCCAAAGAGTCTTGATCCCAGACAAACAGGGCTCCTGGGGGTGAATATCTAGAATAATTGCCTACCCCAGAACCAGAAGTACCCACAGTAGCAGTTTCAGTGAAAGTGGCACCAGCAGCACAAAATAACCTGGAAAGCACAAGGCTGCTTTTTCAGGTGTGATTTACAGTATCTGGTACCCAGAGACTTGAACCCTCGGCCTAAAATGAAACCCACGAAGGAAAATCAACAAGTACCTTCCCACAATGTAGCCCCTAGAAGAGACAGTGAAAACACTGATATGAAGACTCACGAAAGACGAAGTAATCTGTGAAGATGTATTCCAGAGACTGGGTGGTATAACCAAAGACAGTCCCACAACAAGAAAGAAGGTGGAAGCGACTCAGCAGTGCCAAAAGGAACCGACGGGTTGAGCTAGTGGTGACTCGTTAAACCTTCCAGGCAAAATGAGCTACTTACAGAAAGCCCTCATACCCTGGAAGAAATCAGTGAGTAGCACTAGCTGTTTCAGCAAGGAAGGCATGACAAAGCAGCTAAGTGGGGTTGGCAGAAGGATGCAGGAAATCCGGGCGAAACTTCCAGGAGAAGAAAACACCAAACGCAACAAGAATACACAAAACAGCAGGAAACGTCTGCTTCTTCCAAGTTACACAAAGATGGGGGAGCATTGGAAGGGGGAACCCTTAAGGGCTGAGCAAAGCCAGTGCAGCAGTCACCATGGTGGGCTAAGGAGCAAGAAGTCCAGTAGCCAACCATTCAGATGCAGCCATGTGGACTGCCACTCAGGTCTGTCAACCCCCATAAGAATTAGGAGGGAGAACCAAGGGACCTAGAATGGGCTGAACCTATTAGAACAAAACAGGAGGCGGCCATGTGGGCTCACCAATAGGACAAATGAACAGAACAGACTTTAGGACTACGTTGTGGTTGCCCTGAAGAAAGGGAGGACTAAAATGCAAAGGGAACAGACTTAAAAAAACCTTTATTGCAGTTTGTTTTTTCCCCAGACCTCTATCTACATTGTGCTTTAAATTGGTTTAAGTCAATAATTTGAGAGGTAGTAGTTTGAGATGTTAAAAGTCTAGACTAGATGTTGGTCGCAAAGTCTCATTACTATGTTACTTGAGCGATGTCCTTGGAGGTTTAGTAGGTCTGGAAGTTTGACTCACAATGGAAAGAGTCTTATATTATGGTCATTGGCAGTTAAGAACGCCCTTCTCGTTTGGCTACGTTCCTTTGGGCAGGTCATTTTGGTATGGACTATAAATAGTGAGACACCATAGATAGTGAGCTGACAGAGGGTATGTGTGCATCTCACTGATGTAATGGTTGTGACAGTTCTTGTGTCTCAAATTGGTGGAACACAGGTAGGTGGTCACAATGCTTCAACTTGCGAGGTGCAGGGGGCGCAATGGTAATTTTTGTGGTACTTGATTGTGATGCTGAAAATGCATTGGAGGGACAGGGCCTTCTTGTCTTATACCTCCTTAAACTGTGTGTTCTGTTTATTTTCTGCACAGACGTCCAGTCTGGATCCCTGGCAGTGCAGCTCTTCATTTTGTTCTTGGTGAACAGTACCCACGGGATACCCTTAGGGCACCCATGGGTAGGGGTACAACCCTGTACTCCTATTGTATGTTGCCCGCAGGGTATGGGCTGGTGACAGCTACATGCTGATGTGACAGTGGCTATAGGTATCCTCAATGTTTGGGATACCCATGCCCTGCCATAGGAATCAATAGATTCCTACACAAAGGCAAGATGGCCACTGGTGGCGACTTGGTTTCCTTTGCTTTACCCCCTTGTTTCTAAAGTCCTGAAAAGCACTGGCTGTTTTCCCTTCCCCTGAATGGTTGTAGGGTGGAAGGACCATATATGGCTCTGTGGGTGCCTCATGGCTGGAGCCTTCCTAGGGGCTGCTTGTTGTGGGCACAGCCTTGGGGGTGAAGCCTACCTGAATGCAGTGAGTAGTCAATATGCATTCTGTGGAGAGTGTCGGGTTTTGGTTGTGCGACAATGCCTGAGCCAGCCCTGACAAACTGGAATGAATGGAGTGTGGTGCACTGAAAGGCTGGGGACTAGCCCCAATCCAAATCCTGTGTTGTGGGTGTCTGATTTCTGGTGAATACCCCGAATGCCTGTGAGCCTGATCAGGTGCTGCCTGGATGAATGCACTTATGTGTGATTGGCTGGCCGAGCCTGAGTGAATGAGGAGTGTTTAGTATAACAGGGGGCCTCACACTCACCTTGTCAGAAGCTGTAACAAGAAACCTGAAGCTGAAGTCATCTTAAGCTTGTATCTTTGAATCAAGTTAGAGGAAGAAGTCTGCGGCTGCATCTCTTCACCAGATCTGAAAACTGCTGTGCTGACTCAAGGACTGAACCAGAGGACCTGGATAGGCAACCTCTTCTTGAGCTACAAGCGAACATCGTGCAACTGCTGCGCTTCAACAAAAGTGGTGTGGAAGCCAGTCCTGTGTGCATGTCCACAGAAGGGATCTTCTTGGGTCCAGAACAGGAGTGCCTGAACCTTTTGTAGCCAAGAATTTAATCTGTGTCACCCAGGGTCCGGAGGAGTGATCGTGACCGCTGGAAGCCAGGTTGCCGATTACTGCCAAGAAGAAGTACCCTGGCATAGTACCACTTGACACCCAGAGCTGCAAAAGTTCCAAATTTCTTAAGAATCCTTCGAGGCGCCTCCCTGCCACTTCATCTGCCCACTTGTCCACTATGCAAGAGGTCCAAACTCACTGCCAGCATTGGAGTGTCTGCCAGTGGTTTTCCTGCCACAAAACTCTGAAGACATCCAGAGTGTCCAGACTTGATGTGTCCGCATTCCAGTCCAGTGGTGGTGTCTATGTCGCCAGAAGCCATCGAGCGGCCTGTGCTGCAGCACCGAAGAATCGAAAGGCAGCAAACCGTGAAATTCCAAAACCCAACACCTAATTCTGCCGCTGCACCCATCGCCACCGAAAGTCATCTGAGACCCACCAAGGGTTTTATCTTCTTCATGCTAGAGCTTGTCGGGGTCCACAGCAAGTTTCACTTTTTTGGGACATCCACAGCCGGAGTAACAACCCACCAACGGAGACCACTGCAAAGACCGAAAGTGCAGCCTTTCCGACACCGCTTGGTTCCCTCTTTATTCTCCCCATCAACATCCCAGTGACAACTCCTTCCAAAGAGGGTCCATCCTCAAGGGGTCTTGTCGGGTAAGGCCAAGAAACTCCACAACTTCGCCTGGCAAGGGAAACAAGGTACTGTGACGAGGAAGAGCATCTTCCATCCTCAGGAATCATCCAGGGGTCGCAGATTAGTCGTGGATCCTGTTCTCCTGTGGCTTCCTAGGTACTTTGGGGTTGTGGGTTCCGTAGAAAAAGAATCAGCGCATTATTGAACATATTTGGACTAGGCTATAAGATACAAGATAAAGTACACCTTAACGTGTCCCTTACAGGTTGCCCAAGTGGGGGTGGGGGGATCCTCAGAGTATTGTCCATCTACCTAAACCATTTAAGTGCCAAAAAGGACGAGCTATCTCGTCCTTGACATTACCTCCGTATTGCCAAGGACGAGATAGCTCGTCCTTTTTGGCACTTCATTTTGTGTGATTTTTCAAAGCAGGGATCGCACAAAAATGAAATCCAACCCCTGGGCTATGTGAGGAGTGGGTTTCTTCTCACGGCCCGGGGGTTGGATTTCCTTCAGTTTCACGTCAGCATGCGTAATGCGTGCTGACGTGAAAAAGTAAATTTCACTGCAGCAGCCATTTTCGGCTGCCGCAGTGAAATGAGAAGGTGAGTCTCCACCTTTATCCCCCTCGATCTGAGGCACTATTGTGCCGTTCAGGTCGAGGGAGGTGTCGTTGGAAAGGGTAGACTCTCCCCTTTCCAACAACTCCTTCTTTGAGGCATTGCTGGGCGCAGATCGGGCACAGGGCGCTCGATCCACGCCAAGCAATGCCAATAAACCACCAGGGATATGTTTGTAAAGTGGGGGGAAGAGGGGGCTGCTTACTATGTAAGCGGCCCTCTCCCCACCCAGCCCCCAAAGCATGGGGCCACAAGTATTGGTCCCCCTGGCGGAGGGGCCAAAAATAAATAAATACTTTTAGGTTGGGGGGGTAGGGGGGTGTCCACTAGACCACCAAGATTTTTTACATTTTTACAATGAAAGGGGGGTGGGCCTCCCCTCTCCCCAACTGGATGGGGGCACCTCATGTAGCCCTACCTGGGGGCAGATTTCTGCCCCTAGGAAGGGGTACATGAGATGCCCCCCCCCCCCATCAATTTGGGGTGGGGGAGGGCCAACAGAAATCTTACCACAGGCCCCCCCCCCCCCAAGCCTGGGGCAGTACGTCTTCCCCACCCTGGGGGCAGATGGGCATACTAATGTGCCCATCTGCCCCTAGGAAAGGGGCAAAACAAAACCCTCCAAATGGGCCAAATGGATGGGGGGCATCTCATGTAGCACTCCCTGGGGAGAAGCTGTAACGCAGGCCAGCCAGAGGTCCAGGATGGTAGGGGGTCATATCCCTGGCCATGGGCACCCTTCTCCCATGTGGGTCGATATTCCCCAAACCCAGCAGCGGATGCACGGAGCCCCGGAAGGGTCCCCGACCTTTCCCAGGAGGGAACAGGTGTAACGCAGCCCAGCCAGAGCTCCAGGCTGGGCTTGGGAATTGTCGATCCACTTGGGTGACGGGTGCCCAAGGCCTGGGACATCACCCAGACCACCCTTGAGCTCTGGCTGGGTTGCGTTACACCTTTTCCCTCTGGGAAAGGACGGGGAGCACGCTGAGGCTCCCTGAAACCGCACTGGACTTGTGGAGGGTCAACTTATATGAGGGACAACCACCCAAGGCCAGGGATATCCCCCCCGACCACGTGTTGTTGGCGGCGTGTTTCGGTGGGTGGGCAGAGGGAAATGTCTGAAAATTGGGGGGAAGGGGTTTTGCCAAATTTCAGACTTTGCTTGGGCTTGTGGGTAATAAATTCTGGGGCGATTCGCACAATTCAGACCTCTGTGGATTCCCACGAGTGTCTTTGTTTTCGAAATGCATGGGGTTACCAGTTTTCCTTGGTGGCTTCCACACCCTAGGCCCAAATCTGTAGGTTGTCCACTAGAGCAAAATCCCTCAAAATCTGCTCTGTCGAAAGACTTGGGGTTACCAGGAGTTTAGCCTTTTCCCTTTGCGCCCCGGTAGGTGCACCCACACATATGAGGTACCGTTTTCATCAGGACACCTGTGGGAATGCGGGAAGGTAGGACAATTGTTGTGCTTGCATGGATTTCATACCGTTTTTGAACATTTGGGGGGAAGGGGTTTTGCCAAATTTCAGACTTTGCTTGGGCACACAACGTTTCCCAAATGTGACCTACATTTAGTCGCTGCTTTAGGCACTATACACTTGTTACCTGCACAAGTCACCTACCCTTCAAAAGGACTGCCTGTGCTCTTTCAAAAAATGTATGCATGGCATTCCTCACCACATTATTTTTCTTTACTTACACATGCTAAGTACATCTGTTCAGGCCATAAGCATAAAAAAACCTTTGTATCATGGCTCAGTTTTTGTCTTGTGGTATTGCTTGTTTTATGAAACATTACAAAAAATTTATGATTTCCTGGAAGAGTCTGGGGAATGTAGCAGGGCATTGCTTTTCTCAAAATTCAAAGAAGCCATTGCCTTACCGGGAACAACCATGTCCACAACATACCTTTTTTATCTGTCATTTTCCCAATTTGTCCCCAAACTATGACATTTTTCCCTACATAGTTGCCTGAACTGCGCAAATCACCCCGTCTTAAACTTGGAATTTTGTCTACTTTTCAGAAATGTATACTTTTCGGTCTTCCCATTCAGCTTTCCCACTCTCCTCTTCCATTCTGTCGACGCATGTCCTATTGGAAAAAAGGGCCAAAATCGCCTACCTCTCACAAAACGGCTGGTAACTATATCAATATGTTTTTTTGGTTTTCACTCAACCTGTTCTTGAAAGCCTGGAAAATAGCGAATTCAGCACAGCAAACCATTTGTTCCTAGCTCTAACAAGAAAAAAACCACAGGCTTCTTTGGACATCCTTTAATTGGCATTTTCTGGAAAAATCCAAAATGTTCTCCTTTTTGGTTATTTTCTCTCACCCCCCTACAACAAACTAGGATTCCTTGGCGGAGTTATGACCGCCTGCATGTGGGAAGAAAAGGGGCCGAATATGGCAGCAATATCTCATGTAACAAAAAAGTTACAAGGGATTGAATGGCGACATACCAAAATCACCAAAAAAGGCCTTGGCACTGGGTGGGAATCCCCTTGGCAGTTAAGGGGTTAAAGAAAGCATTTTGCCAATGTTCCTAATCTAACCTGCCTTGCTACAGTGTGTGTGTATATATATATATATATATATATATATATATATATATATATATATATATATATATCATTATCCAACGCTTTATGATGCCTATACTTTTTAATAACTGTCAGCAGTTGGTGCATTCCAAGTTGAATCTAAAGTATATTGTGGTACCAGATAGATGTGTATATATTTATAATTATGAGGCTAGTTACCGGAGTAAAAAGTGAGTTATTTATTGATGTATATATTTATCTGAACCTTATTTTATATAAAACATCAGAGGTAGCGCATAACAGTGTGTGGACATTCCTTTGGTGGGGCTTGGGGATTCACTGTACTTAAGAACCAGCCTGCATCACCTCCCAAGGGTCTGTGGGCCCGAACACGAGATTGGGCGGTATCCCGGCAGTAATACCGCCATCACGGGTTGGTTTTTAACGGGAAATCCCCATTGGGCCCAATTGGGGCATTTTCGCTGCAATTATCGCAAGCTAATACCGCCAGCTGTAATTGTGCCGAAAATGGAGCACTGAATGGGATTTTCACCTCCAGTAAAAAGCTGGAGGTAAAACAGCCCATTTAGCGTCCAACTCGTGATCAGGCCAGCCCTTAAATGCTGCGGTATTAGCGTTACCGACGGATTTAAGGGCTACAGCCCAACTCATGATCAGGCCCTTAGCCTTTAGTTGCTCGTCCATAATAACAGAGAACTTTGGCTGGGGTGCTCTGTGCTTCAACCCTATCTATATAAGGGGGCAGAAATACAGATACCCCCTCTCCAGGCTTTACAGTGAGGCTGAAAGATTAAAGGCGTCACCATGAATGGAAATACAGTAAAGTACAGTCAACAGCAATTCATGTAGATCAGGAAGTAGTACAGTGCAGTACCAGTTAATCTATGCCAACAGCGAGCTGCAATATAAAGGAATAATATGTAAAGTAGTGCAGCGGGCCCATTATTAGTTGAGGGCTACTAAGGAGCATAGCTTCAGGGGTTAACAGTTTAGGGTAGTGATTACTACAGTGGAACAGCGATTAGTATAAGGAAAAGACATACAGTAGACAAAAATAAATAAGGGGAAAAAAGGAGTGGATAATAAGTGATCTAAGTTATCAGGGGCCAGAAATACAGTGCCAACAACTAATTTAACCAGGTAACTTAGCATAGCAAATCAACAATGCAACTGGGCCACGTGTGAGCAGTAGAGTAGGCGAGAATTAACCTTCACCTTCAAATGAATAGTAATAAGGAAATAACCCTAGCTTAAGGTAACAAATGACACTTTCCCACAGGTAGAGTCTTTATATTAGGATTTCAAAATAAGGCAATTTTAGACAGGTGCGTTTATCATCTTCAACTTTCTCTATTTTAGTGAAAACATGTTAACCATGCGGTTAAAGATTATTCTATTTATTGGTCATTTATAATGTGCCTGTACACAAGTTATGAACATAGACTGATAAGTGTGTGATTTAGTAAAATCAAATTAGCCATAACTAAGTTAATTGCGAGTAGAAATATGGGTACTAATCTAGTTCTCCCTTTAATGCATTAACAAATTGTTACGAATTAAACATGGGATCTGGCTACAGGAAGACGTATTCTAATGAACTCTTACAAGTACATATGATAATAATTCCCCCCACCCTGTCAACTCCACTCCAATTCCTTCCCCGCTGATGTCCGACACACACCAGAATCTCTCTAACATGCTCTGTGAAGTAACCTAAATTCCAATCCACCCTGACTCCCGCGTTCAATCACTCCCTTATAAATCACATTCATACACAAAGAATACATTTAACATTGCTAGAAAAACGCTCACCCTGTACAAGGTTTATGAGCGGTCTTCCTTCTCCCATGTGTATGTCATTGCGATAGACTCCTACTGGAATACAATATAGTTTCATTTTTAAAGGGCCACAGTAACTACCCTGTGTGAGAAATAATTAGGCTAACTATGGAATTCCGCAAGTTGTTTACTCTTTTAACCAGTTGATTTTTCTTTGACCCGTTAGTGGTGAAGATGGGCTGTATTTCTGTATGGAAACCGTTACTACCCAAAACTGTTCGAAGATGAAAAAATACTATCACATGCTATGCGCCCAGAATAAGTAATGACACTGTGTATATATCATGTTATGTTAATATTTATTAAAGAGTGCAGACTTTAGCCACCAAGTGGTTTCTTGGAGCTTACGAGAAATATATCTCAAAATTGAACAACTTAGTTCTAATAAGAGATGTTCAAAAAAAGTAATTAAGGCTCATGTATTAGCCGGTTGTTGCTAATACTTTCCACAAGAGTTTTGCAGAAACCATCAGATCTGGAGAGCTTCAACTAATAGGATGTAATATATTTTTGGAGGAGCATGCAACTTGCTTAATCAAACTGCAACCTACCCTCATAATGCAGATAACTAATAGACTTTCAGACCCGCCCCTAAAACCCCAAATGGCTACGTACTGTAGCATCTGCCGATATTAAAATAGGATTTACTGTGCTTTTGGATTCTACTACTGCCTTTAAAGTAAATTATACTCTGGGCTCTCCACTGTCTGCAAGGGTGCACTTTAACTATGGATCTAAGAGGAATCTGGAATAAGCAACAAAGCATAAGCAGGACCTTGCTAATGTTTAGAGAAAATATACTGAACCTTTTAGTCATGACACTCAATGACTGATTCTCTTATTTATCTTGCATACACTTGGACAGAGAATCCGATGTGATTATTTTACTCAAGCTCCACCACCACTCGCCCCACAAACTCCTGCATGACATGTTCTGCAGTATTTGAAGCATGCATATGTGCTTTTAAAAATTCTACAGAGAGCCTTCATAGTTGCTCAATATCCTAAACAGCACATTTCCTCACATACCAGTGTGAGTAGATGGGCAGGGTGCATAGGGTAGTTGCAGTTTAAAGGTGGCATTTGTGGGGTGGGCGTTAGACTAACATTTAGGAGGGTATAATAAAGGTACCTCAAAAGGTGCCACGCTTACCCGCCATATCGTCATGATCCAGGTAATCACCAGCACGGTCTTCCTCAATAGGATTCAGCTCTTCCACATTTTCTTTTTGCTGTCTTTGAAAGTCTTCTACCTCCTTTGCAAAGTGTGCTCCCTACAGGAAATAGACAAGGTGAGCAAAAGACATTGCCTATGGATGTAACACCAGTGGCTTCTTTCCACAATACGTTTGCTCCATCACAGTCCTTTCATGCCCCCATCCAGTGGTCTCACCATTCTCCGCTGCAACTGCTTCTGGGCTGCGATCCGTTCCTTTAAGTGCTTCCAGTAGAGGACTTCCATATCTGCGAGAGAAAGGAGCACAATCTGGGGTCAGGGGGCTGTGAACCCACCATATCTGAAAGATTATTAAACTATTGAACGCCAGCTAAGGGGGCCAATTTCCCAATGACCATCACAAAATTCAGGCAGACAGTGATTACAAATAGAAGTTATTTTCCATAGTGACTACTGTACATCAGTATATGGTCCCCTTTACTCCACATTTGAGAATGCCTTCCTTAGTAAGGGGGTGGGTCCAGGCCAGGAAGCAAAGCAGCATGATCTTATTCTTAAAACAGTGCAGGAGCAAATGTGTGGACATGCCTCCCACATATGTCCACCCTTCGTGAGCTACCAGGCTCAAATGTGTAATTTTAGCAGGACCAGAGGAAAGATGAATAGGAGAAGTACACCGACTCCGTCCAGTAACTTCTTACTCCCAAATCCTGTCCCCTTTCCTCCCTACTGTGCGAGATCGCAAAAGAATCCCATCAAAGAGGATGGCTAAACCTGAAACAGTGGTCATAAAAAGAGAAAGGCTTTCAGATAAAACATGTGAAGCAGTACTGCTTCAACAAGCTGCACACCTGTACTAGAACCATTATATTATTCAGGGAGTAATGTTTGTACACTACAGGTAGGGAAGCCCAAGCAGTTGCTTTATAAATGCACTCTAGAGCCAAGTGTCCAACAAGCTATTGATGCTGCCTTTGTCCTGAATAAACGAGCATGAAGTACTTTTGTGGAGATACGTTCCTGTCCATACATATTTTACATACCAAGCAATGGTTGATTCTGTTGCTCACATCTAGATTGTGGAAGAATCTTCCTGCATCAGTCTGTGGGTTTGGAATTCCTAAGTCGGAAACTTGAACGAGTGCACCACTTTACCTTTATGGAAAATTATTAGGGGGCCTCTGAGCAAAAGGGCTGTATGTCACCTTTTCAGTTTGAAGCAATTACGGTGATCAAAAAGGCTGTTTTCCATGGAACAATCTTAATGTATATGAAAACTATCCATTGAAGGGGCTTGTGTACCAGAACTGAAAGAACAATGTAATATTCCAAGAAGGATTTGCTGGGAGGGCTTCTAATGGGTGGCAAAAAGTTCTTGAGTACATTGAATTGCCTTTTTTTAAGGGGGCGGCTAAAGACAAAGCCCAACTCCAAATTGATGTGGGCGCTTACAGGCGACATACATGTTCTACAGAAACCTAATTAAAACTGGTTTTAGATAAGCCCGAAATTAAAATGAATACATAATATAAGGCTCTTAGTAACAGATTAAACTACCTGTTAAAGTACCAATGGAAAACGTTTGTCAACTTGCTGGCACATTAACTTCTAGTGGAGCTCTTTCACAATGCCTGGAGCACAGCTAGGTTTGACACTGAAACCCAAGCACTTAAGTCAGATCCTCAATGTTAAAGCTTCCAAGTACAGAATTTGTTGCGAAATATCAAATGGGTGTCTTTTCCTGTTCAGATGGATTGTCCGAACCAGCTTGGTGGGAGGGTTGTGAGAGCCAGCCTTAGTTGATGAACATAGTAATTGACATTGTGTACACTGAGTAATAAAGCAGATTTCAGGAGCTATGGGGTTGGTGTATTAATACAGTTAACCTTAAAATCTCAAAACATAAGTGAAATATAAATATCTTTCCTAAATCACCACAAACACACATACATACATACATACATACATACATACATAGAGCTGGTGATCTCAAAGAGAGATTACCCACAGTTCCCACCAGTTAGAAACATTTCTAAGTAATTTAACCAAGTAAAACTATAGGCAATTAAGTGAAGATACAGTGCAAAACAATTAAACAAATTATTTACCACTCTGTTATTTTCTTTCTAATTGATGTTCCTCCAACGTGTTCCTCATCTAGGATATACTACTCACAACACAGCGGTTCTCTGGAAACCTTTCCATCACCAGGGGGGTTCTGCACCACACCTCTATGCACCCATGCCAGACAGGATGTTGGTCCCAATATTCCACCATTGTTCCCTAGCACACTGATGCAGAGGGACCGCGTAACCAATGTTGTACTAGCTATCTGCCAAGAGAGCCAGGTAGGGAGGGCGATAAAGAACCGTGGGAGGGACAGCCATCAAATAAATCATTACTGAGTAGCAAGTAATTTGTTATTGTAATGGATTCCTTACACTTATTCCTCATCTATGAGAGACTCCCAAAGCAGTATGAAAATCTGGAGCTGGGAGGAGAGCAAGCACACCACTTAGACCAGAAGACTGACGGACGGCCCTACCAAAATGCGCATCCTGGCCAGACAAGAAATCCAAGCAAGAATGCAGAGGAAACTAGTACAGAGATGCACACGCTGCCACCTGGCAGATGTACAGGACAAGGACTCCCATCTGCAAGGCAGAGGTGGCAACCACTCCTGGAAGAATGGGCTCCGAGACCCTGAAGCACATCCTTCACAGGCAGATCATAGCATTCCGAGATGCAGAGAAGGATCCATCGTGACATGGTCCTGTTTGGTCACAGCCCTGCGAGCAGGAGCAACAGCGTAACCAACAAAAAGCTTGTCTTCTTTCCGAGAGATATAGTAGCTGAGGGCCTGCACCGGTTCCAGCTGATGGCATTGTTCCTCTGCCTTAGAAGGATGGGCTGGAGGATAAAGCATAGGAAGATGGATCTTTTGAGAAAGATGAAAAGCGGAGATAACTTTTGGGTGAAAAGAGGCCCTCATTCTCAAAGTCATCTCGTCTTTGGAGAAAACCAAATAGGAGGTTGAACAGATAGCGGCTGGAGCTCACTCAAGTCTCCTGGAAGTGATGGTAACAAGGTCATTCGGTGTCCAGTTAAGTCGCCTGGGAAATGGCCGTCAGGGTGCGACATGGAGTTCATAATATAAAATGATACCCCTCCAAGAATATTTGAAGAAAGTATGTTAAGAGTTCAGGGGGAAAAAAGTCGCCTCCCTAGCAACCTTTTCCAGGCAACATTATCACATGGATCCGGAAAATCACCTTAAGGGTGAGCAATCTATTAGAACAGGAATGAAGGGGTTCGAAAGAGTTCCCATAAGGAATGTCAACACCAAATTTAAATCCCATGCGGGGACAACAAACTTGTGTAGGAAACTGGTTGCACAAACCCGGAAAGAACTGAATGACTGTGGGGATTGTGAAGACCAAGCTCCGTTTCGGGGGACCTCTTGAAAACTGAAACCATGCCAATCAGCAGGCCTGCTGGGGGCCAAGGACAGCAAAAATATCTAAAACGAGGGATAGCCGACAGGATAGAGGGTCCAGATCCCACTCCCAGCACAAGCCAAAGCATTACGTTATCTGCAGCCATAGATCGACTTTGTGGCAGGTGGTCTAACTGAAAGGAGTACACCAAGGACATTATCTGACCAGTCCCACCCCTTGTATCTCAGCCTCTCCGTAGCCAAGCCTGAGGGTTCAGGCTGTTGAGGTACGGACGAACAACCTGTCCCTCCAACTGGGAGAGCAAGTAGACTCTCCTAAGAAGGCGACAAGGAGGGCAGATGGGCATGTCCAGCAAATCCAGATACCACGTCCCCTCGACCCAGTCCGCAGCGATCAGGATCAATGGGTTTTCGAACCAGCGGAATGACAGGTTCTGGCAGAAACACATACAGGTCATCGAAGGTCCACTTGACCATCAGTGCGCCCCCCCCAAAACTACCTTTCGAGAAAATTCCCTGGAGTAGAACAACTCCCACTTCCTGTTCACATGAGAAGCAAAGAGGTCCCTCTTGAGGAGACCCCCCCAAAAGAAGATCTTCAGAACTTCTTGGCAGAGCTCCCATTCGACCCGAGGCCGAGGTCGCTCTGCTCAAGGCATCCGCTGTGACATTTGCGGCCAAATGGGCTGCCATCACACACCGTTCTCCAGCGCCCACAAGCACAAGTCACATTGCTTCTCTACACAGAGGCAAGGACCCCCACCACTACATAGTGTGTTGGGGTATTGAATGGCTACTGTGTTGTCCACCAGGATTAGCAGTCTTGCGGTTCAGAGAGGGTAGGAAGGTGACCAGAACCAGCTTGATCGCCCTCCTCTATAGCAAGTGGACGTGTTCCCGAGACACTGTGGGAGCTCACGGTCAGTTCAGACAGGTGAGCACCACAACCAGAGATGTGTCTAACCAACCATCACCCGGAGCCAATTTTTACGAAACAAGGCGCCTCAGCAAGCTGTCCAGGCACAGCCTAGCATGCAAAATTCGGAGCCACCTGATCAGAGACCTGTAAAAGGTCAGACCCGAGGCCTTGGAACAGTGACCATTTGCAACAGAGAAGCCACTGAAGCGATCATGCATACCCTCACCCCCGGCACCACTAGGATGCAGGAGGCCATGAGATCCAGAAGGCACAGAAAGGCTGGGGCTGGAACGTGTTACAAGGATTGGAGGACATCACCCATACAAAAGATGTTCGCCACTTGGTCCTCTGGTGGGAGCCGAAGAAAGACTGAACAATAGGACTCTGGATGGGTAGTGATGCTAGCCCAACACAAACCTCTGGTACCTCCTGTGTTTCTGATGAATTAGCACTGGGAAGTAGACATCCTGAAGTTCAGTGATACCAAACAGTCCCTGCAGATCTAGGGTATTTATGGAGCGCAGACCTAGCTTTCGGAAGAAACAGAGGGCTTTACAATAACAGGGGAAAGAATAAGATTAGGAAGCAGAGAAACAAAGGAGTGGGAATCTAACAGGGGAGAAGAGGGAAATTGTCTGCAATGGTTATACAAGTGACAAGGCCAGGAATCACTGGGATCAGATCACCCAGTCTCAGGTGGGGTGTGGTGGATATGTGGATCTGTGGATCTAGGTGTTCTGGAGTTACCCTTGCCTCCTTCCAAGTGCGGGACCAGTTCTATTGCACTCCAAGAGTATGGGATCCGGAGGCAAGAGGTTGCTAAGTGTAAGGTCTGGAGGACGATGCACGAAATGGAAACAGTAAACCTGGTCAATGACTTGTAAGGCCCAAGCATCGGATGTTGTCTTGAACAATTGTATGCTGAACAGGGAAAGTCTGTTAGGAAACGCTTACCAGTACAGAGGGTACAACCCTGCACCAGTCACATTCTTCCAGGCCGCTTCCATCAGCCACGGTGGACAAAGCGATATCTCGATTTACTGCATCATTTAATGGTCTGTGTCGGGATCTTTTCGTCAGCCAACACAGATTCCCACGCCAGCTCCCCCACTTCAACATGGCTGCTTAGCCTACCATTCCAAGAGGGCCACCGTGGAAGCAGCGTCCGTCTGAGATGGCCCAACGTCATTGGATTTCCAGATGAATACAAAATCAATCAGCAGTTCTGTGTCTTGCAAACCTTGGCTGACCAGAACCACGAAGCCTGTTGCTCAAACCACAGCCTTTTACAGGACACAGACTTTGCAGATCCCTTATAAATAAGTCATTCATTCATTTCTTTTCTTTTCCTTTTAATTTTATCCTGTTGGAAAACTGAACATTGAACAGTAAGTGTATTGGACTGCAACAGCACCCTGTTTTTAGTTTGAATGGCTGAGCCATCCTGTGGTGATCAGTAGACTTATTTTGCAGCAATGGCTTTCCCATTCACAGGTAAACCTAAGAGTTACATGAGATTACTGTAAAAGACAAATAGAAACCATAATGATATCGGTTTGTCTCCTTGCAGTGTTTCGTTCTGCTAGCAACAGTGATACCAGTCTTTTGTCACTCCAGCGTCCCTCAATCCTGAAAGACCCTTTGGGAGGATGAGGAACCCAAAGCTCCTGTAATCAATCTGTGGGGCTATGTGCTCCTTTTAGTTTCCTATACGGTATTAGCCACATTGTTCCTGATAGCTATCAGATCTAGAAAACCACTGACCTGAACTAACAGATTACATGACCGCCCTTACTCTCCTTAATCATGGATACTATGATAGAAGAGCTCACTAGTTCCATGCAGAAGTGACCAGCGGAGGTGTTACTACCGCTCGACAAGAAAACAGTACTATTCCAGGCTATCACTGTATTACAGGAAAAGGTAGAAAAGTATGGTTATTAAGAGACCAGTTATTGGCACTCCATGGGGTTCAGTTACAGGTGGTGGCCCCTTGGGTGGCAACGTCACTGCAGGTGATAGCATAATAGGGGTCAGTATAGCCCGACTATCTCATCTAAGAATAGGTCCTAACATACCTTCACCTCCGATGCCTACAAAATGCAAAGATCCCAAGGGCTTTAAACCCCTTCTTAAAAAGCTGTATCCATTTCATGAACCAGCGACAAATCAAATGTGCCACTGATCAGGGCAAAATCTCCTTTATTTTACTGTACCTTGAAAAAACTGCTCAAGCACGGATGGCCCATTTTATCGACACAAACTATTCTAATCTGTTGCATTACGATAACTTGCATGAAGCTTCCAGTCCAAGTTTGGTAGACATTATGATACCAAGTCGGCAAGAAATTAATTCATCGATCTTTGTCAGGGCAAGAAATGTCTTTTGACATATCACTCCGTTCTGAGACCTGGCTTCCCAACCTGGTTGGCAAGATGAAGTACAATTAAGCCTGTTCCATAGAGGACTAAGTGATGAAATCAAAGACACCCTCAGTCAAGTCGTTAACCCTCCCATGAAATTGAAGGATTATGTGGCACCGGTCTTTCAGGTGGACCAACGGTAGAGGGAGAGGAACGGTGAGAGGAGATGTGCAGAATGTAGACGCAACCTATACAAGACCGATATATAGAAGTCTCCTCACCCACTTCAAACGGTGCACCTATCACCAGAGGGCCCATCATAACAGTCAAACAAGAAAGGAGATGAAAAGGGAACCTTTGCTTTTATTGCAGAGACCCCAGACATTCGGTATGGGTATGTCCCAAGAAAACTTCCTCAGAGGCTGGAAACGAAGAGACTCATTTTTCCGGACGGAGAAGAGATCAACAGAGCAAAACCATAATTTCAGTGGATGGGTCGGACCCAATTTCCTAGCCCATTACCCACCAAACAATACCCTTATCCATGATCTTCTCCAAACACCATAAATCGATTACTCTGGAAGCCATAGCAGCCCCTAATTTTCAAATAATATTGGGAATTCCATGGCTCATGTAGCATAATCCTGTTATCCAATGGAGAAAGAGTACTCGCGTTTGGAGGAGATCGATGTCTTCTCAATTGCCAACAACCCTTTATGGAACAGACCTCCTACTACATCTGAAGCATGCATTGTGATCACAAATTTACCGTCAGAGTATCAGGACTTTTCAGATGCATTCAATCCAGTTGAGGCCAAGGTTCTACCTCCTCATAGACCCTAGGATTGCCAGATCAAGTTACAACCTGAAGCTGATATTCCGCATGGTAGAACTTATGCTTTGAAAGAAAAAGAAAACCTTGTTCTGAAAGACTGCATAGAAGAAAATGTAAAGAAGGGATTTAGACGCCACTCCACCCGCTGGAGCTCCCATCATTTTTATAACCAACAAAGAATTAATCCGAATTGAGACCATGCATGGACTATCGTCAACCTAACAAAATAAGGATACAAATCAGATACCCGCTATATCTAAAGTACTGATTGATCAAGCCAGACACAGCAGAGTATATACTACATTGGATTTACGAGGAACTTACAATCTGGCTAGAATTGGTGAAGAAATTCGGTCACTATGAAAGTATGTTGATGTCCTTTGGGCTCTATAATACCCCTGCAGCATTCCAGTTCTTTTTAAATATATATTCTGTGATATACTACATTTTTTCATAGTCATCTATTTAGAAGACATTCTAATATATTCCCTGTGATTGGAAGGACACGTACTAACATTCCTTCTCAGACTCCAAAACAAACTATACGCCAAGGCATCCAAATGTGACTTCCATCAGAACAAGATTGTGTACTTGGGATAGATCCTATCCCCTAATCAAGTGGAAATTGATTCTCAAAAAAAAGATGCAGTCCTGGAATGGCCTGAACCTACTACAACAAAAACACACAAAATATTCTAGGGATCTTTTCCCAACGTATTCACAGCTTTTGCTTCCATTGACAGCCGTCTTAAAAAAAGGAGAATCATTTTCAATGGAACAATCAAACCCAATGTGCCTTTGTGGCCTTATAAATCGCATTTACCACAGCTCCAGTCTGCAATTACCCGATCCTTCACGATCCTATACAGTAGAAGCCGATGCATCTGATAATGCAGTCAGGGCAGTACTGATGCAGAAAAATCCTGAATGGTACAAACCAACCGGTAGATTATCATTCTCAAAAACTCAACATAGCTGAACAGTAATACCGCATCCTTGACAAAGAACATTTGGAAATCAAAGAAGCCTTCAACACTTGATGACATTATCTGGAAGGAGCACGATACCCCGTTCTTAGATCACAAAAACCTGGAATTCCTCAAGACCACCCAAGCCATCAATCAGATACAGCACCAGTGGATATATTTCTTTTCTCGTTTCAACTTCCAAGTGACCTACAAACCTGGCTGCCCAAACTCAAAGGCGGATGCTTTGTCTCGCAAAGAATCCCATGCAACTGACGCTATCCAAGGAATTCCCTTCATGACCCCATCTCAAATCATCACCACTAACATTCTTCATGTACTACACTATGAGACTGCTCTTAAAAATACTTATGCAGACGTCATGAAACAATCCTTTTTACGAGACAACCCCTTGTACCATGAACATCATGGGCTGTTATTTAGATTAGACAAGATTCGATTACCCACTCGTGCATCTCAAGCCATTCTATTACAATGGTGCCATGACATTGCTGTTGCAATTCCGGCATACAAAAGACCCAAGGCAGGACTATTGCAACAGCCTCTTTCTAGAACTTCCTGCCTCTACTCTCCGACCTTTACAACTTATCCAGAACAGGACTGCGAGACTTATCCTTGGCCACAAGCCAAGGGATCGCATCTCTCCAGCTCTGAAATCTGTTCACTGGCTCCCTGTGGCTACAGGGATCAAGTTCAAGACCCTCTGTATCGTCCACAAGGCTTTCTGGGGCCTGGGACCGCTCTGTCAACTTTCTCTTCCAAAACATCTTCCTTCTGGAGCTCTCCGCTCATCCAACTCCAACCCTGCGCTTCAGTTCTTGCTCATCTTTTATGTCACACGTCTTTCATCTTCACAAACTACTGGACTCCATCACCCACAGTGACACACAGATTGTATCCAGATTTTGGGAAGAGATGAGCTGGCTATTGGAATAGAATAGAACTGAAATACTCATGAGCATACCATCCCACAAAGGGATGAACAGACAGAGCGAGTCAAGCAGGTCATTAGTCAATACCTGTGTTATGCCACGTGGAAAAAAACAAAGATTGGGTCACGATGTTACCTTTAGCAGTTTTCCTACAACACCCATCATACTTCCATTTCAGACATACCCTTCCATCTGTCGTATGGAATCCATCCCATTTCTATTCCCATCGAAACTCCCCTGGTTGCTATCATTCCAGCTGCAGCAGAACATTTGCGTCAATTACATGAAGGATACTTAGCGGCACCAGAACATATATAACATGCAACAGGAAATGGGCAAGAACAATGGAGATACCAAAAGATGTGCAGCACCATCATACAAGCAGCATGATCAAGTATGGCCGTCACAAAGCATATCCACATACCTCATGTGTAAACAAGTGGAAACCTAAGTATATATCAGACTTTTTTGTCTATAGGTAAAGAACTTCACACTGTAGCAATGAGACTGATCCTCCCGGACCATTACTGAATGCATCCTGTCTTTCATATATCTCTTCCAACCAGTTACTAGTTCAAAGAACTATTGTAGTCGACACTAGCTCAAACCGCCAGCAGTGAGTCCACAGGATGAATATGAGGTGAAGAGGATCCTGGACTAATTCACGAGGCTGATCAATACAATATCTGAGAAATGTTCATCGTTCTTTCCCCGAGAAAACAGGAAGGGGGTCTACTGGCCCCTTGCATGATAAGAGGGGCACTACTGTTAGGAAAGGTGTACTGATAGACGGTACGATCCTGCACCAGTTTCATTCTTCCGGGCCGCTTCCATCAGACCTGCTGAACAAAACGATATCTCGCATTACTGCATTATTAAATGGTCCATGTTGGGAGCTTTTCATAGGCAAACTCCAATTCCCACGACAGCTCGTCATTTCAAGATGGCCGCTGGCCTCCCATTCCAAGATGGCCACCAGGGAAGCAACGTTCAACAGACGGCCTACGTCATTGGATTTCCGAGTAAATATGCTAATCAATCAGCGGTTCTGCATCTTGAAAACCTTGGTTGACTAGTACGATGGAGCAAGTTTGATGAAACCATGGACTTCACAGATTTTGCAGTTCATGTATAAACAGGTAATTAGGTTTGTTTCATTTTTATTTTACCTGTTGGATTACCAAACACTGAACAGTAGCTGTATTCCATCTACACAATAATGGTGCCTTGTAGGCCTTGATCTTCAAGGCTATCAATCAACAGGTGATCAAGGCCTCCATGTCACACACCATCCACCAGATTTTGCTTAACACAATTCTTTAAATATGTAATTGTATACTCGGATCAAAGGTTTAAAAAAATTCTATAAACGGATGTATACACGTAGAAGAAAACATACAATCTCTAGTGTACAAATCAACATAAATTGAGCATAGACGTCAGCTTGTACAAAGCACAAGAAAAATATAAATTAGACCTCAACCCAAAACAGAAAGCAAACATACATATAAAACAATATGAAAAAATCTCAGACACATCGGGGGACCCCCTAAATTCTATTAGTCCTTTCTGTGACCTGCCCTTCATTTGCAGTGTCTTGATTTCTTCAAATAGTCAACACGTTGTGTTTCAGCCGTTCTATGAGCAATGATAATGCTCCGATTACAGCCTTCATGAGGACAGAAACAATACTTTAACGACACCTCCAAATGTATTCCTGTGTTTTTCTTGTATCTATAATACAAACATATGTACACCTCTATGTTGGAGCCAGGTAATGTGTGTGACACATGTAACTCAAAGCAGATGTAAATCTGTCATCAGTTATTCTATCTCCACAATCAATGTACCATCAGCTGCACCCCCTCAGAGGTATTCGCCTGTTCTTACTTTCCCCCAGAAAATCACCGTCTCCAGAGTGCTGGTCCTCTCTACGCTGGACTATTGCAACAGCCTCTTTCTAAATCTTCCTGCACCTACTCTTCAACCTTTACAACTTATCCAGAACAGGATTGAGAGACTTATCCTTGGCCTCAAGCCCAGGGATCACATCTCTCCAGCCCTGAAATCTCTTCACTGGCTCCCTGTGGCTACAAGGATTAAGTTAAAGAACCTCTGCATCGTCCACAAGGCTTTCTGCAGCCTGTGACCGCTCTACCATCAACTTTCTCTTCCAAAACATCTTCCTTCTCGAGCTCTCCGCTCATCCACCTGCAACTCTGAGTGTCAGGCGCTTCTCCAAGCAAAGAGTTGGGGGCAGATCCATCTCCTCGGCTTGGGCCTCCCCAAGAGAGAGGAGTGGTGAGAGGGATAGAGAAGGGGAGGTCTGAGGAGATCAGAACATCCAGGGTGTGCCCTGCAGAGTGAGTCAGGCCAGAGGGAAAGAGAATTGCAGAGGTTGCAAAAGAGTCATGAAGAAGGGCTGGTAGCATCCAGCTGGATGTTCAAGTCTCTGAGGAGAAGTTGGGAGGTAGAGGCAAAGACCGAGGAGAAGAGGTCAGCCCACTCCGAGAGGAAGAGGGCGAGCTGGCCAGGCGGCCTGTAGATAGTGCCCCACAGTGAGAGAGGCCATGAGAGATTGAGAGCCGGCAGACCAGGCATTCAAAAGGAAGAGTAGTGCTGCATTGGAATGATAGAAGCAGACATCCACTCTGGGAAAATCAAGGCTTCACCCCGCCAGGACGGTTGGTTCTGGGTTCAGAGAGGATTTTGTAGCCATCAGGAAGGAGTGTGTCAGAAGTGAAGAATGCAGGCAATTGCAATGTGATGCCACAAACAGTGGATAGCAACACAATATCAAGAACAGTAGAGGGCAAACACCAAGTCAATACAAACAATACAGTCAACAAGGCACATAACACATGAGGAACCTAGAAGAAGAATGCAAGCATTGCAAAGTAATTCCTGAAAAACAGTGGCGCACAAGACAGTGTCAGAATAGTACACAACAGATCAAAGAGGGAAGGGCTGAGATGCAAGACGAAGGAAGAGAAACATGGGAGGGGGGAACGGAACAGGATGCAGGGACCTACGATGTGACTGATCGCACGCGGCCAAGCTGTTGGCCAAGTATTTGAGCACAGCTCAATACAACACACAGATTCAACTTTCCCAAAAGGGTGGAAAAAGGCTAGGTTTTTGAGCACAGCAGAATACAACATACAGAATCAACTTTCCCAAAAAGGGGTACAAAAAAGGCTAGGTTTTTTTGGCACAGCGCAATCCAACACACACAGATTTGATTTTCTCATTGCACTGGTCACCCTCGGAACCCTGCCCTGTTGCCCTTGCACTGCCTCCGGGCTCCCCAACAATTAAGGGTCATCTTTGCAACCCTATAGTCCCTTCTCTATGCATTTATGAGCCACCCGCTGGCTGCACTTGTGAGTTAACTGCACATTACCCTTCGCCATCCCCCCTGCCACTTCTCCCCTTCCCCGTACTGGGGCGATTTGAATGACACAAGGCTTAGTAAGATAGTTATTTTGTCCTCTCTTTTGTTTCCCCCTCCTTGTCTTGTCGTGCCTAGAAAAATTTGTGTACAGGAGTGTTATAAATGCCACATCATACCAGCGGACTACATACCTCCTGTGTGCAGCCACTCGATAGTTGAATCTATGTTGCCAACTCTCACGGCACTCACTTCTCATTTCTGACAGATATATATACATACATACACATATATAATACATTACTCACCGTAATAGTATTTCTGATGTGTTTATCTGCTTAGATTCACATGCTGTGCATAGGCCGACATCTAGTAGAAGCTGCAGAGTATTACAGTTGTTTTTGCAAACTCGAAAAGGGACGTTGACAGGTTGTGCCAGTAATACTATCCCTAGTGTGGCATCCACTGTACCCATGGTCCTTCACACATCGAGGTCCATCAGATGGTTTGGTTTCTGACATGAGGTAGCATGAAGTGTGCGTGAGTATAGGTGTATCCAAGCAGATATGCATCAGACAAGCTCAAAGCATTAATGCACCTTCTCTCCAAGGGGAAGAAGGGTGGGTTGCATGTGTATCTAAGCAGATACAAGCATCAGAAATAGGATTACGGTGAGTAATATATCCCTTCTGAGGCTTGTGGAATCTGCTTCGATCACATGCTGTGCATAGATTAGCGAGCAGTGTTAGGAGAAGGTGGTGGGTTGTGAGAAGGTTCATTAGCAAACAGATGTTTTAGAACTGCTTGTCCCACCTGTGCATCTGTCTTGGAATGTGGGTCAATGCAGTAGTGCTGATTGAAGGTGTGTATTGAGGTCCATGTAGCTGTTTTGCAAATGCTGTCTAGGGGGACATTTGCAATGAAAGCCAGAGTGGCTCCTGTGGTCCTTGTGGAGTGAGCTCTTGGCATGAAAGGCAGTGTCTTGTTTGATAAAGAATAGCACAGTTGTATTTATCGGACTATCCATCTGGAGATCCATCTGGAGATGCCATTATTGGAAATGCGGTCTCCTTCTCTGCCTGGTGCTACATAAACAGTTGATCTGTTTTCCTCAGCGGTTTGGTCTTGTTTACATAGTAAAGGGCCAACCTCCTTACACCTCCTTCTAACTCAACTGAGCTCGAGGGGTTCTGGTATATGGTTCTGGAAGAAGGCCAGTAGCTCAAAGGACTGGTTTACGTGAAATTTAGAGATGAACTTGGGGGAAAACCTAGGATGAGTGCGTAAAACCAGTTTGTACTTGTGTATGATAAAGAAAGGACCCTGCACTGACAATGCTTGTAATTCACTAACTCTTCTTATGGAATTAATAGCCACTAAGAAGGCAGTCGTGAGGTCAGGTGCTTAAGACTTGACATATGCATCGGCTCGAAGGGTTCCCCCATGAGCTTAGCGAGCACTACATTGAGATCCCATCCTGGTGGTGGGATAGAAATTGGGTGGAGTCGTTTTACTCCCTCTATGAATGCCTTAATGACCGGTACTTTCCACCACAATACTTTATTGTGGGAGGTGGTGTAAACCGATAAAGCCGCCAGATGGACCTTCATAGAGTTGAAGACTAACCCTGAATCTAGCAAGTGGAGCATATAAGTTAGAATGTGAGATGGAGTACATTCTATGGGGTTTATTCGTTTAGACAGGCACCAAACTACAAATCGCAACTAGTCCAAATAACAGTGCCTAGTGTTAGGTTTTCTTGCTTCCTTTAGGATGTCCATACACCTGAGGCAGGTTAAGATGTCCGAACTCTATGACCTCAGGAGCCACGCTGCCAAGTTCATGGACTGGGGTAGAGGGTGCACTATTTCCCTGTGCTGAGTGAGTAGGTATGTCTGGCATGGGAGTTTGAAGGGATTGCACATCACCAGTTTGCGCAGATGTATTTATTTAGATTTATAAAGCGCCCAACGGCCGGTAGGCATTGTGGCGCTGTTAAAGTATATTCACTTAAATACAGCTTAGGACAGATACTTCAGAAGCAGTCAGATGTGGATACCATGGCTGTCTCACCCACATGGGAGCAACTAGGATGAGTAACTTGTTCCCGGTGCATCTTGTTCACCACCTTGCTCATGAGAGGAGTGGGCGGAAAAGCATAAGCAAACCTCCCTGACAAGTTCATCCAAAGGGCGTTTACCTTGGAGCCTGGTTGTGGGAACCTGGACACGAAGTCTGGGCATTTCTTGTTTTCGCTTGTAGCAAACAAGTCTAGCGTGGGGTAACCCCATTGAGAGACGAGGTAATCTACGACCGCTGGGTTTATTTGCCATTCGTGTTCCTCTGGTATGGGATCTCTGCTTAGAGAGACTGCTAACTTATTGAGTTCCCCTGGAACTTGTTGGGAGGATAGGAATATCTTCCGTTTGAGTGCCCATTTCCAAATCTGTTGTGCAAGTCTGGACAGATTTGAAGAATGAGGGCCCCCGTTTGTTGATTTAGAACATAGCTGTTGTGCTTTCAGTGAGGACTTGTACCGACAGATTTTTTAACTGCATCTCGAATGCTTTGAAGGGCTTTGAATACTGCCAGCAGTTCTAACAGGTTGATGTGGTTCTGTGCCGTGGCATGAGTCCACAGACCCCAAGCTGTGTGGTGAAGGTGATGAGCTCCCCACCCGGCAAGCGAGGCGTCTGTCGTCACTATCGCTTGCACCTCTGGGTCGTGGAAGGGTTTGCCCCTTAACAGATTCTCCCTTGTCCACCAGTGAAGGTTTTGTACTAGTGTTGGCGAAACGACCACTAGATCGTCCCACTGATCACTTGCCTGAGACCACTGTTTCGCCAACCACTCCTGCATGGGTCGCATGCGCAGGCGTGCGTGCAGCATCGGATAAATGCAATATGCCATCATGCCCAGAAATCGCATAGCTTTACATACGCTTATCTGGCGACCAGCTTGATAATGTGGTATTTGCAGTAACATATCTTGGACTCTTTCCTCTTAGGGGAAGACTAAGCCTTCCCTTGTGTCCATTACAGCTCCTAGGAACTGTTCGGTTGTGCTTGGCACTAGGCTTGATTTTTTCTCGTTTATTGAGAAGCCCAATTGAAAGAGAAGATTGATCATTCTTTGAATTTTTGTCGTGCAAATTTGGGTGGTTTCCCCTGTAATCAGCCAGTCATCCAGGTAAGGGTACCCTGGGATTGACTCCCTGCGCAGGTGCGCTGCCACCACTGCCAGTAACTTTGTGAAAACCCTTGGAGCAGAGGCTATGCCGAAGGGTAGCACCTTAAATTGGTAGTGCTGGCTTGGTATCTTGAATCGCAAGAATTTTCTGTGCGCTGGGAAGATTGAAATATGAAAATAAGCATCTTTCATATCCAGAGTTGCCATGTAGTCCCCGCGCTTTAGCAGAGGGAGTTACTTCTTGTAGTGCAGTCATGCAGAATTTTTGTGGCTTGACATATTTGTTTGCAGGGCGTAAGTCTAATACTGGGCACATTGTTAGATCTTTCTTTGGCACAAGGAAGTAGGCTGAATAAATACCCTTGTTTACCTGGTTGGCCGGGACAAATTCTATGGCGTTCTTTTGGAGCAGCATAGATTAGCGAGCAGTGTTAGGAGAAGGTGGTGGGTTGTGAGAAGGTCCAGCGGCAAATGGGTGTTTTAGAACCGCTTGTCCCACCTGTGTATCTGCTTTGGAATGAGTGGCAATGCAGTAGTGCTGAGTGAAAGTATGTACTGAGCTCCATGTAGCTGCTTTGCCAGTGGTGTCTAGCAGGGCATTTGCGATAAAGGCCAAAGTAGCTCCTGCTCCCCCTGAGGAGTGAGCTCTTGGTGTGAAAGGCAGAGTTTTGCTTGATAATGAGTAACAGAGCTGTATACATCAGACTATCGACCTGGAGATGGCATTCTTGGAAATGCGGTCTTCTTCTCTGCCTGGTGCTACAGAGACAAATAGTTGGTTTGTTTTCCTAAGTGGTTTTGTCTTGCTTACATAGTAAAGGACCGCCCTCCTTACATCAAGTGTATGGAGTTTTTTCTCAGCTGAGCTTGTTGGATTCTGGAAGGAGGACAGTAGCTCAATGGATTGGTTCACGTGAAATTTGGAAATTAATTTAGGTGAAAATCTAGGGTGTGTACGTAAAACCAATTTGTCCTTGTGTATGACAGAGAAAGGTCCTGCACTGACAGTGCTTACTGTTCACCAACTCTTCTTATGGAAGGAATAGCCACTAAGAAGGCAGTCTTGTAGTCAGGTGTTTAAGGCTTAACTTATGCATCAGCTCAAAGGGAGGTCCCATGGGTTTTACGAGTACTAGATTGAGATCCCAGCCTGGTGGTGGGTTTGAAATTGGAGGGGGGAGTCTCTTTACTCCCTCCATGAACGCCTTAATGACTGGAACTTTCCACCACAATAGTTTACTCTGGGAGGTGGTGTAAACTGATCAAGCTACCAGGTGGACCTTTATAGAGTTGAATACTAACCCTGAGTCTAACAAGTGGAGGATATAGTTAAGAATGTGGGATGGAGTACATTCTATGGGGTTTATTTGTTTAGAAAGGCACCAAATTACAAATCTCCATAACAGTGTCTAGTGTTTGGTTTACGTGCCTCTTTGAGGATATCCATACACCGTTGTGGTAGATTTAGATGTCCAAACTCTAGGACCTCAGGAGCCATGCTGCCAAGTTCATTGAGCGAGGTTGAGGGTGTACTGTTATTCCCCGGTGTTGGGTCAGCATGTTGGTCTGGCACGGGAGCTTGATAGGATCGCACATTGCCATTTTGCGCAGATGTGGATAACAGGGTTGTCTTGCCCACATGGGAGAAACTAGGATGAAAGTCATCTGCTCTTTGTGAATCTTGTTCACCACCATGCTCATTAGAGGAGTTTGGGGGAGAGGGGCAGGGGGGGGCAGCGTAATCAAATTTCCCTGACCAGCTCATCCATAGGGCATTGCCCTTGGAGTCTGTTTGGGGAAACCTGAACGTGAAGTCTGGGAATTGCATGTTTTCTATTTGTAGCGAACAAGTGTAGCGTTGGCTAACCCCACGGTGAAAAGACTGAGAAGCCAAAGAGGAAGAGAAGGTTTGTGGTTCTTTGAGTGCTTTGCCTGCAAAGTTGGGGTGACTCCCCTGTAATCAGCCAGTGGTCCAGGTAGGAGTACGCTGGGATTGCCCCCCTGCGCAGTTGCGCTGCCACCACCACCAGTACATTGGTGAATACCCTTGGTGCAGACGCAACTCCGAAGGGCAGCACTTTGAATTGGTAGTACTGGTTTGCTATCTTGAAACGCAAGAGACTTCTGTGCGCTGGGAACATTGAAATATGAAAATAAGCGTCTTTCATATCCAGTGTTGCCATGTAGCACCCCCCCCCCCCCCGCTTTAGCACAGAGATTACTTCTTGTAGCATCATCATGCAGAATTTTTGTGGGTTTACATAAGTGTTTGCAGGGCGTAAATCTAATACTGGGCACATTGTTAGATTTTTTTGGCACAATGAAGTAAGTTGAAAAAATACCCTTATTTACCTGGTTCGCTGGGATGATTTCTATGGCGTCCTTGAGCAACAGTGCTGCAACCTCCTTGAGAAGGATGTGTTCTTCCTTCGTGGTTGTTCTTTCTCACGGGGGATAGTTGGAAGATCGTTGAATTAGCTCCATGCAATAACCACACGCTATGGTAGATAAAACCCACTTGTTGGTTTTACCCACTTGTTGAGGCGATTCCCTCCCAGTATCGGGAGGAAAGCTCAGGACCAACGTGCTCGCCTTGGAAGCAAGACGACACGGAGCACCACAGGTTCAATCCCCGGGTCCGCACTTGGAAACCTCTGGGTATTAAGCGCGTTATAAATAACACATCATATCATATGCGTGAGTGAGGTGTGTAATATGGCCTCCTAATGGAGGCATGGGAGAGGACCTGAAGCGGGTGGTCATTGTTTAGGAGGTGTAGCCACACCTCTGGAAGTGGAGAACCTCCGCCAGCCACGAGATCAACGCTGGGCCCTCTGGAAATCTTGCGAGGCTTGTCCTTGGTTGTTTCCCCAGGATGAACCCTGACTTTGTCCATAACCTGAACCCCTTTGTGAGCTTTGACCACGAAATCGACAGAAATTGCTTACGCCTCTTTGGCCTGGCGGCTTATTCGTTTGCTGTCCTAGTGATTTTAAAGCACTGTACTCCTCCTTGGCGGACTTTAATGCATCCTCCACAGCCTTCCCAAACAAGACGATGGGTTCTACCGGCATGTTGAGGAGTGTTGCCTGTGTTTCATGTTTGAAACCAGACTGGCGTAGCCATGCATGGAGTTTAATGATGGTACCTTCAGCAATGATCCTGGCTGCATTGTCTGCGGCATCAAAGTTGTTTTTTAGAATGCAGCTGGATACCGCCTTGCCATCTGCTGCTACTAGGGCCACTTGCGATTTGAGGGGTTCAGGAGCTGAAACTATTAGTGTTGCCACCTTGTCCCACTTGTGGCAGTTGTAGCTTGCCAGTAGTGTGTTGATCGCAATCCCTGTCTGAAAGCCTGCTGTAGTGGCCAACTTTCTCCCCAGAGTGTACAGTTAGGTGTACCGGCCCTCTTTCGAGGCGTGGTTACCCCAAGAGAGGCCGGTTTTAGCTGGCCCTGATGTAAAGTGGGTCCGTGGGTGCAGGACGGAATCATTTTTCAATACGTGGATGGACTGCCACCGTTTGGTTCGGGGTCTCCAGAGAAGGTTGTATCCTCCTTTGGATGGACTTAAGGATTGGAATAAATTTGGTGGTGGCTTTCCTGTCCCCCCAATAGATATTTCACAAAATCCTTATCCAGCTGAGTTTCTTGGGTCTGAATTTGAAAGTACTCGG
The DNA here is from genome assembly GCF_040938575.1 of Ambystoma mexicanum. Taxonomy (NCBI): domain Eukaryota; kingdom Metazoa; phylum Chordata; class Amphibia; order Caudata; family Ambystomatidae; genus Ambystoma; species Ambystoma mexicanum. The sequence goes on from NC_090936.1 coordinate 990,809,212, forward strand.
CTGCCTTCATGAGCATATCATTATACAGTGGTTGATTGTCAACTAGTGAATCTGCCACTGCTGTGTCTTGGTTAACTGGAGAGTGTAAATTGTACACATCCTCTTCATCGTAATATTGGTCTGCTGCCTGTATAGTATCATTGTCCTCAGTGTCTGTATTTAAATTAATATGGACGGGATCTACCTGAAGTGAAATGGGAAGGGTGTCAGGACGTGGCCTCTTAGCTGGGGCTGGGAGGATGACGTGTCAGTAGTTGCTGGCGTGGTTTGGAAATTGATATCTTGGGGGTTCTTCTCAAAGAAGTTAGCCATAAATGTAATTCTTTTCATAACCCTGTCAATGTCCTCAGCAGTCCATGTTGCTGTACTTGGTATGGATCCAGGATATTGATGTGTAATAGGTCCCTGAGGTGTAGACTGGGTCTGAGGTGTAGACTGGCCCTTGTTTTTCCCTGTGAGGTGTGCTAGATTTCTCCTTGTGATAGTGACTCTTGGAGGAGTGTTAATTTGAACTCTGACTTTAGGAAGCTTTCAGGGACATGCCTTTGCAACAAATGGGCTATTCCAGAGCTTTTGGTGCGTTTGGCCGTTTTCAACATGGTGTGTCGAATTTCGGTGGTGGAGCGGACCGAAGCCTCGATTTCCAACATTCGTCAGAGGGTTTGGACATGTCGTCTGAATTGTCTTTCCAGCCCTATCGGGTGGCGATCAGGACCTCTAGTGCCGAGAGGACACGGATTCGGTGGACCTCTCCCTAGACGCTGTGTGCAGGTGTTTGGTCGACGTTGGCATTGAATCCTAGCCCTTGGCTATGTGCTTAGTGCGGGGAGTAGTGCGAGTGCTAGCGCTGCCGGGTGTCGTCCCCGTAACAGAGCCGCCGGCCTGTCCATTGGGGTCAAGGACTAGCACTTGGGAATCTAATGGTTCCCTGTTGCCTTTGCCGTCCGAAAAGACTGATGCTGCCATCGCTGGAGGCCCCCCTCTACATCCATGGCGGCCAAATCCAGCATGACGTGATAGGCCCAGCGCTTTGTCTTTCGGTCCCTGAGCATTTTCGGCTTGAAGAGCTTGCAAGCTCGACAATGGCCCTCGTCGTGGCCCTGTGCTAGACAGATAGCACATCCAGTGCTTGTCTACGCAGGGGAACTTCTTATTACTACATAAGAAATGGCAGCCAGGCGAGGAAAGAGTGTAAAGGGGAAAATGCACTCTCTAATGTCTACCTCCCACTCTCCCTTCCAAGGCCGAAGTGGCCTGCCGAATGAAGGTTTTTGTTCGATGTTGGTCGTTTTTACTGCCGAAGATGTGTCACGGAGTTCCCCCCCTTCTCACCCGAGACCGATCCTTATTGGACTCCGTGGGCGGTGTCTTCTTGCGGACAGACCTGGACTTGAATAAGGCTGAGCGAGTGTCTTCCGACTCCAGCATGCGTTTAAGATTCCGGGATGCAGCAATCCGGGGATCCGGGAAACAAAGAAGACGTGCTGATGGCGCACAAGTCCAGGAAGCAAGAGGAAAGGGAAAGGGGCAACAAATGGAAGTAGAAAAGCTAGGAACCAGGAAAGCAATACAGCGAACAACGGAGCACATGTCTGATCGCTACTTGGCAATAGCATTGAGATGCGCGGAGCTGCGGGGGTGTGGTCTAACGTTACGTCCAACATACAGACCGCGGAAGGCGTGTCACGCTGGACGGCCATGTTGGAGTGTCAGGGAATGCAAGGCCCGTTGCGATAAGGACCAGGAAGACCAAAAGGGGTGCGTCCTGTGGGTCATGACAGCATGCCTCCTCTGAAAACCTGTTCCTCCAGGTTTGCCTGGGTGTATGAGGTGGTATCTTCTGAGCAGTCGAGGGGTATTCAGATTAGAAAGTGGTTCCCAAGTTCTTTCACTGGGGGGATATCCTTTCCATTCAACCAGGTATTGAAGCTGATCCCGTTTATACCTGAGTCGCATATCCGGGACACTTCATATTCCAGTTGATTGTCCACCACCACAGGAGTGGGTCTGCAGGATTTCCGGGAGGATTGAATGTAAGGTTTTAATAAGGAGGTGTGAAAAACTGGGTGAATCTTTTTCCAGGACTCTGGTAGCTTCAGCCGGTATGAGACTGGGTTTATAATTTCCTTGATGGAAAACGGACCATAATAACGGGAGGCCAATTTGTTGGGCCGCAGATGTCGGGGTAGTAATTTTGAGGACACCCAGACTTGATCTCCAACTGAATAATAAGGCCCGGATCTTCTTTTGGAATCTGCATATCTCTTGGTCTGTGTTCTGGCCTTCTCTAAGTGCTCTTTGGTCTCCCTATGTATGTTGATGAGAGTTTCAATCCAGGAGTCGACAGTAGGTACCGGTGTGTGTTGTGGAAGAACAGAGGGCAGAACTGATGGATGGAATCCTTGGCTGCAATAAAAGGGACTGGTCTTAACTGCTGAATGATCGGAATTGTTATAGGCGAATTCAGCCACGGGTATCAGGAGCGACCAGTCATCCTGAACCTTAGTGGCAAAACATCGAAGATATTGTTCCAGAGTCTGATTAGCACGTTCTGTGGCCCTGTTGGTTTGTGGGTGATAACCTGATGAAAGAGCGCGTTGGATTCCTAATATTTGACAAAGGTGTTTCCAGAATTGTGAGACGTATTGAGGTCCTCGATCGGAAATTATCTTGGAAGGAAGTCCATGAAGGCGGAATATGTGCTCCAGGAAGATTCCAGCCAGTTCAGATGAGGATGGTAGCTTACTGAGGAGTGTGAAATGAGCCATATGAGTGAACAAGTCAATGGTGACCATGATGGTGGTGTACCCTCTGGAAGGCGGTAATTCCACAATGAAGTCTGTAGCAATAAATTCCCATGGCCTTGTTGGCAGTGCGGGTTGTGTCAGGTACTGTCAGATTGGAGTGACATTCTTTTACATACAGTATCATATACTCATTTACATTGGGTCAGGGGCGACACATTTAGTATAGAAAGGTTTTGGGAAGTTATCATGGGTTATATTTTAAAACAGCCAATTTTGCCCTTAACCTTCCTTGCAGTCTATGGAAAATGCCCCAAGCCAAGATGGAGGTTCTCAGTCTAAATTCTAATTGGCTGGAGATTTTTTATAGGGAGGACAGTGAACATTCTAAACTGCCTTTCATCGTCTTTGCCCAGCTGAGAGGTCGTGTGCTATGCTGCTCCTGCTTAACTTGTTCAGGGGTGTCAAGTTTCAAGCAGTCGAGCGGCATCTTTAAAAATATAACAGGAGTTGTGTAAGGAGTTCTTGGATACAAAGGACAGAAGTGAGAAATTTCCAATTTTCTGAGAAAAGAAGTTTTCAAGACTCAATCACAAGATAAGTGACTTTCCATGTTTTGATGAACTTTGTAAAAAGGTTATATTAATTTTAAAGGATTGAAATCGCAAACCTGTATCTAAAGACTGAAGCGCGTACGTTTGTTTTCTTTCCTACGTATCATTTCTAAATAGCGCGTGATTTTTCCGTTACCTTGAACCTGCGCGTGTGATTCTGCGCGTGAGAGTGAAGCGCGAGCGTGCACTTTTGACTCGCATTTACTGTTCATATACGCGAGGGTAGTGCTTCGTAAATTCGCGTGTGTATTTTATTACGCGTTTTGAATCTGCACATGCGCACGAACAAATCTACGTGGAGCTTCCGCGCAAGCTCTCAGAAGTGTCACGTGATAAAATAAAAGCGCGTGTGCTTTTTCCCGCGATTTGGTTTTTGCGCGTGTGCGTATTTCCCGCAACCTGGATTAAAGCGCGTGTGTTTTATCCCGCGGTTTGGATTTTCAGCGCGTGTATTTCCCGCGTCTTGGATTAAAGCGCGTGTGCTTACCCCGCGGTTGGGATTTTCAGCGCGTATGCGTTTTACCCGCGGTTTGGATTTTTAGCGCGTGTGCTGGATTTTTCCACGTGAAGATTTCATTGCAAGTTTAAAAATCGTTCAAGAGTAAAAGACACCCTAAAAGAAAATATAAAAATAATTACAAGAACTTCCTCAAACTCATTTAAAGAACTTTAGACTTTGTTCAAGAATCTTGAGGTAGAGAAGACGAACTACAAAGTTAAATATTACATTCATGGACCTACTGAGAAGGCTGAATGATCTTTAAGATTCTGGTCAACAAGTAAGGAAGTCTTGTCTGCTTATCACTTCTCTGGGCATTCTGCAGAGAAGTACCAGGTATGTTTTTTTTTTACTATTTTGGTAAAGGATATAGAGTTTTAAGGTTAGTATAGTAACCCATTTAGTAATGAGGTGTATTATATGTTTATGTTTTTTACTACAGGTGAAGAACCAGCTAGTTGATAGCTTCCAGCCTGGTGTTTGTTAATTTGTCCCTTCCCCCTTTCCCCTAGAAGGGAGGTAAACTGAGCGGTTATATATTATCAGCTCAGAGTGCCACATTTTGGGTGGATTGTCGGGGGTTCAGCAGCTTCCGCAGACACCAGGATCTCAGCCTGACAGTTGTAGAAGAAGACCCGCCGGCCTCTTGTTGTCATGTTTATTCCGACTACAGATTGCACAGACTCGGACGTATAGTTGTACGTCAGTCTTCATTTTAGGCCACCAAAATTGTCTTTGTATGAGGTGGAGGGTGTTGGTGATGCCACGAATGTCCGGAGTGAAGGGTATCATGACAGGTTTCTTATTCTTGGTTGTAATTTTTGTGTAGGAATGAGCAGAGCGTTGTCCTTGAACAAATATCCTTCCTTTACTCCGGTTCCATTGATTCTTTCTTGAAATATTCTTCCAGAGTTCAGAGGATTGGGTTTGTACTCTGATTTCTTCCAGGAGATTGACTGCTTGCGCTACAAAAATCGTGTGGGGAAACATCTTAGGATAGGCCTCATCTTCGGTAGTTTCATAGATAGGCTATCGAGATAAGGCGTCAGCAATCAAGTTTTGTGATCCAGGAACATGAGTGATGTGGAACTGATACTGGGCAAAGAAGAAGGCCCAACGAGCCCGACGACTGTTCCGACACTCTAATGACTGTAGAATTTGAAGATTTCAGTGGTCCGTGCGGACCTGGACTGGATATCTAGTTCCCAGGAGTAGATGTCGCCACTCAGTGAAGGCTTGGTGGATGGCTAAAAGTTATTTTTCCAGGACGTCGTAGTGTCTCTCACTGGGAGTCAGGGTTCGTGAAAAATAAGCAATGGGGTGTTCTAGTTTATCCTCAAATTCTTGATTCAACACCGTTCCAATGGCGTAGTTAGAGGCATCCAATTCCACAAGGAATGGTCGATCAATGTCGGGTTGGGCCAGAATGGGGCTTGAGTAAATCTTGTCTTCAAGAGTTGGAATGCCTTATCTTGCGGAATAGACCAGACAAAGGGGGTATCTTTCTTCAGGAGAGCAACAATCGGTTGAAAAATCTCAGAGAAGGTGGGTATAAACTTCAGGTAGAAATTGGTAAGCCCCAGGAAGGATTGAACTTGTTTCACGGACGTGGGAGCAGGACAGGATAATATAGCCTTTACCTTTGAAGGGTCCATGCCAATTCCCTCTGGAGTAAGGATAAATACTAGGTAATGAACAGAAGCAACGTGAAACAGACATTTCTCGGGTTTGGGCAAGAGTTTATGTTCACGGGGTCGTTGTAGTACTGCCCTTCATGCTCTTCATGCTTTAGAAGGTCCTTGGAGTAGATCAAAATGTCGTCCAGGTAGACGATGACGAAGAGGAATAGCATGTCAGAGAACACCCTGACCATAAAACGTTGAAACTGCTGGGGCATTAGCTAATCCAAAGGGCATGACCAGATATTCAAAGTGACCAAAGGGTGTTCTGAATGCTGTTTTCCATTCGTCTCCTTCCCGGATACGAATCAAATGATAGGCACCCTGGAGGTCCAGTTTCATGAAAATCACGGCGCCTCTGACCGCTTCCAGGATATCCGAGATTAAGGGTAAAGGGTACCGGTCCTTGAGGGTGCATTGATTTAATCCACGATAATCGAGGCAGGGTCTGAGTTCCTTAGTGTCCTTCTTAGGAACAAAGAACAATGAAGCTCCGGCTGGAGATTTTGAATGTCTTATGGTGCCATTCTCAAGGTTGGTATCCAAGTATTCTCGCAGGGCCTTTTTCTCAGGTTCGGAAAGGATGAACATCCTGCCAAAGGGAATCACTGCTGAGGGATCCGTGTCTATGGCGCAGTCTTCAGGCCTGTGAGGGGGTAAGGCCTGGACTATGGCAGTTGAGAACACATCAACAAATCCATGATAGTCCTTAGGAACCTGCACGATATTGGAAACCATTAGAGGTGCTTGGTCTATTGGTGGTTTTTTGGAAGGGGTCAAGGAGGGATCCAGGATTAGACAGTGAGACATACAAAACTCTGAGCCGAGGAATAGTGATCCTGCTGTCCAATTGATATACGGATTGTGTTTCTGTAACCAGGGCATGCCCAGTACCATGAGGTAATGAGCTGACTTAATAATGTCAAATGGAATCCGCTCTTGTTGGTGGTTGTTAATTGAAAGCTGGATCTCTTTGGTCTGCAGGCTTATGGGCCCCGATCGCTTCCACCGGCTGCATGATGCTTCGTATGGGATGTGGTGACTAAAAACCCAATCTTGATCAATGAATATTCCCATAGCCCCGCAGTCTACCAAGGCCAAAACAGGATAGGTCTTATTTCCGGAGGTTGATAGGAAGGCCTGTAGTATCACTAGATTATTTTGTCCAGGAGAGTTCAAGGATGGAATTGATGTGGAGCAAACATCTCTCTCCCGAAGCCCTGCTCCATCTAGGATCGGGAGTTGGCATTTCCCGAACGCTGAGGAGGGGCCAGAGGGCATTCTCTAACCAAGAGTTTGTCTGAGGCACAATACATGCACAACCCTGTATTAATCCTTCTCATCCTTTCTTGCGGGGATATGCGTCCACGGAAGGCTCCTATCTGCATGGGTTCTGGTTCGGTGACTGATCCTGGGTTTGTGTCAGATTTGGAGGTACTCTCAAAGGACACCTTCGGAGGGTTTCCTCTAGATTTTTTCTTTTCTGCCTTCCTTTCCTGGATGCGAAAGTTTATTTGCATGGCAAGGTCCAGAAGAGCCTGGAATGAGTTTGGTCGGGCCACTCTGGCTAACTCATCTTTAATCTCCTCATTTAGTCCTCTCCTGAAAAGGGTAAAACTTGCCTCTGGAGACCAATCAGCTTCCTTGACCAATTGCTTGAATCGGGTTACAAACGTGAGCACATCCTGGGATCCCTGCTGAAAGTCTAAGAGGCGTTCCTGGGCACTAAAGACCTGCTCTGGGCGATCAAACATGGTCTTTAGGGCCCGTATGAAACCATTGTAGTCATCTAGGAGAGCGTCGCCGGAGTTAACTAGGGGTGTAGCCCAGGTTAAAGCATTTCCGGAAAGGTGAGAGATTATGAAACCCACCTTAGCCCTGGGAGTGGAAAAGTAATAGGGTTTAAATGTAAAGTGAACCAAACATGAGTCCAGGAATCCACAAAGGGTTTTTGCCGAACCATCGTATTTGTCAACAATGCCGTCCAGTAACACACTTTCTTTTGCGGCTGAATCACGGGATAGAACTAATTGCTTGAGAGCAGCGTTTTCCGCCTTTAAATTCTGCACCTCGGTGGTTAATTCTTGCATACCTCGCATCAGGTCCTGAACGGCCGCTTCCATGTCGACTTCGAGTGCGGTCGGTAGGCGTCTCAAATTGTCACGGAGTTCCCCCCTTCTTACCCAAGACTGATCCTTGCTGGACTCCATGGACGGTGTCTTCTTGCGGACAGACCTGGACTTGAATAAGGCTGAGCGAGCCTCTTCCGACTCCAGCGTGCGTTTAAGATTCCGGGATGCAGCAATCCGGGGATCTGGGAAACGAAGAAGACGTGCTGATGGTGCACGAGTCCAGGAAGCAAGAGGAAAGGGAAAGGGCAAGGAATGGAAGTAGAAAAGCTAGGAACCAGGAAAGCAATACAGCGAACTACGGAGCACACGTCTGATCGCTACTTGGCAATAGCATTGAGACGCGCGGAGCCACGGGGGTGCAGTCTATTAGTAGAATACGTTACGTCCAACGTATAGACCGCGGAAGGCGTGTCACGCTGGACGACCATGTTGGGAGTGTCAGGGAATGCAAGGCCCGTTGCGATAAGGACCAGGAAGACCAAAAGGGGCGCGTCCTGTGGGTCATGACAAGATGTTGTCGGAAGGCGGTGTAGTGAAAGCATAGAAAGAGTAATTAACTCAATTTAACAATTAATGGAGGCAGCCGAAAAGAACTCTGCGATTAAGAGTCCGTTAACGATGGCGGAAATAAACAATCTGAGGGACCTCGATGCGTGAAGGGCCATGGGTACAGTGGACGTCACACTAGGGATAGTATTACTGGCACGCCCTGTCGACGTTCCTTTACGAGTTTTGAAATCAAAAACTGTAGTGCACCGCAGCTTCCATTAGATGTCAGCCTATGCATAGCATGTGATCTCAGCCGATGCCACAAGCCTCCGAAATAAAGAGTGTGTGTGTGTGTGTGTGTAGAGCAATTATAACATCCACTCTTTATTGCCAATGAATACTACTGTATGTATAAACTATATCTCAGATATGCTTGCCTTCCTTTTCTAATAGCTGCCTCCCGATGATAAAGTGTCCAGATTTACAAAGTCACTTCTTCAAAGAGGCTCCTTTGTAAATGACAAACCCCATATTTACTCTCCGACTGATGTACCTACACAATTGATAAACCAGTCAGGGGGACCCCACCAGCTTTTTACTTTTGATATGAAAATAAAACTAACATTTTACAGAATTGAGTTGTTAAGCAAAATCTGGTGGATGGTGTGTGATATGGGACCCTTAATCACATTTTGTTGATGACAGTAGCTGTATTGTACTGCCTAATAGCACCTTGGTTTTCGTTTGAATGGCAGGCCAATCCTGTGGTGAACAGGAGACTTTTTTGTAGCAATGGCTTTTCCGGGTAAATATATAAGTTACATGAGATTTCTATAAAATACAAAAAGGAACATGACATCGGATTATTTGTCTCCCTGCAGTGTTTTCATGCCATCAACAGTGATATGAGTCTGCTTATGTCTGTCACGTCAGCCTCCTCCAATCCTGAAAGACCTTTATGGAGGGTGAGGAACCCCAAGCTCCTGTAATCCATCTGCGGGGCTCCGTGTTCCTTTCCTAAGGGGGATTAGCAACATGGCTCCTGAGAGTTCAGGTTAGTGGTTTTCTTGTTTGGCTAGCTAACAAATTCTCACCACATAGCAGAACCAAGACAAAAACCTCTGAATGGACGGTGGATGCAGCTGCCTGCCCCCACCTCTATCCTACAGAAAGCACCTACCCTGTAGTCTTCCTGGGGCAGCTAGGCCTTGACCTCATGAGGCATAGGAGGCTGACGGGAAAAACCAAGTCTCCAGTAGAAGATGCGAGGGGCTCCTACACAGCTAGGCCCAATAACTAACATGGCCTTTCGAGACCTGACATTTCTGGAGGGAGTCATCAGCATTCACCCCAAACAGGCTTTGGACATTAAAGGGCATATCCAGAAGTTTAGACTAGTAACCATCCCCAAAGCCAGATGTCCTCATTCAAAAGTGGTGCCTGAGCATGACATGTGTTGCCATGCACCTGCCCACACAGTCAACTGTGTTCTGTCCCAACTGCAGATATCTATCCAGAAAAAAGCATCCTGGCTGCAATATGGGCTGGGAAAAGACCACCGCAACCTGCACATCTGGCCAGGATACACACCACCACTTTGCTCAAAAGCTAGAAGCAAGAATAAAATTGTTTAAAAAAAAGCACTTCATTGTACAGTGTTTCGGTAAAATAAAAATTTTACAAGCAGGACAGGATGACCCCAAAAGAGAGAAGTCGAGCAATGAACGTAAAACAGAGAGTTCACTTGCCTCCAAAAGTCAGGCCGGGGAATCGAGGCATAGCTAAAAGTTGGGAGGCGTGGTGCCATTTGGGTAAATTGAGGGAAAGCAGCAATATGAAAAATCTTTCCACAACACCTGTTGAGATGGAAGATCCTTCGACACTGCAAATCATGAGCAAATCTTGGAAGTGTTTTAATTTGTTAAAGTGTGGGAACGAGTTAGGCCGAAAGGTGCCACAAACATAGTGTTGGTGTCTGTTGCAACTCAAGGGCATCAACAGTTTAATCCTCCAGCAGTTAAGAGCAGCAATTGTTGAAATCTCCATCCACTGGGAACAAGTCTCTTGCAGAGCTCAGATCCTGCACGATGGTGGATAAGCTCTGCCCTGAAGAGGGACTCGTATCAGAGAAACTAACACGTTACTTTCTTACCTGGTAACGTTCTTTCGATGGGATGTTCTGATGGCGTATTCCACATCTATGACAGGTAATCACCACAGCTGTGCTGCTTCGGAAATTTTTCGGCATCCTGCATCGATGACGTCGATACGCTGTCCTCGAGGGCCTCATTCGAGCCGACGTCGCCAGATGTTATAAGTAGGACGCACAACGCCCGTAGCCTCAGTTGTAGTTTTTTCCCAGAACGTGTGGCACCAATCTTCTGCCAGAATGACTACAGAAAGCCTTGCGGAAACGAAAGCAGCAATCGCATAAGAAATTCTGTAGAGGGGCAGGTAGGGAGGGAGCGATGTGGAATACGTCGTCGGAACATCCCATCGAAAGAATGTTACCAGGTAAGAAAGTAACTTGTTCTTCGAAGGGATTGGTTCCTCCGACGTATTCCACATCTATGACAGACTCCCAAAGCAGTACCAACGTAAGGAGATGGGAAAGAATTTAGAATTTTAGAATGCCCAATTAAATTGCAGAATAGAGGACCGCCTTGACAAAGGCCAAATCTTGCCCATGGATAGAATCCAAGGAGTAGTGTTTGACAAGAGTATGGACAGAGGCCCATGTGGCTGCTTTACAAATGTTACGAATGAGAACGCCCCTCTGCAAAGCAGTAGAGGCAGCCACACCTCTAGTAGAATGGGCCGTAAACCTACCGGAGGGTCCTTACCCGCCAAGTGGTAACATTAAGAAATGGTCAAGATAATCCATCTAGACAAACCACAGGAATGGCACATGAAGAAAGACCTTGCCCCCCCCCCCCTTTTGTTGAGGTAGTGCATGGCCACTGTGTTGTCCGTCAGGATCAAGACATTCGTCCCTCGCACAGAAGGCTGAAAAAAGCCTTCAGGGCTAGCCTGATGGCCCTCAGCTTTAACAGATTGATATGGAGTCTGGACTCCGACGGAGACCAACGACCGCTGACTGTTAACTCGTTGGCATGAGCTCCCCATCCCGTGTCGCCTCCGGACAGGGTAGCCAAAATGGAGCCCCCTTCAACAGATTGCCTTTGACGGCCCACCACAGAAGATCCTGGGCCACCGAGGGCGGCACCTGAAAGGACTGACCACTGGAGCTTGAGAGCCCATTGCAGAGATTTCACCCGCAACCTGGCCTCTGGCACCAGAAGAATGCAGGATGCCATGAGGCCGAGCAACCTCAAGAACTCGAACGCTGGGAGACTCTGGGCATGTTGAAACTTATTCACCATATGCAGAATGTGATGAGCCCTCACCTGGTGAGGCGAACACTGCCCCAGAGATGTGTTGAGCGCTGCTCCGATATACTGAAGCTGCTGGGTAGGTATCAAGTGGGACTACTTTAAGTTGAGGGAGAAGCCCAGCTTGTGAAAGGAGCGACAGGTGACTGACAGATGATCCAGGACTTTCTCGGGAGAGCGCGCCCTGATCAACCAATCGTCCAGGTAGGGGTAGACGTGAATCCCCCTTTCCTGAGATACGATGCCACCACCACCATGAGCTTGGTGAAGACTCTTGGGGCGGAGGTCAATCCGAACGACAAGACACAAAACTTAAAATGCGAGTCGCCAACCGTGAACCTCAGGTACTTCTTGTGCTTGGGATGAATCGGCACATGAAAATAAGTGTCCTTGAGGTCGAGAGACACCAACCAGTCCTGAAGTTGAAGGGTCTGGAGGACTTGAGAGAGAGTAACTATCTTGAACTTGTCCTTCCTGAGGAGTTTGTTCAAACCACGCAAGTCCATGATGAGTCTCAATCCCCAGTCTTTCTTCGGGATCAAAAAAATAAGGGGAATACCATCCCTTGTTCCTCTCCGCTACAGGCACCAGTTCTATGGCGCCTTTCTCCAGCAGGGATTTGATTTCCTGCGCAAGGAGCGGATCCAGACTCTTCAAAGAGACATTCCCTGGTGGATTGTCGTGAGGCCTCTGCCGGAAAGGAAGACAGTAGCCATGGGCTATGATCTCCAGAACCCACACATCTGAAGTAATGGCATGCCATTCTACAAGATGCTGCGCCAGCCTTCCCCCAACCGGCGAACCATGGGACATGGCCTCCTGACTGAGCTGAAGCGGCTGTGGCATTGCCTGAGGGTAAAGAGGCAACTGCCCGTGCGGCCTTGGCACCTCGAGTACCTTGTTTTCCACCTCTGGTACTCGGTACTACGGTGGCCCCTTTGACTTGCAGCTCATCTCGATCTACCAAAGGAAGAGTAGTATGGAAAGGAACCTCCCCTCCATTGCTGTCCCCTAGGACAAAAAGGCGTAGGCTGGCGAACTGCAGCGCTCAACGACTTTACTGCAGCTTTGGAGGTCTGCAACCTCTCAAGGCTCTCGTCAGGCTTGCTGCCAAAATGACGTTCACCATCAAAGGGCATGTTGAGAAGCCGGGCTTGTACATCAGGAGCAAACCCCGACTTCCGCAACCATGCAAATCTGCGCATTACGGTGCTCACCGCCATGGACCGGCTGACACAATCTAGCATGTGCAGACCCGACTGAAGGGATTCACACATGGCATCCTTGCCATCCTGAACAAGAGCAAGAAAGCCATCCTGTTCCTCCCCTTTGGGAATATGTTCAGCCGCCAAAGAGACAATTCCACAGAGTGTGTGTGAAATGTGCTAAGGCACACACGGAGTTGGCTGCCTGTAAAGGCACACCCCCTGAAGAAAACACTTTCTTCGCCCAGCCATCAAAACGCTTGCCGTCCCTATCAGGAGGGATGGTAGGGTGCTTTGCTGGGGCCGTAGCCGCCTGTACCACCAAACTCTCCGGAGTGGGGTGCGTGGTCAAATAGCAGGGGTTGATACTGGCTGGACGGTATTTTTTCGGCAAAGACTTGCTCACTGCCGGGAGACTCCCCAGAGCAGTCCAAGCCGCTGCCACCCTTCTTTGCAAGGCCATATGGAATGGCAGAACCGGGTCAGTTGGTGGACCTTGGTCCAAGATATATGTCAGGTCATCCTGCAGAAAATCCACTGGTGGCGCAGACCACCCCAAGTACTCTGTCACCCCTGACATGAGCCGCCGGTACGAAGACTCGGTGTGCGTGCCAGGCTCAACCTCCGGAGAGGTGTCCAGACCACTGGCGTTGTGCAAAGACTGATAAAGGTCTTCCAACTGGCTATGACCAGATAAGAGGTCGTCAGGAACCTCATTAGGAAACCAAACCTTCCTCAGACCCTTCATCCACCTCAGAAATATAATCAAGAGGCTGGAATAAATCCCTGGATGAGGGCACAGAAAAAGGTACAACCACTTTTTTTGACTTGGCCAGAGCCTTCCTCGGGGTGTCCACCAGTCTCCGGGGCACCTCTGATAAAGCCCCCTCAAAAGGCGTCGACGGAATCTGCGTCGAGCGTGGCACCGATGGCTTCAACACAGGCCTAGAGGGTGGTGCCCAGAGCCTGTCCTTCGACGGCCTCGGCGTCAACGTCTTCTTCGAAGACCTCACAGGCTCCACCGGTCTCGAGGGCGTCTAGGACCAGGACCTGGAGCAGGCATGGCTAGAGCGATCCACCTTGTCCGACTGGGACCTCGAAGGTTCCCGGTGATCGCGCCGACCTCTCGAGCCCGAAGTCCTGCAAACGGTGGCTCTAGCACGTTCCCTGCAGGCGTCTTTCGACGGCGCAGACGGAACGGAGCCCTGCGACTGCAAAATCGCCATCATCTCCTTACAAAATGAATCCCATTCCGCAGTAGAGGAATGCTTGTTGGGACAAGCAACCTGCCGATGGGCGGAGTCCTCAGATGAGGACTGGGAAGGCGACCGGTGATGGCGCTTCCATGAGTGCCTCGAAGAGGCAGAGGAATGGTGGGACCCACTCCGGGACCGACACCCCTTGGGACTTACGCCGACGATGCGGAGAGTCGCCCCTCGAATAGTCGGTCGAAAGCCCAGCGGATTCTGACTTTCGGGGCTTGGACACCCTACAGACAGAAAGCTTCTTCTTACGCTCCCGCAAGGTCTTCGATGTCAAAGACTGGCACTCGTCACAATCGTCCGTAGCGTGGTCCTCACTGAGGCACCAGAGGCAGGCGTCGTGCGGGTCCGTCAGCAACATCTTGGAACCGCAGTCCCGACACTTCTTGAAACCTGGCCGCGGGGTAGAAGAACACCTCAGGAAATCTTCACAAACGGTTCAAAGAACCGATAGAATAACTCAGAAGAACCGAGGCACGCCGAGATCTCAGATCTCAACTGAGGCTACGGACATCGTGTATCCTACTTATAACAAACGGGGACGTCGGCTCGATGGAGGCCCTCGAGGACAGCGTATCGACATCGACGCAGGACACACAGAATTTTCCGAAGCAGCACAGCTGTGGCTATTACCCGTCATAGATGTGGAATACGTCGGAGGAACCAATCCCTTCGAAGTAATGTATAGAGTGTCTGAATCAGTAGACTGACTCACTGAAGGAACACCAGATCCAGCAATGTTCAGAAGTTGGAAAAAAATATCTGGATGGGTCAGATCAACTAACCCTAAAACTATGTAAAAGGAACAAATTGCTTACCTCTCAGTTATGTGCCTTCTGATGGACGTTTCTCCCACAGATTGCTCATCTATGATCATCTCCTGTGCAGCAGTTTTTGGCCACATTTTCCACCACCATGAGGCACAGTGCAGCTCTGCTCAACACCTCTACACACCACACTGGCAGACATGACATAAGGGACATTTAATATTGAGACACTGCATGTCCATGATCTCAGGTCCACCCCTTTTCCCTAGCACTCTGTCGCTGAGGGACTGCTCAGTGGGGCAGGTTGGGAGGGTGATGAGTAATCAGTGGGAGGAGCATACATCCGAAAGAACATTACTGAGAAGTAATTTGAACTTCTAATCTATTCCTTCCTCATCTATGATAGACTCCCATAACAATATGGAGACCTGGAGGCGGGAGGAGAGCAGGACACAACCTAAACCAGAAAACGGGTGACTGGGAGTCCAAGCAGTAATGCTTTGCAAACATATGCAGCAAGGCCTGCGTTTCTGCTTGGCAAACGTCCTCTGGTCAAAAGTGCCCAGCAGTATGTGTTATGAGATGCATAGAATGATACACCTTCATACGGTCTGCTTACTGAGATAGCAGCAAGGTACCACTTCAGTGAAAATCTGCAGGCCTGTCCAGTCCACTGAAAAAACAGAGCAAAAAACTAGAAACAAAGATGTGGGTCAAATAAAAGGATCCAAATACCTCCCCATGGACCAACTGGAGAACTTGCACCACATGCATGTCAACATTGACTTGGTGGCAGGACTCCGAGCTTAGAGGAGCACATCTAGTAGGTCACCCAACAAATCCCACTCCTTGCATCTCAGCATCGAAACATGAAGGTTCAGGCTCCTGAGCTTCAGATGGAGTAGCTGCCCCTCCCATTGGAAGAGCAGATCCACCCTTATAAGGCACCGGGAATGGCAGATGGACATATCCAGCAAATGTGTACCGTGCGCTCCAAACCCAGTCCGGAGCGAGCAATCAAAGTCAACATTGAACCAAACAGGCATATCCTCCTGAAAACCAGCTGAATGACAGGATTGGAGGGAAATGCATATAGTAGGTTGAACAAAGGAGAAAGTGCCCCGTAGGTGGCGGAAAATTAAAGGGTGGAGACCCTGGTCTAGGAGACAGAGGCAGTGCCCTAGAAGAACACAAAACAAAAGAAGATGGATGCCACACGCAAGGGGGCAGAGCAAGGAAAGGGACTCCAAGGGACTAACTAGGGAAAGATCATAGTGTACTTGTAAAGGGTGGAGGGACACTAACTCAAACCATCCAGACACCCCAATTAAAAAGGTATGGAATTGAAGATCCTTGTGTCATTTGTTGCAAATGATCAGTTTGTACTAGTGTTCAGAAGGGGAAAGAGGCCAAATGCACAGAAAGACACAGGGGCAGTAAGACCTATAAAACTAGCTATAAGAGTTTATTTGATTTAACCAACAGAGTGTAGACACATATCTCTTAGTCATACTTTTCAGAACCAAATGCATCTCAGCACCATCATAGATCCAAGATTTAGAATCCTTACCAGCGAAGGTGGGTCCTTTCCGCCTCAATTTCAGCTTTTCAGAGGTATCGTGATCTGGAGAAACAAAATATCATTCAGTCATTATATAGAATAAAACACAGCAAGCCCAGAAGCATCATGCGGTTCACAAAGACAAAAAACCACAAAAAAAAACACCAGGCTAATCGCAATGCAGTATTGGCAGGCAAGGACATGCTAAGGTTACAAATAAGTGGGTTTTCAGGTATCGCTTAAACAAAGCTCTTGGCACGGATAACAAATTAGTAGCATTGGACCTCAATGGGTTATAGGTCAAAGTATCGAATCAAAAGGATTGAATGACAAAAGTCAAATCAAAAGGACCGAAAACAAAAGGGTAGAATTTTTTAAAAAATTATTATGAGGGGTACCCCCTTTTTTGTGGTAAAAACCACTTTTTTCCTATACGGAAACAAAAAAAATTCGACCCTTTGGTTTTAGGTCCTATTGACTCGACCCTTAGAATTCAATCCTTTTGTATTGAAACCTTTGACCGGACACCACCTCAATGTCCTGCACTTGGTGGCCAAGGCATCCTTTCCGATAGGTACCTTGGGCTGTTACCAAATACGCATTTTTGGGTCAGTACCAAAAGTCGAAAGGAAATCCTAGCTTCCACTGGTAACCAGTGAAGTGCTTGCCTGGCCTGTGAAACATGCTCTTGTTCCCTAGGCCTTCCACCACATGCAACACACTATTATGTTGCAATGTTTCTCCCTTACTAACTCCATTTAGCAAACTACCGCATTAGTCCAGCTTGGCTCCAATAACAGCTCTCGCCACAATGGAGCAGCTTGTCTTAGTTAAGAAAAGTTGCATTTGCTGCAAAAATTTCAGATGATAGGCAGAGGTTGATAGACTACTATTCACATGTGCCTTCATAATCAGCTCTGAGGTATACACCCGAGGTTTTTACTTTCTCCATTGTGGCAATAGTGCAGCCAGCTATAACCAAGTTTTTGTAATTGTTACTTACCTTTTGTAATCTTCTAGCTGTGCCGTCTAACTTTACTTCTGTTTTAGAATCATTTAAAGCCATGCCATTATAGACCATCCACTGTCAAATAGAAGAATAAATCTTGTTGATATGTTCAGTCTCCTGAAATGGGAATTAGATATTGCGTATCATCCGCATCGTTGGTATAGGGTATCCCTTACATAGCCAATAACAAACAGTGGTTTGATAAAGATGTTATAAAGAGTCAGTAAAATGCAAGACCCCTGTGGAACACCATATGGCATATTAACAGCGTCTGCTACTGCACCACCACTGAATACTATGGCTGAGCGATCTGACAAAAAACAGTTCACCAAATTAGTCGCAAGGGGTGAGAAATGCACAACTTGTATGAGTCTTTCAGCCAATATAGTATGATCCACCATGTCAATAGCTGCTGATCAGCCTAATAACATCAGCAACTCAATGCTTCCCTCTTCCAGGGCTTGTTAGTCTTCAGGTCCAGCATTGCCGTTTCTGTGCCATGAGCTAGTCTAAAGTCTGATTGATATTTGCCCAAGATGTTATTTTTGACAATGTTTTCTTGAACCATAGATATGCGGCATGGTCACAAATCTTCAATAAAAAGGCAACTGGAGATACCATCCTTGAGAAACGTGACGCCACATATGCCAGGTCCCCCAGCCAGTTCAGAACCTGGAAACGATGACTTGCAGAATCTACTCTGGGTTGTGAGGAGAACCTGGACCAGGCACAGGAGAGCATCTCCTCTATTTGGGAAGAAGTGTTCAACAGTGAATCCCTATGTGGATCCTTATGGTCAAGAAGGACCTCAGAGAATCCCCACTAAACCAGTCTCCCTGAATGTTTTAAACATACTGGGAATCAAATGACAATGCCTGCAATGTCCCAGTATTACAGAAGAGAAACCTGGAACGGAACCCTGCAAAGGATTGCCACAGGGAATCCTTGCTCCTCCCCTAGTTAATACTCATGAGTAGCAACTAGTGCACTCCCACCTAGCAGTAAACCCAATGGGAGAAATATCTTCAATAAACCAAAGGAAGAGGACATGGTTCGTCAATCTCCCCACCCCTCAATGGGGAAAATCAACAAACATTTACCCGGGTACAACATGAGCCAACCACACCCAACCCTTAAGCGCAGGAAGCTTCAAGAAATAGAACCAGTGTTGGAGTTCTTTCAAGGATGGTGTCTGCACTTCTTTTTTTTTTTAAAATATAAACTTCCTTCCGAGTTGCAGGGCTATAGTCTCCCTGCCACAGAGAATGCTGCGACCCATCCAATGAGATTGCAACCAGTGCAGCCAAACCAGTTATATAAGAGCAAGTTCCCAGCACAGCATTGAAAGGGAGATGTTGTAAGTGCTAAGTGGGAGTTTGGAGATAGAAGCATTGGTGGAGGCTTCAGGCATGGAGTAGGCAGTGGTGGTGTAGAGAAAGGAGGAGAATGGCCTAACATGACATGATGAATATGGATGGGGGAGCTATAGGAGAGGTGGAAGGAGTGCAGAGGAAATAGACTTTGGAGTGAAGATGAGTAGAGTATTTATGAGGTTGGCGGTGATTGCACTGTAAGTGATTCGAAGATGGTGCTACAAGCAGCAGATACTTTTAAAACATCACAGTCCAAAGGTAATCATCAAACAAACCCTGAGGCAATTAACCAATGCTAGGAGAATAATAGCACTATGAATGCAGTTAAAAGTACCATGAAAATAAGATTAACAAATCAAATAGAAACCACTCAACCCAGGGTGAATAAAAAGGTTGGGGCGAGCACTGCTAAGGAAGAGAAGATCCAAAGGAGAGCAGGTGCCAGATACTGCACCCTTGATACCAGGGAAGAAAACAGACGGTGGAAAAAACCTTAAGGAAGATACTGCCTGGAAGAAAACAGTCCAAACCATAGAGGTTCGGAGAAGGAGATTGGAAGCTGCAAGATAATAGAAGCCCTACAGACGTAAGCTTGCCAGAAGTGATTCAGTGCTTCCAAAGTCCTGGGGGTGAGGGTGATTGGGTGAAAAGGAAGAGGGACATTGGTAGAGGCCATGCTTTAAGGCTTCACAACCACAAATGTGGCAAGAGGGTGACAATCAGCTGCCTGAGAAGGACCCTAAAATTGAGGGGGAGAATGAACTACTTATCGATTAAGAAATCCTCAAGAGAACCAAAGGTCCAGAAGAGTCCTGCTTTGAATCCTGGAAGAATATAGGACCAGGAGGGAATGGCTGTACAGCCTGAGGGAATCCAAGATCTAGGAAGCACTGGCTATAAACACTTAGAGGATGCAAGGAGGGCATGAAGTGAATCCTACGAACACTCTAGGCCCAGGTGGACTTACTGTGAATCCTGACAGTAACCAAGGTCCAGACAGGACCTATTGTGGATCCCAACATAAGCAACGGCAAGAATTGGGCATATTAGAGTGTAGGCGAGATCTAAGAAGTATTTTAAATTTGGCAGCCTGAAGAAGCTCAAAACGTTACAGTACCAAGCCCAAAAAAAAAACAATCTTAAAGAAAACTGTGGAAGAGTTCCTGAAAAACAAAGTGAAAACAGATGCATGGAGGAAAAGCCACATTGGGTAAATCCTGCATGAGTCATACCAGAAACTGTTTATTTTTTGGTAATAGGTGGCTTGGGGGACAGACATTAAAGAATAAGGTATATGAACACTGTAGCTGACTCCTGCCATGTACTCCTGGCACAGGAAAGTTAGAAGCCGCTCAAACTTCGCCACATTGGTTCTTCAACAAGCCTATTCTGGCATGAGCCACTCTGCTAAGATTGGCAATAAGGGTGTAAAGAGGACCTTTGTGTTCTAGTAGAGCAGGGTACTATGGACTGCTGCGGATACACCCCATATACTTCAAACAGGCCACATTCAACCATCAGAGGGTGAAGACCTTTCACCAGGCCCCCATGCTCAGCTGCAGTGACTGAGCATGCTAATGTTCTCTCTCAATGGCTAAGTTGGGAAACAAATTATAATAACCTAAAGAATATTAGGGTATCAGAGGTAAGTAATAATTTTGATCATGGTTGCATATTCCTGCTTTAAGTTTGTTTGTTAATTTGAGAATGCGCAAACCAAACCCTCAGGTAGACGGGCGCAGCAATAAAAGAATTCGAGGCTTGGTTACCCATGCCAGTTGTAGGCAAGTACAAACATGTAAATAAAGTACAGTAATAAATGCAGTAGAATACAGTGTATGTTACAGAAGGGCTGCTTATTTACAATAAGTTTATACATAAAATACAATATTTACATGTGAGCACAGATACAGTGTGAGGTACCAAATCTCGCTGATCAAGGTGCAAGTTAGAGGCTGGGCGGGTCCAGTGGGGATAGTGTGGTGACAAGGAGGTTATAGGTCGTTAGTGAGAAGCCAGTTGATAGCATTGTGTCTGAAGCTAGTGTAAGGTAGTGGACATCGGAGGTCAATTGGGAGTGTATTCCAATATTGCGCAGCTTTGACTGGGAAGCTAGTTCCTCCAGCCATGGATCGCTTAAATCGTGGGGTTTCAAGCATGAATGAATTGGCGGACCTGGTAGGTCGGCTTGTAGTTTCCCTCAGAATTTATTCTGCTAGGTATGATGGAGCTAAATTGTTTAGGCATTTGGAGGTTATGGAGATAGTTTTGAGGAAAATTCTGTCTTATTTTTAGCCAGTGGGTTTCTTTCCTAAATTTAGAGATGTGGTCTCTGGTTGGACATTCAGTGCTGCTCTTAGGGCATAATTTTGCAATCGTTTTAGTTTGTCCGTGACTTATTTGTTAGCTCCGGAGTACAGGGCATTGCAATAATCTAGTCTGGACATAATTAATGCATTGGCCATGGTAGTACAGCTGGCACTAGAGAGGAAAGGTCTGGCAGCGCGGATTAGCTTGCAAGTGTAAGCTGTTGAGGAGGCGAGGGAGCTAACTTGCTTTTTGAGGGCGAGGGCGGAGTCTAAATAGAAATCTAGAGTTTTTACTACAGGTAAAACTGTGATGGTATTCTTATCAATATTGAAGGATGTGTAGTTCGAGGATATTTTATTTAGGTTGGGGCAGATCCGAGGAGCAGTATCTCAGTTTTATTGTCGTTCAGACAGAGGCCGTGGGTCGCCATCCATGCCTGAATGAGGATGTATATCTTGTTCACCAAGGCCAGGTCTGTTTCATAGTTGCCAGAAAGGGGTATGAGGAACTGGGTATCATCTGCATAATTTGTGTAGGTGATGCCCAGCCTGTCCAACATGTCAAACAATGGCTTGGTGAAGATGTTATACATGGTGGGTGAGACATAAGAGCCTTGTGGGACTCTGCATGTTATTTGGATCAGGTCAGCACAGGTTGACGTTGAGAAGACTCATAGTCCGGTTGGCTAGAAAGGATTGGACCCATGCTATAGCTTCCTCTGTGAAGTTGCCAGCGATCTTGAGGTGGTTGCATAGGCGTGATCCACCAGATCGAAGGCGGCTGACAGGTCCAGTAGGAGAAGCAGAGCCATTTTTCTGCTATCCTTCAGTTCCTCAATTTTTGTCTTGAGGTCTAGTAAGGCTTATTCGGTACCATGGAGGGGACGGAAGCCTGATTGCCGGG
Organism: Ambystoma mexicanum; assembly: GCF_040938575.1. Classification (NCBI taxonomy): domain Eukaryota; kingdom Metazoa; phylum Chordata; class Amphibia; order Caudata; family Ambystomatidae; genus Ambystoma; species Ambystoma mexicanum. Next base: position 990,831,151 of record NC_090936.1, read on the forward strand.
TGCCTAGCAAGTGGTTAGCTTCCAGGTAGTCCTGGATTTGTAAGTATGCCACTCTGTCAATAATTTTGAGAAGGAAAGGCACTGTTGTGATGGGTCTGTAGTTAGTGGGGATGGATGGGTCGAGGGTTTGTTTTTTTAAGTAGGGGGAGGACCCAGGATTCTTTCAGGTTAGTTGGTACTGTGTTAGATTTGAAGGAGGAGTTTATAAGCTTCGAGATGAAAGGTGCTAGATCCCTGGCTGCGTCCTTTATTATTTGCGCTGGGCAGCTGTCTCCCTTACAGTTAGACAGTTCCAGGGAGAGAATCACTTTTTCAGTGTCAATAGATCTGGTTTTGAAGCTGAAGGGAGGGATAGTGTTGGATTCGAAGGGGGGTGGTGGTTTATGATCAGGAAGGGGCAGAAAGTCCTTTTTTGTATTATTTTGTGTTGGAGGGTAGTGATTTTGTTAGATAGGGCGGTTAGTATGTTAGTACACCATATCTTATCCTTGGGAGTGGTGTCTATAGGTTGTAAGGGGGATTCCATTTCCCGAAGGATGGAGAAGAGTTTCTTAGTATTTGATTTAGCTTTGGCGATTCTGTCGTTAAAGAGGTTTTTTTTGTATTAGTGATTTCTTTCTTATAGTGTTTGGATAGTTGAGTTAGTTTAGCTTTATTGTTTTCAGTGGGAGAGTTGCGCCAGATGGCTAGAAGCTTTCCTTTTTGTTTTCTTAGGTCCTTAAATTGAGGTGTGAACCAGGCATTCAGGTGAGCATCCTGCTTACCTTTGCGAAATTTGATTGGTGCAATGGTGTCTAATGTAGAGGTCATAGCTTTGTTAAAGGTGTCCACTAGAGTGTCAGGGTCAGTGTTATTGTAAAGGCAATTAATGGTTGGGAGGAGGAGAGGGATTCGTTTTTCTGCAGTAATGTCTTTCTTGCTTCTGGTAGGGCGGGGGGGGGGGCATGTTGATAATTTTGGGGCTCAAGAGGTCAAGTGTGGCAGTAAAGTTTATTAAATAATGGTCCGTCCAAGGTTGTGGGACAATGTCGGTGATAGCAATATTACAGTTTAGGTCTGATACCCAGTCGAGGGTTCTGCCTTTGATATTAGTCGGGCGAGGACTTTTTGGGTAAGCCCGTGATCATTGAGTAGGGCTGCGATAGAGTCAGCATATTTGTTATCAGGGTCATTAAGGCCAATATTAAAATCGCCCAGCAGCAATGTTTGGGAGTGGTTTTGAGAGTTGTTTGTTATAAGGTTGGTAAGGTCATCTTCAAAGGTCCCTAATGGTCCTGGTGGCCTGTAAATCAAATGGATGGTCAACGTGCGGTTATGAGATAACAGCAGTTTGGCTGTGAGTAATTCACAGGAGGAGCACAGGGTGAGAAAGTACCATCAGCTGGGTGTGATCTGTGTACATATCTTTATTTAATGTTTTCTTTTTTTTTTAAACTCTTAGTTTTTCAAAAACATTAATGACTAAGCAGTACATAAGTAACATTCAGCATAGAACTACATTACCATCATTTAAAACAATCAAACCAAGAACAATAGTACAAGTAAAACATACATAGATCATATAAATAACCAATCGATGGTGTAACAGTAAAGCTATAAAATAAACTAATATAAACACAAGACATAAGACATGATAAAAATCCAACCCACATGGCAAACACCCATCCCACCAAAAAATATCAAATAATATCCTATACACTTAAACGGTCCCCATTGTTCCTTGCAAGCTTCCTCTCTATGTTGTTAACCAAACTTTATCTTTTCAAAGCTTGAAAGAATTTGTACATTAACAAGCCATTCCGAAACACATGGTTTTTTCCTGGTTTTCCAGACTCTTAATATTTGTCTGGTTGCAATCAAGAGAACTTTGCTAATCCAACACAATATTGTATAATCAATGTATCTACTACACTTTGGAGATTTCAGGAATACTGCTGATTGAGTTCTCGGAAATACAATATTCCATATCATGTCGATCCTATCTAATACATCGTTCCAAAAACCCATCACTCTGGTACAATTCCACAGCATATGTAACAAGGTACCCTTCTCTTTCTGACATCCCCATCAACTTTCACTTTCTGTCAATCCTAACCTGTTCATCCGAACCGGGGTCCAATAAAGGCGCCCCAATATGTTTTGGTGAATGTAACGCAGATTCAAGTCAACTTTCGCCCTAACAGGATCCTTCCACAGACTCTCCCATTCCTTCGCTGAGATAACCCTGCCCAATTCAGACCAAGTAAGTCTCAACTTTTCCCATGCCACTATCAAATGATCCTCTAATGGAAAGAGCTTTAAAAAAAGTTGACACTTTATGTGGTATAGTCTCGAGGAAATTACACCTTTCAGGTCTCTGCATCATTGGTACTTCCAACATCTGTTGTCTTTCAAATATTAAAGCCTCCAATAATTGATATCTCCTCAACTCTCTTGTGTGAGCCCAATTTCCCCCTCAAATATTCAAAGGTTGTTATTCCTCCATCACACCAGATGTCTCAGATTGACAATATACCTTTGTTAATCCAACTCCTCCAACATAACCATTTGTTATTAATCTGCAATCCTGGATTGTGCCAAATGGAAGCCTCATTATACAAGTAAAATCCTTGTCCACTTCCCAATATCAGTGATGTTACAACTTCCTTGGTGGCAACCACTGCCTGCAAGTTAGACACATGTCAGGTAATTTCCCCGACGAATATAAACTCTCTGCGATACGGCCTAATTTCTTTGTTTTTCTATTTGCGCACATTGTGGTATTGAGGGTCTAGCTATAGTGAAAGAATTAACCAACTTTGTCCCCCATCTTGTACACTACGAACCATGATATATTGTGGTATTTATGGTTTCTTACCTACTCCCCACAGAAATTTCTGGAAATTCCTTTAACACTATCAATACGCCCTAGAATTTTCTTTGTAAACCTTACAGTGAGCAACAGAATGATATATAGGACTTTTGGTAGTAGCACCATTTTAATTGCATTAATTTGCCCAGATGCACAATAAGTGTTCCCCATTTACAAATATCCCTATGAAGAATTTCTATTACTTAATCCACATTATATCCAACCAGTCTCTTCAAATCCCTAATAAGATATATCCCCAAGTATTTGACATATCCATTCTCCCATTTGCAATTCCAATCCATTAATTGATTACGTATAGGGGTGTCCTTAACAGGAAATACTAGTTTTCTCCCAATTAACCTTATATCCCAATAGTATACCCACCTCTTCATTCATGTTCTTTAAAATGGAACACCCTTCCTTTTGATTACCAAGAATAATTGTAACATCATCTGCAAAGGCTAGCACTTTAATTTCTTCTTCCCATACCTTTAAACCTTTAAGAATCTGACTTTGTCGAATATAAATCAAAAAGGGTTCCAGTGCTAAATTAAAGAGGTAAGGAGACAATGGGCAATAGTTTAAAAGAAGCTGATAAATCCTCATTCACCCAAACTCTGCCACTAATATCCAATTGTAACGCTCCCACAGCATTAATAAATAAGGATCTAAAACCCATTTTCACCAGGTGTAGAATTGAGAAAAGTCCAATTTACTCTGTCGCAAGCCTTCTCAGCATCAACACAAAATTTTGTAACAGTTCTTCAACCTCTGGGTTTGACAAATTCAAAATATCTAGAAGCGTTCTGATATTATCATAACCATAGCGTTGTTTCATAAACCCTACTTGCGTTCTATCAATTACGTCTCCTATATACTTATCAAATCTGTTGGCCAGAATTTTTGTAAAAATCTTTACATCGAGCAATGATATAGGACGGTAATTAGAACACTTCGATGCATCTCGTCCTACCTTAGAGATCACTGACCATAGCCTCATGTATCGAGGGACATAACACCTTCTACTAGGAAGCAATTGTAAAGATCGCACAATTCTGGCGCTAACTAAACATTAAATGATTGATAAAATACAACAGGTAGTCCGTCCAAGCCCTGGGATTTCCCAATTTTTAACTCGATAATAGCTTGTTGAGAAAGAAATTGGGGCATATAGAAAAAATCTACCATCATTAGAAAGGCAAGGAACATCATTTTTTCAAAAAAAAACAGCTAGTTCATTTTCTAATGGGATATGGTCCTCAGTATATAGGTTGGTATAAAAAAGAGCAAAAACATTTACTTATCTCCTTTTTAACTGCCACACCACCTAGACCATTATCAATTTAAAGACCTTTCAGGGAAACACCTTAGTTTATTTACCAGTAATCTACCTCCACAGTCCCCTTCCTCCCAAAATCGTTTTTTCAAATAAAATACACCACTAATTGCTCGAGCATCAATTTCACATCTCAATATTTCCCTTACCTTGTCTAACTTAATGCGATCCTCTTCGGCTCTTGATTGAGCATAAGCTTTTTGCAAGTCCCCTAACTCCAATTCAAGTTCCCTCAATTTAATATTCCCCGTTTTCCTTGCTCTAGCTGTCCAATTCATTAATTCCCCCCGAATTGAGGCTTTAAAAGAGTCTCATACCATTAGGCTATCAGTTGATCCTCTATTCTCATTAAAGTAGTTTGCTACAGAATTACATAAAGCCTTCGAAGCATTTTCCTCCTTCACTATAAATGGTTTAAGTCTCCATCTGTAAAAACATTGGCTGTTCAGACCAAAATTTAGTTTAATCCCAATTTATGAGTGATCCGAGAGATGTCGCTCACGGATATCTGCCTCTATTACACCTTCAACTAGTTTATCAAAGACAAGGATATAATCTAGTCTAAAAACAGAATCGTGAACCGGGGAGTAAAATGAGAAATCGTTTTCTCCATAGTTTCGCCAGATATCAACCAAATCAAACATATCTATACATTCTCGAAATTCCTTACTTGATCTTTGTCCAGTGAAAGAGCATGTTGAAGACCTATCCATCTTGTAATCTAATATGCAGTTAAAATCCCCTTCTAAGATCACCAATTCCCCCCTCATATTGCCCAACAGTTTGGCTAAGGATACAAAGAAGTTACCCCCTCCAACACATGGACCATATATAGAACCTAGGGTGATAAGTCTGCCTTCGTATTCCAAGTCGACCAGAATGATACGCCCCTCATCATCAATAGCTACCTTATTCACATGACGATCCAACCCACTTCGAAATAAAATCCCTACACCTCTTGATTTTGACAAATAATTTAACCACATTTTTGAGTATTTTGAGTTAGTAAGGAGATTCCCTGTACCTTCTGCTAAATGAGTTTCCTGTAAAAGAACCACATCAATTCTATCCCTCCAAAGCTTAGACAATACTTACTTTCTTTTTACCAGGCAATTCAACCCTTTCACGTTCAACGTACTTGATAACCCATTCATATACTACATTTTCAAGTTTATGAACATCGACTTTGGTACATACACTGCATTTATATATGTGAATTAATCTCCCCTGGCATTTGCAGAAATAAGTAGATTAGTGTAGCTACCCGACATATCGAACAATACATTTAGACACATTAGACCTTTTAGCAAAATATAAACCTAGAGTGTAAAGTAACCTATCTTCCCCAACAAAGACAAACGCAAAGACACTACACAAAGACATGTAAAGTTTCGATTGAAAGGAGTCCAACAGAAGTAAGGCTCAAAGTACTATACTAAAGTTATTCCTAACCGTACCCCCAGTAACCTATGCCTTCATTATTATAATTTCATTATACCCTTCCTATCTTCCATAACTAGCCATAAGCTTATCCAGGAACAATTTTATAATCATATATAACTAATAATTACTCCATTGAGTCATGAAATCATGTTCCATCCATGTCAGCAATTAGAACTGTACCGAAAAATATTCTTTACTAGAACAATCAAGACTCACACTGTTTAGAATTTCTATCACTGTTGACACCTCATTCATCTTGATAGCCAGAAAGACTAAAGTATCCACCAGCAGCGTAGTTCTCCCTCCAACAAATAAGGTATGAACCAGACTAACCAAGTGATTTGCACCACATCTTTCAGTAGCCAGCTTATATTCTTACACCTTCCTTAAGCTCCAAAACTATGTCCCTCCAACGGATGTCTGTTACCCATAAATTACATGACCAACAGTCTCATGTAACTAACGACACAAAATAAGGTATTTGTTTGGACCATTGTTGACTCAAAGAGCCGGTAGCAGAACACCACTTCTTTCAACCCAACATAGTTAGTCATGGCTGCCATTTCAAAGGTATAGGGCTTTGAGAGAAAATACCCACCCCAAGACAATATCCATGTCCCATCCCCTCTGCAAAGCCACTAGCAACAGTTTACCATATGTCTAGCTTAGCAGGTATATGTAACACATAGCATAGATAGGGCTGAAAGTATCAGAATATAAGATGTAGATCCAATAATGATTTTTAGAATCACAGACTGTTGAAGCTGAATTATACAAAACGTGTCACAAGACGAACCATCAGACAGGGCCATACAGTTGGAAACCCCAAACCATTCCTTAGTAACACAGGCATTATTTCAAGGAAGTATCAGTTGTTAATTAGTGATATATATATATATATATATATATATATATCATGGCCTGCGGTAGAGGCCATGTTAGTTATGGTTAAATTGCTCATCTCATAGGAAGAGCACATTTTGGGCGGCTTATAACTTCGCTCCCCCTGGACGAATCCTCACCAAACTTTGCAAAGAAAGTATATGGCCCACTCTGGATTTTGTTGCAAAGTTTGGTGAGGCTTGGACAGGGGGGGGCAGAGTTATAGGGGTGGGACCCAAAATGTCTTGTTCCCATAGACATAATGGGAAAAAACATTGCTCACGCCTACAGCCCAAACCGCTGTACGGATTTTCACCAAATGTGCGGCAGGAATGGCAGCTTGGTCCCGAAAGCGTACTTTTGTTAATTTGGTGTAAATCCGTTCAGTAGTTTTTTTTTTAAACGACCAAAACGTAAGGCAACAAAATTAGTGATATCTATGTCCGCTCCGTGGACAGGACACTGATTGGTTAATCGGCTTGCGTCATGTCCGCGGACACGCAACATGTTCGCTGATTGGTTGGCATGAAGAGTGAGGTGCGCCAGATTTTTGGAAACTCCCGCCATCTTGAATTCGCGGACATCACAGTAAAAACAGATTAAAAAACACAACACTGCACTTGTCAAACTTCTCAAATAATCTGTGGGGAAGGGAGGGGTGATGATGAAGGGATGGAATATGGCTGCAAGAAGCAAAAAAAACAGGTGGCTTTTGCCGTGAAAGTCCACGAACAGTTCGGATGTTCGCGAACAGTCCTGTGAAGTTTGGGGACACTAAGATGTTTGGGGGCAGTTTTTGGATTGCATATAACTTTGGCACCACTCAATGAAACTGCATTCTGTCATGAGGGGGCCAAATTAGAGGGGGGGGTCTCAAAATAATGTAAAGGTTTATGAACACATTAGTAATGACAGAAGGGAACTTCATTGGCTCAAAGTGGAAGACAGGGTATTGTTCAAGGCCATGACGCTGGTCCATAAATGCCTTTATGGGAAAGCCCCAGCATACCTCAAATCAAACATTTCCAGATATGTTCCAGTCCGCTCATTAAGATCTGAACACAGAGGCCAAATCACACGAGCTGCCCACAAAAGATCCAACAGAATGGGCAAAGCCTTTCGCATATCCACAGCTGTCAAATGGAATAGTCTGCCTGTAGATCTAAGACTAGAAACCAACCTTTTGTGCTTCAGGAAAAAGCTGAAAACCCTCCTCTTCAAAAAACTCCAAGAACTACACTACCGTCTTTATATTGTCTCGTCTCCATATTAGACTACTTGTTGTCTGATGTGTCTTCATGTCACGCCCTGATGCCTGAGGACGACCGGCGTGATACAAATAAATAAAAAATGAGGTGCAATATGACGAATTTACACTTATTTTGGCAAACTGATAATAGATTTAGATATAAATGTTTTTGCGAAGTTTGGTGGGATTTTGTCAAGAGGGGGCAAAATTAGAGGGGGGTCTCAAGATATTGCAAAGGCTTATAAATGCGGTGCCATTTGACGAATCTACACAAAGGTTTGCAAAAAGATTATAGATCTAGATATAAATGTTTTCGTAAAGTCTGAATGGATTTTGTTTTTTGACAAGTGTCATAATGTAGGTACAAAAAAGTAGTGATTTACCTCTGGTGACTGAGGTGTAGAATGTGGCCATGGGCAGTGGCCAGATATTCCATGACCCGGACAAAGGTCATGATCCAGACAATCAGGCTACTGGCCATGACCACGAGGGACAACACATGGGGTTAAAGTGGCCATGTCCACCCGGGACTGGCTTTGTGGTAAAGTTATTCGAAATTGGGATAGGTTTGAAAGGGAAGAAAAATGTGCTTGTGGTAATATGGTCACAGGGTTTGCTTTTCGCTTTCTGCAGGTTGCCATGGAAAGCGAAGAGGGGCCCTGTATGGAACCCCGCCTTCCCTTTCCATGGTAGCCATTTTGGAAAAGGATTTTCCTTCCTACACTGTGTAGGAAGAAAAATCCTTTTTTTTAGCACCCCGGGTTCCCACTTTGGGAACCTAGGGTGCTAATGGTCTTCATCCCCCATTACAGGGCCTAGAATGGGGGGATAATGGTCTGTTATCCACCCTCGCTTTGCTTGGGCTGATAACTTGGGCTGCCAGGTCAGTATCCACCTTTCCATCCATGCAACGGGGGATAAACGCCACAATATCGCCATTAGCAGAACACAAAATGCAAATGTAAATGTTGGAAAATCTTATTCAGTCTATGTACTTTACTGGGAAATATAAAGTAGATGGAGTATATACATTTTTTTTGAGTTCTATTTTTTAACTGTGAAAGGTGTTTCCTAAAGGAACATGTCTTTTATTGTTTTTGGATGCATGTTTTTTTTTGCCAGGAGAGCTTAGAATGAAATGTGGGGAGGGAAATGAGGGAAGAGGCACCAAACACTAATATGCAGGGGCAGGTGGACAAAGGAAAATGTTGCGCGTGTGTTATTTGTAAGGTGGGGGCAGTGTTTCTCATGCTCCTTGATTACAGCAGTGGTCGTCTCTCTTGGGGAGGAGCGATGGCATTAGCGGAATCCATTTTAAGATAAATAGCAGTTTTGCTAAAAGTATGTACTGTGTACTAGATTGTTAATGGATGAGTAGAAATAGGTGTTGAAGCTGTACAAGGGAAATGTTGAAGTTGAAAGTTACTAGATCAGTAGAAAATGCAGTTTCGAACTGACCGCGAAGCACGGATCTCATCGAGAAGTGCGGACGGGTTCTCGGACACGTCATCATGCTGCGCGCCAGCATATGGTCATGTGGCACTGTCCGGAAGGTCCGCAATGAAGACAGATGTTCGTAGACGTTATGGTCAGTTTCCCTGTATGTGCCTCTGATCTATATGCATTGTGGGTCTTCATATGTATTGTTTGTACTAGCACAAGTGTGTAGTAAGTCTTGAATTGTTAGCTACTTATTACATTTTTAACATTACGCAATCACCCCTGACATCTTGTTACCAAGATAATAAAAACAACCCCTTGTAGGTAGGGACTTTTCATCAGCATTAATTTCACATGTGATGTCACCAGTGAGGTCATCAATGACATTTCTGATGTCATCTTTGATGTCCTGGGTGTTAGCAGTGCACAGTGGTGGCGTGAGTTGTGGTTGCTTAGCTGAGCATAATTGGTGAATTTCTGAGGTTTTTCGGTTTTTCCTATAACCATAACGTCCCTGTAACAATGTTTTTCCAATGAATTTCCTAGTTTTTATTAGAGCAACCTAACCATAACCTCCCTTTTACAAATATATATATATATTTTTTCGCACTGATTGAATCAGGCAGGATAAGTAGCACTCTTCACTTCTGCAGTGTAGACAAAGTCCGGACACAAAGTTCGAGTTGAAATAGTAATTTTTATTAGTGAGTTACAAACAGCAAAATCAAGTTAAAAAGCCATCAAAGTTTGGCTCTCCCAAAATGCAAAGAATATTGTGCGCGTAGGGAACGTTAACGCGTTTCGCGGCTTTTCCTCGCCGTTTGTTCACAACAATGCGTCCCCAACAAACCAAAGAGTTTTAAAACAAAGGTGTAGAGCGAACGGCGACCATTACCGCCGAAACAGATGAGGGACTCCAATAGCAAATACACCCCTTTTGGCATAGACTCAAGACGGACATGTTAAACTTGTTAAGATTACTGTAATGTTCCGGTTTCACTTATATGTCTGTTAGTGTGACTCTCAGGTCCCCGTCTGACTATTTATCCGGTCAACAATGGAGGGGTAGAGAGGGATAGAAAGTAAAATGTATTTATTCCACTTAATGTTCACCTTGATCTACCGCCGTTAATGGGCGTCTGTTAATGGAGCCCCTTAGTGCCGAGTATATGCTTAAATGCCTTGCATCTGTTTCCTACGCGTCCTATTGGGCTCGAACGGCTGGCACATGGAACCTATAGTGAACGTACATAACGTTCACAAGTCATCAAAATGAGGGAAACCTAATTACCCCCATTTGAGCGCATAGATGCTTACCCAGCTCCAAAGTGTAATCCAATGATGGTCAAAAATGGAATGCAATTTGGCATTGGCATATCTGTTACGTCCCAGATCACATCATCGATTACATCGGATGGCCTGCTGTACATACTGTGCTGCCCTCAGCGGTGCAAATCACTGTCTAATGGCCATAGTGCCAATACATTCATCACTTTAGGGCACACAATCAATCAATAAATTGCAATGATCACTTCCCCATGTTAAATGCACAGGAGCTCACTACTTCTGTGCAGCACTTTCTTACGAATATACTGTATAAGCAGCATAATCCAATGCGTCCATCTTGCTAAAGTGCAACAGTCATTATAAAGTGCATGGTGCAAAAGGAATTTATACCGCTAAAATGTAAACATTACTGTAAAGTGCATAGTGCATAACACCGTAATCTGGAACTTTGCTCATTTGGACCAGGTGTCTGCCCTCTTGACTCCCCAATTTCCTAACTCGGCATCTGTTTTTACGCGCTCTACACCACTTATTAAAATCAAACTCTGGTTTAAAAACAACAATCAATTATCATATATATGTGAGCATATCAATAAACAAACAATCACCAATTAGATAAAATAATGTACAAAAAAATGTAAAACCATGTTAACATAAGTACAAACAAAGTTAAAAGGAGGAGAGATCGTAACATATTATCTTTTTAGTCGTAATCCATGGAAAATGAGCATCTTTCAGTATTTACAAACTGGACAGTTCCAAGACTCCAACTAACCTTTGTCTATCTTGTTTGGAAAGTTGTCTGGAACTTGAAAATAGAGAAGAAACAGAAAACAAGAAGGAAAAGAACCAACGACAACAGAAGAGGCAGGAAAAAACAGAGGAAAAAACAAAGGAAAAGATATATGTAACAGTGAAGGGAGAAAGAAGCAGAGATGAATGTGTTCAACTGGCAATCACTGTCCTAAAAATGTATACAGTTCCTCATCTATATTGTCTCTATTCGGGAATTTACTTTCAAAGTCCAATATGCAGCGAGTCTAAGTAGAAGGATGTTTTCCTTATCACCTCCTCTTGGTCCTGTCTCGACTTTATGTATGCCAAAAAACCCCAAACTTCCCATATTCTTCTCATGAAAATCCGCAAAATGTTTGGCCATCGGATAGTTGCCATCATTGTTCACAATTGCCCGTACGTGTTGTTGAATGCGTGTCTTCAGTTTGCATTTAGTGCTGCCTATATACCACTTGTTACATGCACAGGTCAACACATAGACAACGTGTTCCGCAACGTATTCCGTTTCACAGGTGATTTTTCTTGATATAGGCACAGTTTGGCCGGTAATCGGATGTTTGAAAGATCCTTGGGTTTTGGCATATTTGCATATGTTACGAGTGCATTTGAAGAAACCCACTTTTTTGTTGTTGGATAACCAACTCGTCTTGCTGCTGTCCTCTTCTTGAGTCATATAACTTTGAACCAAGACGTCCCTTATGGATTTGTTCCTTCTGAAGGTTATCTGTGGGTTGTTTCTGAGGTTTCTGCTGAGATCCTGATCCGTCATGAGGATTCTCCAGTGATTGATTAAAATGCGCCTAATTGTAGGTGCCTGGGTGCTGTCTTTCTCCATATTCCTCTTCTCATTGTGTTCAGTTCCTGCTATGAGCTTAGAACGTTCCTCAACTCTGGCCTTCAAGTATGCTCTCTCGACTACTCTCCTTGGGTATTGTTGTTTGGCGAACCCTTGAGCAGTGATTCTGCTCTCCAGATCATAGGATTTCAAGGTGCTGTTTCTTCTTAGCCTGATGAATTCTCCGTATGGGACACTCCATATCAGGTCCTTAGGATGTCCGCTATTTGCATGGAGCGGTGAGTTAGTCCCCGTGATTTTTCTATGGAGTTCACTGGTTAGCTTGTTATTCACTATTCTCACATTCACATCCAGAAAAGTAATCAAAGTGCGGCTGTGTGAGTTTCGGTGAACCGGAGATTGTTGTCATTGACATTAAGGCAACTGACAAACTCCATCCATCCTTGTTCGGTTCCTTTCCACACAATGAAGAGATCATCGATATATCTCAGCCAGAGAATGATGTCTGTATGTTTCTGATTCCTGTCCGTCCACACCTCCTGTTCTTCCGAGGCGCCCATTGTGAGATTGGCGTAGAACGGCGAAAAGTAGTGCCCATGGCAGTTCGTTGTAGCTGTTTGAAGTATTCATTGTTGAAAAGGAAGATATTATTAGTTAAACATAAATCTATCATAGACAATACCATTTGCGTATGTTCCAGATAGTTGAGAGATCGAGTCTGTAAGAAATGTTGACATGCCCGCTTTCCATATTCATGGCCGATAGACGTGTATAATGAAACAACGTCCATACTGGCTAATAGGTATTCCTTCTCCCAGGGAATGTCCTCGATTCTTGATAGGAAATCCTTAGCGTTTCTTAGGTATGATGGAAGTACTGAGACAAATGGAAACAGGACTTAGTCTATATATTTAGACATATTTTCCAATGCGGAACCTATCAGACAGACAATCGGTCTTCCTGGGGGCTTCTTCATGTTTTTGTGTACCTTGGGAAGGAAGTAAATGTTTGGTGTAATGGAGTTGGTGATCGTTAGGAACTTGCGACTCTCCTCAGACAGAAGGCCTTTGGCTTCCCACTCTAAGTAGCGTCCTGATTTTACTTTCAAGTTCTTTGATTGGGTTTGAAGCAATTTTCATATAGCATTTGGTATCATTTAGCTGTTTGTAGGCTTCTTTTATATAGTCCTTTCTATTCTGGAGGACTTTGTTCCGCCCTTTATCCGAGGGTTTGATGATGCAGTCTTTGAGTTCATGTAACTCTTGCAGTACCGGTCTGTCTGTAAATGATAGATTGTCGTTCCAGATGCTTTTTTGTTCTTAATTTTTTTAAATCTTCAATCACCAAACTCTGGGATGCCTCCATGTTGTTACCAAGGTTAGCCACAGGATTGAATTTTGACTTCGGTTTCAATTGACTTTTGGTGGTCCAGTCTGTTCTAATGTCCATCTCTTGCAGATCTATGGGTTCACCGTGATCTCCTGCGGATATGCCTTTTTCCAGGTCCACCAGATCAGTTAAGACGGTTAACTCCTTAATTTGAACCTCGGTGTGACCCGTCTCTTTGTCCGTTGGGCGCCTTTTATACGGGTTTGTGGCGAAGAATTTCTTTAAACGTAATTTGCATATATATTGATCAAAGTCAATTCTTGTCTGTACATAATCATTTTTTGCTTTCGGGCAGAAATTTAGGCCTAGATTAAGTACATTAGTCTGATTGGGGGTGAGAACATGGTTTGATAGGTTGATTATTCTCAATTTTGTATCATCACCATCTTCTTGCTCTGCTACTTTCCAGAGCGCAGCGATCTGGCCGGGGTACTGCTCGTTGCATTGCCTGCCCCTCTTCCCCCGCCTCATGGTTTTCGACCACCTCTGCCTCTCCCCGGACTTTGATTTCCACCTTTTTGAGGTTTGTTTTTTCTGCTGTCTTGGCGTAGTAAACGCATTTCGTCTAAAAAATTCATGCGAACATTAGGTTCGCAAGTTTTACTGCTTGTTAAGTCTGATTCTGAGGTTGATGCATTATCACTCAGGTGTTCTTCATTTTCTTCAGCTGATCTGGCTGGCCTGGACAAGGATGCTTGTCTCATCTGATCAAATCTCTTGGCAAACGTATAGACTCTTCCTCTCTCGTAATCTTCCTTATCTCAGGAATTTTCTCTGTTTCCTTTGCTTTATTTCCTCCTCATATTCAACCAAGCTCTTCTCAATGTTGCTCCTCAACCTCTTGCCCTCTTTGGTTTCAGTTGTCTTTTTTAATTGTTTTACTATTTCAGTAATTTTGTCCAGTGTCTTAATGCAGTCCACACCGGCATACTTTACCAGCAACTGCAAGAAAGTTTTTGAGCATCCATTTGTTGCAACGCTCCATTCTTGTAACATTATTGGATCTAGTTCTTCAAAAGAAGGGTTAGAATTCTCTCTCTATATATATACATATATGATACATTACTCACTGTAATTGTATTTCTGATGCTTGTATCTGCTTAGATTCACATGCTGTGCATAGGCCGACATCTAGTGGAAGCCTCGGAGTATTACAGTTTGTTTTTCTAAAACGCGAAAATCGGCGTGAACATAGGGTGTGCCAGTAATACTATCCCTAGTGTGACGTCCACTGTACATATGATCCCTCACGCGTGTAGGACCCTCAGATTGTATTTTTCCTGACATGAGGTAGCATGAGGAGTAGCGCGAGTACAGATTATCCAAGCAGATAGATAAGACTACAACCATCCATGCGCCTTCTCTCAGAGGGGAGGAAGGGCGGGCGCATGTGAATCTAAGCAGATACAAACATCAGAACTACGATTACGGTGAGTAATGTATCCCTTTTGAGGCTTGTGGAATCTGCTTAGATCACATGCTGTGGATAGATTAGCGAGCAGTGTTAGAAGAAGGAGGAGGTGGGATGTGAGAAGGGTCATGAGCGAACAGATGTCTTAGAACCGCTCGTCCTACTTGAGTATCTGTCTTGGAATGAGTGTCAATGCAGTAGTGCTGAGTAAAAGTGTGAATAGAGCTCCATGTAGCTGCTTTGCAAATGGTGTCAAGGGGTACATTTGCAATGAAAGCCAGAGTGGCCCCAGTGCCTCTTGTAGAGTGGGCTCTTGGCGTAAAAGGCAGAGTTTTTTCAAAAAGGGAGTAACATAGCTGGATACATTTGACTATCCATTTTGAGATGGCACCTTTAGAGACGCGATCTCCCTATCTGCCTGTAGCTACGGAGATGAACAGTTGGTCTGTCTTTCTTAGCAGTCTGGTCTTGTCTACATAGTAGAGGACCACTCTTTGCACATCTAGAGGGTGTAGTTTCACCTCAGCAGAGCTTTTGGGTTCTTGGAAGAAGGCTGGTAGCTCAATGGACTGGTTAACGTGGAATTTAGGTGAGAACCTAGGATGAGTTCGTAGAACCAGTTTATCCTTATGAACAGTAAAGAAAGGATCCTGCACTGACAGAGCATGAATTTCACTGACCCTTCTTATGGATGTAATGGCTACTAAGTTAGTTTTATAGGTCAGGTGTTTGAGACTAGCTTTATGCATGGGTTCAAAGGGGGGCACCATGAGTTTAGCAAGCACCACATTAAGGTCCCATCCTGGTGGTGGGTTAGCAATTGGAGGGTGGAGTCTTTTAAACCCTTCCATGAATGCTTTAACCACTGGTACTTTCCACCACGACACCTTGTTATGGGAGGTGGTGTAGGCTGATAGCGCCGCCAGGTGTACCTTGAGTGAATTAAATACCAACCCTGCGTCCAGAAGTTGGCGCATTTAGGTGACAATATTGGAAGGAGTACAATCAACTTGGTTGATCTGTTTATTCTGGCACCAAATAACAAATCTCTTCCATTTATCAAAGTAACAGTGTCTTGTGTTTGGTTTCCTAGATTCTTTTAGGATATCCATGCATCTCTGTGGTAGATTGAGATGGCCAAACTCTGACTTCAGGAGCCATGCTACCAAGTTCATCGAGCTGGGTTGAGGATGCACGGTTTGTCCTTGGTGCTGGGATAGTAGGTTGTGCCAGCACAGGCGTTTGATAGGTTCGCACACTGCCAGTCTGCGCAGGTGTGGGAACCATGGTTGCCTCGCCCACATGGGAGCAACTAGGATGAGCGTCATCGATTCCCTGTGCATCTTGTTGACCAACTTCCTCATCAGAGGAGTGGGTGGAAAAGCATAGGCAAACATCCCTGACCAGTTCATCCACAGGGCGTTCCCCTTGGAGCCTGGCTGGGGGAACCCGGATGCGAATCCTGGGCATTGTCTGTTTTCGCTTGTCGGGAATAGGTCTATAGTGGGGAAACCCCACTGTGAGAAGAGGTCTCCTACGACTTCTTCGTGTAGACACCATTCGTGTTCTTCTGGGAGGGGTCCCTGCTCAAGGCGTCCGCTAGTGAATTGAGATCCCCTGGAACATGTTGAGATGACAGGTAAATGTTCCGTCTGAGTGCCCGTTTCCAAATGTTCCTGTTTGTTTATGTAAAACTGTTAGGGAGAATTCTCTGTTTAGGCTGAATTTCCCTACCTGGTGAGTCCCCCAGCAGCTTTGCTGGATTTCTGGGGTTTCTTTTTTTCTCCTGCCAAGAGTGAGACTCTTTTTACCCTCACTCTTGGGCATGTTGAAGTGTGGTTTCTTGGTTAAACCTTGTGTTGAATGGGCTATGGGGTCTTTTACTCCATAGGGCCTCATGTATTTTTGTGATGTGGGTTACACAGCACCCTCTGTGCCGTGACCCAGGGGTGTCCTAGGGACTCCCCAACATAGACTCCATACCCTGGGACTGACTACTGTCTCCCAGGGCATGTAAAGTCACCAAAGACTTTGCTAGTCTTGAATCCTGAACAGAACCAGTACAAACCATCATATTGTGGACGTACTGGCTGGGGCAATTCGATTGCCCCAGGGTCTGTTAGTCGAGGGGGCACGTCTCCGTCCCCCCTGATCGAGTTTTGGCTGGTGGCAGTGGAAACTACTTTTTATATTCGACCGCGAATATTTCCCTATGGGATTTCCCATTGTTTTAGGCTAACACATTTAATTATTTATTTACGGTAGCCTTAAACATACCGCCGGTTTATATATTTATTATTATAACTCCGGTTGGGACTTTTTGCCAAAACTTGATTCTAAAATGGCGTTGGCGTTCGCCTCTGTAACTCTGACCCAAAGTGGAGCCCTTTGTTCCACTTTTGGCGGGCTTCTCCACAGAAGCCCTCCAAAGTGGTGCCACTCTGTCTGGGGTACTTAGGAGGGGTGGAGGGGGAATTAGGCACCCTGGACTGAGTTACCTTGGTAACTCAAGTCGCACTCCGTCCTGATTGGCCCAAGTGGTGAGCCGGCCGGCTCACCACTTAGCATGTTTGAGTGACAGCTAGGCTGGGTGAATGGGGGTTTGCTGCATAAAAGCAGGGCTTTGGGGACTGGAACTTCAGAAGTCGCCACAGGACCAAGAATCCGACGAGGGAAGAGCTGAGCCGACCTGCTTCGACGACACCACCCGGTGGAGCCCTGCTGAACCGTCTCACCACTTTTTCCAACGACCGAGGAGAACTCTTAACGGAGTGGCTCCTTCCCTTGACTGGTGGGGACAACCAGTTTTCACCTTCTTTCCGTTCTTCGAGGTATCCCGTGGCCGCCTTGCCAGTGCCAAGCACCCCGGCAACCGGAACCCCACCACTTTTACCCCAACCGCGAAAGTCGGTACAACCCTTTAACCGGAGGACTCCGCGGCTGGTTTCTTCCCGGGCAGTGCAACGACCTTCTTCTTCTGCTCTTCAGCAAGATCTTCTTCTCCCCTGACCGACGTCGAGCCTTGCTGCCACTGCCTGGAACAACTGCCCCCGCTGGAGGATCCTTTCCGTTAAGGTACCGTGTTCCGCCTGGCTTCCCTTGCCACCGACTGTACGGGGTAGTTTTAGCCCCCGGCTTTCGATCCTGGGATTGCCTGGGACACTTTGGCTAAACTTTCTAAGCCTCTCTAACTCTTGTCCGAACTCTTTTGCAAGACTCTGAATCTCTACCAACTGTGTGATCTTGGGCACGTTTCGCTCTGTCTGCTCTAAGAGTGGGCCCTGCTTAGTGACTTTTGCTCACCTGTGACTTTGTGCTTCTTTGAGTTTACAAAAAGTGTTCTTAAACCTTAGAGTGGGGTGTTTATCCTAATTCTGCTCCTTCTCCCTATTTTTCACTTACTAGAGTGTCATCTAACGTTAAGCACTCACCTCTGTTTGAATTATGTGGTGTTAACTTAGAGTTGTCTAGGTAGGAATAAGGATTAGGACTGCTTTCCTTATAACTGTGTTTAGAGTGTTTTACTATATTTTGCTAGAGTGTTTTCAACTTATGTGTTCTTGAAAATAAATAACTATATACTTTTGAAACCAAGCTCTGGTCAGTGTTTGCTTGTGCTATTGGGTATTGGGTACATATTGTGTATACTTTGCATACTGCCTAACTCTTCTTGAGGGAAGTCTGACTGCTCAGCCACAGCTACCAGGTAAATCTGGGTGGTGCAGACTGCTACCAAGTGGGTTTACTGCTATACCTGTTGTCTTAAATCTTTTGCAGTGTTCCCCAAGGGAACTGCACAGGTTTCTGCCTAACAAAAACATAGCTGTCGTGCTGTCTGTTAAGATCTGCACTGACAGGTTCAACAGGTGGGGTTCGAACGCTTGAAGCGCTCTGAAAACTGCCAGAAGCTCTAGCAGATTTATGGGATTCTTGGCCACTCTGTGAGACCAGAGACCCTGAGCTGTGTGGTGAAGGAGGTGTGTTCCCCACCCCGACAAGGACGCGTCTGTAGTGACTACGGCCTGCATCTCCGGGTCGTAAAAGGGTTTCCCCTTTGACAGGTTCTCTCGTCCACCAGTGAAGACTCTGTACTAGTGTTGGCGAAACGACCACTATATCGTCCCACTGACCACTTGCCTGAGACCACTGTTTCGCCAACCATTCTTGCATGGGTCGCAGGCGCGTGTGGGGGACCAGGTAAATGCATGACGCCATCATGCCTAACAAACGCATCGCTTTGCGCACCCTTATCTGGTGACCGGGCTGATATAGAGGAATTTGCAGTAGTAGATTCCGAATTCTTTCCTCTGATGGAAAGGCCAACCCCTCTTGAGTGCTTAGTACAGCTCCTAGGAACTGCTTGGAGGTGCTTGGCACCAGGCTTGATTTTCTTCTCGTCGATTGAGAAACCCAATTCGAAGAGAGGAGGTCAATCGTTCTTTGGATGTTGGAACTGCAAATTTCTGGGGTCTCCCCCGTGATGAGCCAGTCGTCCAGGTAAGGGTACACTGGGATTGCCTCCCTGCGTGGGTGTGCCGCCACCACCGCCAGTACCGAGGCTATACCGAAGGGCAGCACCTTCAACTGGTAGTGCCGACTGTCCACCTTGAAGCGCAAGAATCTTCTGTGCGCTGGGAACATGGAAATATGAAAATAGGCATCTTTCATGTCCAATGTTGCCATGTAATCTCTTTTTTTAGGAGGGGGATTACCTCTTGGAGCGTAGTCATGCAACATTTTTGGGGCTTGACATACTTGTTTGCAGGGCGTAAATCTAATACTGGGCGCATTGTTAAATCTTTTTTTGGCACAAGGCAGTAAGTTGAATAAATACCCTTGTTTACCTGGTTGCCCGGGACGAGTTCTATCGCATCCTTTGCAAGAAGATTGACGATTTCCTCAAGGAGGATCTTTTGGTGGTCCAGGGAGTGTATTTTTTGTCTTGGAGGGCGGTTGCGGGGCGCTCCAACAGTTCGATGCAATATCCCGCGGACACTGTGGAAAGCACCCATCTGTCCGAAGTGATCCCTTCCCATGCTTGGGTGAAGGTGGAAATGCGCCCCTCTACTGGGGATGCATGGGAAGGGACCCTGAGCAGAGCGTCACTGTTTGCTGGGAGGCGTACCGCCTCTACCTGGGCTGCCTCTCCCTTGGCCCCTTTTGTTACCTCTGGTGTAACTTTGGGTACTTTGTTGTTTGCCACCCCACGATGTAACCCTACCTCTGAGTAATTGGAACCCCTCTGGGAATTTTGTCAGCGCGAGCGACGAAGATTATTATTCCCTCTTTGGTTCGTGGGTTTGTTCGTCAGTTGTCCCGGGGACTTTAGGGTATCGTATTCATCCATGGCAGTTTTGAGTGCCTCCTCTACTGCTTTGCCAAACAAGACATTCGGTTCCACCAGCATGTCGATAAGAGAAGCCTGGGTCTCGGGTTTAAACCCAGACTGTCTGAGCCAAGCGTGTCACTTGATGACGGTGCCCTCTGCGATGAGCCAGCCTGCATTATCTGCGGCGTCAAAGGTTTCCTTCAGAATGCACCCAGACACCGATCTACCCTCAGACGCAATCTGGACTAACTGTCCCTTTAGTGGTTCAGGTGGGGAGGCCATGAGGGCAGCTACCATCTCCCACTGGTGGCAATTATAGCTTGCCAGCAGAGTGGTGGTATTGGTGATTCTTGCCTGGTAAGCGGAAGTGGAGGCCACATTTCTTCCCAACCCAGAAATCCTCTTGCTCTCCTTGTCTGGGGGAGCTTCAGATGATAGAGGTGTCCCTGCTCTCTTCCTGGTGTTAGTGACTACCAACGAGTCAGGCTTAAGTTGACCCCTTATATAAAGTGGGTCTGACTGGGCGGCCCTGAACAATATTTCAATTCTGGGGTTGACAGCCCCAGTGAGATTAGGGGTGAGGAGGGAAGGGTCAATTCTGCGTTGGATGGACTTCAGAATTGGTATGGCTTGGGTTTCTTATCCCCCATGATCTCTTCTGCAAAGTCCCTCTCTTCTTGAGCCCCTTGAGTGTCTTTGTGAAAGTGCTCTGCAGCTCTAACGAAGACCTCATTCAGTAAAGGCTTATTATCCACAGGTGAGTCATTGACCGGTGGTTCTTTGTTAACAGGTGAGTCTAGATTATAGACCTCTGCCTCCTCTTCTTCCTCCTCATCATCTCCATAATAATCGACTCCTGTTTGGTCATCCAGCATTTGTATGTCTGGGTCTTCAGCATACTGGTGGTAAGGTTGAATAGAGAATGGGTCTGAAATCAGGCCCTGAGCTGGAGTTTCATTACGAGGCCTTTTATTGGGAGGCTGAGGGTCTTTGGATCCTGAAGTAGTAGAGTGGTCAGGGATACTCTGATAACTCAGAAAATAATCAGGGTTTTTCTCATAGAAAACAGCCATAAAAGACATTCTCCTCATCACCCTGTCGATGTCTTCAGAGCTCCATTCCCTGGAGCTGGGGATGACCACCTCCTGCTGAGGTTCCTCTCCTATTCCCATATCATGTAGAGTGGGAGGGATAACTTTAGGTTTAGTGACAGGGTCAGGGGCCTTAGATTTATCCTCATCTGAGGATCTATGTTTGTCCTTCGGGACCTGGGGTGCAGAAGTCGTCTCTGAAGACTTTTTCTGCTGTTTGTCCCCTTTATCGTGAGTAGAGGAGTGTTTTCCTAATAGTCTGGCCTTCCCTGAATCTTTCAACGCCTGGCACAGAGATTCGGGGGTGTGTAGGCTAGCTTCTGTATCTTTAGAGTGTGAAGGTCGAGACTCGGAGGCAGACGTGGAACGAACTGCCGGAGCCAACCCTAAGCGCGCAGCTTGGGGTGGAGGTCCGATTCGTATTCCGACTACCATACCTCCGTGACTTTGGGGAGCGAGGCACTCTTGGCAACTGTGGACGGTTGCCGTGTGTCGTGAGGTGATCTCGACCTGAAACGCCCAGAGGACACCGATTCTGTGGACCGCTCTCTATGTGCCTCCTTTATCTGAGCACTCAACACGTGTGTCGAATCTCGGCTGGGTTTGGTGTGTTTAGGTGCAGTAGTATGGGTAGTGCTCGTGTCGCCGGGTGTGTTCCCCATAACTGCCCCGTCGGACAATCCTCCGAGGTCGGGGACTAGCGCTTCAGAGTCTTTCGACACCCCTGTGCCCTCGCCGTCCGAAACGGCGGCGTTGCTGCCATCACTAAAGGATCCCACCGCTTCCATGGCCTCGAGCTGCCTGGCGTGATGGGCCCAACGTTTAGTGGAGCGGTCCTTTAGTGTTTTCGCCTTAAAGAGCTTACACGCTCTGCAGTTAGCTTCGGGGTGGTCCCTAGGCAAACAGAGATTACAGGTGGTATGTTTGTCGACCCAAGGGAACTTGCGATTTCACTTGGGGCAAAATTTAAATGGAGTACTCTCCATATGTCACCTAATGGCAGCGGGCGAGTGTATGTAGGAAATAAAGCGAGTGTGATTATGTCCACCCCCCACTCTTCCTACTTGTAGGGCCGAGGCCAGAGGCCTTACGAGGCCCAAAGCCCGTCGTGCAGTCTCGACGGTTGTTCTTTCTTCGGACCGGCGTCGATCTACGATCTCTCGACGTGGGATTGGAAGAACGGGGATTTTTAGGTAAATTATGAGCAAATGGCTGAAAGCCAGGGAACTCCGCAACAATGCTTCCGACAAGTACGGCAGGAAAAAAAAAACAATCTGAGGGTCCTACACGCGTGAGGAATCATGGGTGCAGTAGACGTCAGACTAGGGATAGTATTACTGGCACGACCTATGTCGACGCCCATTTTTGAGTTTCGAAAAACAAACTATAATACTCCGAAGCTTCCACTAGATGTCAGCCTATGCAAAGCATGTGATCTAAGCAGATTCCACAAGCCTCAGAGATAAATATATACGATTGTGCGCAACGATATGGTATGATGATTGTTACGTGTGACTGTGTTCGACACAAATACTGTGACAAGGTTAGTAAGTGCGAGAGGTTGAATTTCAAACAACTCTCCCTCGCTACTCTGTATATCTCGAACGTGAAGCTCTCTGGTAATGATACTGAGGCCATAATGAAAAGTCTGACATAAGTCACCACACAAGCCATTTGACTGTTACTGCGTTCGGGTGTCCAATCGTTTCCGATATAATTTCAGGCATCCACGTTCGCACTATGAAGTGAGTCCAGCCATACATACTTGTTTGAAACGTTCCAAATCGATTACCTCAGTCACCCGACCGGATGCAGCTCCGCAACATGTGACCACCATCGTAGCGCCGCTTCACCCGGGAGCAGAAGTCTCCCTGTCACTGAAGCGAGCCGTAAATGCATAGCCGTCGTCACACGTGGGTTCTCAGATTTGCGCAGGAGCGTGAAATCACGTGCAAGAAATTAGGTACTTTCCTCAAATAAAACTCAACTCCGAACTAACCAATAACAATAACAAAAGTAACCGTTTAAAGTAAGGGATTAATGAAAATACAAAGTTTCAAGGAAACCAAACTTATAGTCATTAATATTAAAAATCTAAACAAAGTACAAACCAAAATACAACAGTCCTATTTATTCTGTTTCTTCTTTTGTTGTGCCCTTTTCTGAGTCACTGATGTTCCCTCCATTGGTTCATTGTCTAGATCTGTCAAGAAGGCTTCTAAATGTTTTCTAATGCAAGCAATTTCAAGGCTTTAGGATAGCTCAGCAAGCCTATGTATTGTGGCACAATAATTAGAGATAAGAGTGACAAAACAATAAATGTGTTTTGCAGTCATGGAATATTGGATGAATTTAGATATGTCTGCTGAAAGAAAGCACACAAATCTAACATCTCTTGCTCGCGTTAAAACATAACATAGCCTTTACGAGATACAAAGGGCACAGGCATTTTGCTTTGAGCCATAGTACAGATTGAAATGTGTGCCTAATAATTAAGTAAACAAAGATAAAGTCACAATCACATTTATCACAGCAATGGTAAGAAAATTCATCCAATATAATGCCACATAGCAAAAAGGCATGCCACCTTGTTTCTGCAGATCAGGGAGGATGACTGCGCACTGCTCAGGCAGAGCCACTTGTCTCGGCTCAGCAAACATTTACACAGAGGGGAGATACGTGGTACGGAGAGGACATTTCATCCTACACATGTATTCTTAAAGGGCATAATATTTTGGGGCTCCAGGACTCCAATGCATAAATCTGGTATACTATAGACAGCATTGCAAAACTGAACTCCAACTCGCTACGTCTCATCTCAGTTGAGAAATGGCACATACATACAATGCTGGTTAAGTGGGTGACTGTCGCCTGTCTTGTCCAGTGCCTTGCAACATGCCGCCTGTGCCTGGCCCCAGTTATAGGGTTGTTGTGAACAGACACGCATAAGAACAAGTAACTTACCAGTGGTAACGTTCTTTCGACTGGATATTCCTCCAACGTATTCCTAATCTTTGATATTCAACATCCAGCTTCAGCTGCTTTGGAAAAAAACATTTTTGGAAGAGGGGGCTGTGCCTCGATGCAGTCAACTATGTCCCTCGAGGGCCTCCGTCTCGAGGATGATGTCATCGAAGGCATATATATGACGTGCAGTGCCCGTTGGCTTCAGTTCCATTTTCTTGGTGTCATTCTCAAGTAGAATTATCCACATCAACAATGGTTTGACCGTACTAGGCACTGAAGGAGCAAAAGCTGTAATACCATGGGAAATTCTACTGAGGGGTAAGCTGGCAGGGCGATGGAGGAACATCCAGTCGAAAGAACTTTACCAGGGGTAGGTAAGTTGTACTTCGAATGGATTATGTCCTCCCACGTATTCCTCATCTTAGATAGAATCCCAAAGCAGTGTTTGTTTTGGTGAAGGGAATCAGAATTGTGTCATCAATGGTTTCCATGAACAGAATGGAGGACAGATTTTCCAAAGCTTGCATCCTAACTTAGGGTAGAACCAAGGCAGTAATGTTACAGCATGACCCAGTCTATGACCCGTATATAGTTGGTCATCCTGACAAGTTTTGCCAACCTTAAAATGTAGAAGCTCAGAGCCCTACGTGGATCAAGCCTGTGCAACCTCTATCCTCCACCTCATACTAGCAAGGAGGAGGAGAAAGTGGGTAACAATCTTTTGTTCTAAATGAAAGTCTGAAATGACCTTCGGTACAAATGAAGGCTTAACCCTCAGGACAACCTTGTCCTTGTGAAATACTGTAAATGGTGGTTTAGAGGATAGCGCCTGCATCTCACTCACACTACGGGCTGAAGGTAGTGCTACCAACAATATGGTCTTGAAAGTTAGTAACCTTAAGGGACATGAATGGAGTGGTTCAAATGGTGCAAACATAAGAAACTAACACCAGATTGAGGTCCCAAACAGGAACCTGGAAGGTAGATGGAGGGAACACATTACTGAGTCTCTTCAGAAATTGTATCACCAAAAGTATCTTAAAATATGAAGTTTCCTCAGACGAGCGCTTGAAGATGGGTAGCGCCGCCAAATAACCTTTAAGGGTCCCAACTGGGAGCCCCAGATTGGCCAAGTACAATAGAAAGGATAACGCCTCTGGTGTTTTGCATAGCCAAAGGTCCACACATTCGTGTCCCTGCACCAGCTGCAGAATTTGTTCCAATGGCAGTCTTACAAAGACTTTGTCTCTGGCCTTCTGGCCGCAAGCAAAATCTCCATTACATCATCCAGGAGGTCCCAATCCTTGTACCTCAGCTTCTCAGAAACCATGCGTGAAGGCTGAGTGTCTTGACCTCTGGATGAAGGACCGAACCCTCCTCTCGCGAGAGAAGGTCCTCTCTTTGTGGAAGATGTATTGGAGGGCAGATGGACAAGTCTAGAAGGTCTGGGTGCCACATCCTCCTGGCCCAATATGGGGCAATTAGGATCATGTGTTTCCGAAACTTTCTCAACCTCCTGATGATGTGAGGAAGGACAGGGACTGGAGGAAACGCGTACAGGAGTGGAAACTCCCAGTCCACCACAAACGCGGCTCAGTGCTCCTCTTGGGGGAAATTCCCTGGAGCAATACAGTTTGCACTTCCTGTTGACACTGGTCACGAACAGATTAACTTGAGGGATTAACTTGAGGGGTGTTCCTGAGGGTGAAGATCTCTTAAAGGACTTCCTGAGCTAGTTGCCACTCATGGGAGACTGTGCTCTGCCTGCTCAGAGTGTCTGCCGTGTGTTCTTTTCTCCAGCTAAGTGAACCGCCGACAGAAATATTCCTTCTCGAATTGCCCAGAACCAGAGCTGCATTGAGTCTCTGCACAGTGGTAGTGACCCTACACCACCTCTCTTGTTGAGGTAGTACATGGCCACTGTGTTGTCAATCATTATCAGGACATTCTTTCCCTGAACAGAGGGCAGAAAAGCCTTCAGTGCATGTCCAATTGCTCTCAGCTCCAAACGATTGATGTGTAGTTTAGACTCTGATGGAGACCAACGACCGCTGTTTGTCAAATCGTTGGCGTGGGCTCCCCACCCTATGAGTGAGGCGTCCGTCACTACTGTTATCTCTGGCCATGGTTGCCAAAAAGGTTCGCCCTTCAGAATGTTGTCCTCGCAGGCCCACCACAGGAGATCTTGTGCAACCCTGCTTGGAACATGAAATAGGTCTGACATGTTGCCCGAGAATTGAGACCATTGTGTCCCGAGAGTCCATTGAAGGGATATCATTCTCAGGCAAGCCTCTGGCACCAGAAAATTGCAGGATGCCATGAGGCCGAGCAACCTCAAAAAGTTGAAGGCTGGGAGACGCTGGGCACTCTGAAACTTGGAGACCCATCTGCAGAACATCTGGAGCCCTCACCTCTGGTGGCAAGCTCTTTCCCAAGGATGTATCCGGTACAGCCCCGATGAATTGGAGCTTCTGCGATGGTGTCATATGGGACTTCTTGTAAGCGAGGGAGAAGCCCAGTCTGTGAAGAGAGTCGCAGGTGACGTGGAGATGATCCAGGACTTGTCCAGGTGAACACACCCATATCAGCCAATCGTCCAGGTAGGGGTAGGCGTGAATCCCCCTGTCCTGAGGCTCACTGCCACCACCACCACCAGTTTGGTGAAAACCCTCAGCCGAACGGCAAACCTCAGGTACTTTGTGCTTGAGATGGATTGGCAGATGAAAATAAGCATCCGGAATGTCCAATGACACCATCCAATCCTGGAGTTGGAGGGCCTGAAGGATCTGAGAAAGTGTGACCATCTTGAACTTGTCCTTCCTGAGGAACTTGTTCAAGCATCTCAAGCTCAAGATGGGTCTCAGTCCTCCGCCCTTCTTGGGGATTAGGAAATATGGAGAATACCATCCTTTGTTCCTCTCCGCTACAGGTACCGGCTCTATAGCACCTTTCTCTGGCAGGGTCAACATTTCCTGCACAAGGAACGGATCTGGAACCTTCAAAGAATGGCTCCCCGGTGGATGGTTCGGATGTCTCTGAATGAAGGGAAGGTAGTAACCTTGGGCTATGGTTTCTAATTCACAAACAATCAAAGTAATGTCTCGCCATTCTTTCAGATGCTGAGACAGTCTGCCTCCCATTGGCCTGTCATGACTCAAGACCGAGATTTTGAAGCGGCTGAAGCAGTGGCTGTTGGTAAAGATGCTGCCGCTTGGGTGGGCTTTGCACCTCACCCTCGTCCACCACAAGGGAATCTTCTTTGGACTCTTTGACCAGCCATTCCTCTCGCTCTTCCAACTGAGTAGTAGCGAAAAGATCTACCCCTCCAAGACTGTCCACTGGGGTGAAAAGGCAGCGGCCGCCTAATCGCAGCACCCAAAGATTTGGCTGCCGCCTTCGAGGTCTGCAGCTTCTCAAGGCTTTCGTCAGCCTTGATGCCAAAAACATGAGACCCGTCAAAAGGCACATTAAGGAGTCTAGATTGCACATCCGGTGCAGATCCAGATTTCCTTAACCACGCAAATCTGCTAATTACGATGCTTGTCACCATGGCTCTGCTGATGCGGTTAGCAGACTCCAGACCCAACTGAAGAGACTTGCCCATGGCTTCCTTGCCATACTTAATGGCCATGAAACAGTCTCTTTCTACCCCTTTCGGGAATATGCTCAGCCGCCATAGAAATGCAGTCCCATAGAGTGTATGAAAACTTTGCCAAGGAACATATGGAGTTGGCTGCTTAAATGTCCTTCTAGACCAGGCATCTACCCTTTTATCATCCCAATCCGGTGGCACGGTCGGATAAGCTGCCTGTTTTGAGGTAGCGGTTGCAGCCTGCCCCGCCAGACTTTCTGGGGTAGGGTGTTTCGATAAGTAGCTGGAGTCACTACTTGATGGGCAGTATTTTCTTTTCAGGTTCTTATTTACTGCCAGACTTGACTCCACTGCTTCCCAATTGGCACTTACTCTCTTTTGAAGAGCAATTTGAAAAAGGTAAGATAGAATCCTTCTGAGGACCTTCATCAAGGATGTCTGTGAGGTCATCTTGTTCGAAAGGGAGGGCAGGTCTGCTCCATCCCAGGTTATCCACTACCCTGGTCATCAGTTGCCTGTAAGAGGCATTTGCAGGTTCATCTGACTCAGGCTTTCCAAATTCTAATTCCGGTGAAGCGTCCAATCCACTGGCTGGTCTGCACAATTGCATATGAATCTTTCAATCTGGACTCATCTGAAATCAGGGACATTTGGTGTGCCATACTACAAACCACAGGGCGCAACATTATCGGATGTCTCATTGTCCTCATAAATAGGAGGTCAGAGAATTAAAGAAATCCTTTCTTGGTAAAGGAGTGAAGGATTTTCAGGTAAAGGCATCGAAGGCTTTCAAAATTTCGAGCCCGAAGCCCGAGGAGTCGATGTCTTCGATGAAGACATTTTCGACTTAGATGGCCCTGCTGGCGTTAGTGGCGTATTTGACGTCAACAACCTCGACTTGTCTTTCGACTTATGACTCAAAGTATCCCTCGATTGCTCACCGTGTCGAGGCCTCGACGGCTCTCGATGGGGATCAGGCCTCCGCCTCTGGCTCGAGGGTGCGCAGGATTTGACTCAAGCCCTTTCCTTACCGGCTTTGGATGGCGCAGTAGGAGCATGCCTGCCTGCTTCAAGGGTTTTTGGATCTCTAATATTTTAAGCATTTCTAGGTTGAAAGATTCCCATTTGGCAGGAGCGGAGGCCTTAGTGGGACAGAATATAGTTCTCTCAGGAGAAGAGTAGGATGAGGACGAAGTAGGCGATTTATGGTGCCTCTTCTTCGACTTACTGAAAGACAAGTGGTGGTGGGAGCCATTCCTTGACCTGGACCTTTTTGCCTTCTTTCTTCGAGGAGAGTCACCTCTTGCTTCGTCACAAGAAGGTTTCTTTGATGGGTAGTCAATGGGGATTTCTTAGGGACCCTAGCTACCACCAATTTCCCCTTATGCTCCTTCAGAGCTTTTCCGGTCATCGATTGTCATTTGAACAGGCAGAGGTCGTATGCTCCACACCGAGACACCATAAATACTCGATGCAGATCTGTCAGCAACATCTTGGCATCACAGTCTTGACACTTTAAAAACACGGTCTTCGGGGTAGTGTTTGTCGAAGACGAAGACTTTTTCGGACATTTTTTGAGAAAATATTGGAGCATGCCATAGTTGTCAAAACGTAAGCTTACTTGGAAAAACTGAACTAAAGCCAACGGGCACTGCACGTGCTTTATATGCCTTCAATGACATCCTTGAGCCAGAGGCCCTCGAGGGACATTGAGTCGACTGCATCAACGCACAGCACCCAGTGACGAAATATCTTTTCTTGCAGAAGCTGGATATTGAATATCAAAGATGAGGAATAGGTGGGAGAACACGATCCATTCCAAAAATTGATTATTTAGGCTCAGTTTTAGACACTGACAAATAAAAGGATGGACTGCAAATACAGCAGAACAATGATGCTCATTAGAAGGAAGAAGTTCGCTCATTTGATCATCATTCCTGCCACAAAGCTTGAAAAAGGGCTTTATAATATTTGATAAAATACAAGTCTTCAAGCACTTGAGTAGCGGCATAGAAAGCAATAGCTTCTGCAGGCAGGATAACTTGCAGGTTTACAGCAGGATGCTCCTCTGCACGTCTGGCTCCTTTCAACCCCCTTCCGCTTAGTTAATACACCCTGTCAAGAGTTTCCACAGTGTGACTTACAGTGTTCCCACCTAAACCCACTCTCTGTGCCTTTAAATCCTAGTTTTGGGCAGAGCAATGAATCACATAGCAGCTACTTGAGAAAAACAATCTACTTAAATGTTAAATGTATTATGTCTCCATGATGAAAGACAGAAAGGCCCTAGCAGAGGACATCCGTGATTAGACCACAAAACTAAGGATTAAGGAAGATGGGGTTGGGGCAAAGTAAACACAGAAAGTCTCATTTCCCTCTCCACAGGTACATAATATCTGTTTACCTTCCTTGCTTTTCAATTTACTGTTTTAACTGCAATGCCACCTCAAAAATGTGGTAAACTGCAAGAAGCTTAGGACTAAAGGAAAGAATATGAGAGCAGCAGCTTTATAGGTTGCACAAACAGGCCCAAAATAACTTCAGCTCTGTTTCCGTCTTCCATGCTTAGCCTTGGAAGGCACAGTGCAGCAAGACAGTTGTCAGGACCTGTGCTGTGGTCAAAGGCAAAGCTGGTGGCAGACGGCAGAGATGTTTTCTGAAAGACGGATGAACACATATACACACACACACCACAACTGTAATTAGGTTTGTTTAGCACCCAGAGCCAATGACTACAGGTTTCAAAGCTCAAGAAATTATGAAAGACAAGGAGCCTATGGGGGCTATGAGAGTATGTCGACAGGAAAAGAGATGGAATCGTTTGAGTCACAGTATCCGTGTCACTCAGTCTGTGCTTTCTTAGGTGGTTATTGAATAGGAAAGCAGTATTGGCAGCTATATGCAATGCACATAGTTTTAACATCAGCCCAGGCCCTGCTCCCTGCTGACTTGCGACCTGAGAAATGGTCCAGCGGAACTCAGCAAATGTATGGGCCACAGCCACAGAAACACTTGTGTAGAGGCATGTTATTAATGTCACAATGACACACATGCATGTATACACTCATTGTCGCTTTCACTTCCATGCATCTACTCTCTATCCCACCCACTTCGGCCATTGCCGCCCCGAGGCCAAGAGGCAGAACAATCACAACAATAGGGCACCTCTATCCTGCTTGTGCTTTGCATGAGTCTCTCTCAGAAGGCA
This sequence comes from Ambystoma mexicanum, assembly GCF_040938575.1. NCBI lineage: Eukaryota > Metazoa > Chordata > Amphibia > Caudata > Ambystomatidae > Ambystoma > Ambystoma mexicanum. The sequence continues at coordinate 990,862,217 of NC_090936.1, forward strand.
GGGCTGGCACCAACGGCGGTAGGCTGCAGCTAGTGCGCTGGGCGGGCCACGGACGGTCCAGACGAGATGACCATCCAGAAGAGAATATTCGTGCAAGCTTCAGTCAAGAGGGCACATGTAGTGCTAATGCGCAGGTGCAGCCTGAGGTCCTGCACATGGCACAGTGTACCACGCCCAAGTACCGACCTGAACCTCACGCTGTCTGCTGCACTGCCTGCTGCTGCAGACAGTGCTGAGAGGGCCACCCCCACCTCACGACTTGAGAGGGAGAATAATAAATATTGTATTTATACAAAAAATGTATAAGGGGTTATTGTCTTCGGCTGCATTTGCCGCTCTAACATTTTCACATTATAGGCAAGCACCTAGCCTTGCCTAGTGGTAGCACCGGCCCCGACTGCTGGCCTTCCTCCCTCCAAAATTTAAACCAGACCGCATTGCTATGCTTGCCAGAAGAATTTTCTCTTTCCTTTTGGGTGACAAACAATTCTACCACTAGAATGGATATTTTTCCAGCCCTCCTCAGAGGGTTGTGCAAAAATATCCCCAAAATCCTGGTTTTGGCCTACGTGGGCTTGCATGGTAGGCCTTGGCAATAGCAGGAGCAGGCAGTGTAACAGCCTCTTACACCAGAAAGCTAGCCACCAAACATCTCTAGGCTGTGTTCGGTTCTCTTCACCACCTCCCTTACTAAGGGTGTTGGATCTATTCGCCCAACACCCCATTTAGTCTGCCGGATGTGGTAGGATAAGTAACAAATCACTTAACACAAGAGGAACTTCAAGTTAAGTAACCAGTGATAAAGTAACTTCATTCTCAGTTTCTTTTAAGGAAAGGTTGATCTAACGCCTACAGGAACTATGAGTTTGCCTCTAAACCAAATAAGGATTCAGAGATTGTAGGACAAACCAGAAGCTGCAGAGGAAGACCCATCTTCACAAAATCTCAACACTGGACCAGAGGGGCCACTCAGGACAGCTACCCACTGAGGATAGCTATCGTTAATAATCTCCCACCCAAGGACCCAAGCACAAGTACTCACATTGTCAGTTTCGCCAGAAACAGTAAGTACAGGCTTCTTTCCTAGTTGCGATTTACAAGATCCAGTGCACAGGGGCTTGAACCCCGAGGCCGTAACTACCCCAACATCCAAGAATAACCAGCCTTTGCACGAGGTCCATCTTTAAGCCTGAAGCATGGACTCCGGTGGGAATGGCTTAGGGAAAAAGGGAATCCATGAAGTTGGATTCCGGTGGCTTGGTGGACATAAAAAGGGGGTCAGAAAAAGATCCCAGGCTGGGGAGAACTGGTGACGCCGTCAGACAGATCAACCAGCTGTTCAGGCGTTGTTGAGGTTCCTTCCCCTTCCAGGCAACAGTCAAAAGCCAAGGGGAAGTTCCTGCCAGTAATCGGCAGTAAGCAACAGTAAATGTCACAGAAAACTGTTTCAGCATTGAAGGCTCAACCTAGCAGATGAGGTGAGGCAGCAGGAGAATTAACAGAGCCTGGACTGGACCTCCAGAGGCAGAAAACCAACAACAGTACCCATCTAGTAAGGGTTAAAATATGGAGAAAAGGTCAGGAAAACTCCATCAGCAGGTCAGCAGACCAGTTTCCGCCAAATAGCAGAACACAGCTGCAAGAGAGAGGCAGGGTCCAAAGCAAGGCCTTAAGTACCACTGTAAAAGGAGGAGTCCAAAGGCCAGACCACCAATCACAAAAAAAGACTGGGGGTCGGCAGGGCAGTCAGTCATATGACCAACCATACTGCTTAGTCATTGGGACAGCCACTCAGCATTGTACACCCCCCAAAGTAAGAGAGCTATGGGATTTGGACTGGTCTAAACCATAAGAACAAACATGAAGGCTGCCATGTTGCCTCAGAGAGTCCACATGGTCAGAAGTGGCATTTGAGTGCCACCTCGTGGTTGTGCAGAACAAACGTAGCCCTCGAACACAAAATGGCAGAGAGAAGAAATGAAAAAAATACCCTTTGGGTTTAGCCAAAACTAAAAATCTAGGTGCCACCAACCTACTCCCCAAAACCAAAGTAGGATGATATAATCACCCTAGGGCATACTTGGATATGGTAAAAAGGTTTGCAATAGCAGTAGGGCTTGTGAAGTCCCCCCTGGCCACCAGAAATTAGCCATGGTCCAAAAGAAATAAAGTTAAAAAAGCAAAAAGGCTGAGCGGGCCCTAGAAAGCAGCTCCAGAAACCATAAAAATAGGAATTCTAACTTAAAAGGCAGAGTGACTTAAATCAAAAGTTTGCATTGCCCTAACTGAACAAGATAAAGATGATGCCAATGAGCGTACCCCGTGAAGTGTCTGTTGTCCTGGACAAACTGTTGATCAAAATGGTATGGACAGGTGGTATACACCAAATTGGGTTCAAAACAGAAAAGGAATCTATGGGCTTACCAGATGTTAACCTTTATTATCTTGCAACTCAGTTAATATGCTGCACAGATGTTTGATGGTAAACCCTGGAAAATATGCATGCTGTTGGATCCAAATCCAGCTCCATTGAAGCCAAGACAGGCAATTGCGGGGTGATCCCAATCCTCAATGATGGTCCATGGTAGTCAGTGGTTTGGGATGCCTACTCCAAGCTAATTAAGATAATGAAATGGGAGACCAAATATCAGAGTGCTAGTTTGGGGACTCCGTTATTATTTGAGATAAGGCACTCCGAAAATGTAGGTTTTTTGGTGGACGAAGGCCAGAAGAGACGCTCATTTCAAGAATGGGAGTACAGCTCATTGGAAGAATTGGATGAAAAATATGTAATGCTAAAATTGTGGTTTCTCTAATGTCCTTTAAAAAAAAAAGCTGATGTGAGGCACTGATCAGAGAGGATAGCAACAGCAGCAACCTGGTCTTGCAACTGCCATTAGCTTTGGGAAAAGGCAGAAGAGTGATCTCACCCCTAAATAAAACTATGGTGGAGAGCAGACCTTGTCCACTGAGGGAGGGATGAATTGGATAGAGATATAGGCATGGGAATACAACTTGCACAGTAAGACAATGCTGGCAGCCAGGTGTAATCGACGAGTAGGAAAACAGAAGTCGAAATGACCCCATGTCCAGTACTTGCACGGAAAATATTTATCCCCACACTGCAAGCACATTTGTCAAAAATAAGCAACAAGAGTTTCAGAAGATATTTGACAGATGCCATCTTTTTTCCATTTAATGTGGGAACGTACTACGGTTCAGATGTTTTGCACAAGGGTCTCAAGGCTGGTAGAACAAACAAAAACAATTTGTCAAGACCATTGGCATGTTGATAAGGACTCGGAGTGAAATAATGGGCAGAAAAGGTTGGCTAGATTCACTAACTTTGCTTCTGTACTGGCCAGGAGAAAGATGAGAGATGGCTGAAAGTCACTTAATGATCACAAAAATGAGAGCCATGTAAACCATGCGGGCCAAAACAGACCAGGCAGTGTTGAAAAAACGAAAGGCCTTTGTACAGGCAGGGACAACTGTACAAGACTGGGGGAGTGCACTCTAATACCTTTCTACCTCTTTGATAATTATTCACCATAGAGTAAGGAAGAATTGCACAAGGATAAACTGGGAGTAAGAAGAGAAGACAATTGCAGTGAGGTGAATCTCCATCAGTTTGCCAGATGAATTTGCAAAGAAGACATTTTTGTAATGACAAGTAGATTTAGTTATTTTAGTGTATACATCACGATCACAAATGACATGTTTTTGAGGTACCCTTTTATTTTTAGTCTTTTCAAACATTTATTGTGAACTTTTTTAATAACGTAAAAATCATTGCTGATCTAGCATTTACTTATAAATCTAGAGGACTGAATTTTGGAAGCAATGTCTTTCGACCTCACCCCTGGTGTAATTCACTGGTTTTGGGGTCACAGGTCAGTCCTTATGTCTAACAGTGTAGGGGGGATTCTTAAAACTATTTAAATCCTTTTTGAGTAGCAGTATCATATTCCTTATTTTGTTTTCCCATTATTATCTTTTAAGTATATTTTTTACACTTTCCTATAAAACACTGGCGGGCTGGTGGCCATTTTTGGTGCACTACTGTGCCCCCATATATTTTTATTGCAAGGGAGCAATTCTACCAAAGTTGTCTTCAAAAAGGCCTCAACATCATTTGTAAGCTCTGCCTTTGCTGTTCTGTACTTGTGGGCCTTCCTCCTGGCTAGGAAAGCCATGTATGGGGGTAACACACTCTTGCAGTCTTATTGCAAGAAGTCAGGGGGATGCTGTGTGCGAGTGAGTGGCCTAGCACTGGGTAAGGGGATGACGTCGCCCCAATACACATTTCAGCGACAGCAATGGCACAGTTGTTGGGCAGTTTGTCCACGATTGGACAGCCACCCTGTTTCTATTCTGCAGGGCCTTCTACTGGATGGCTGGGGTTACCCTAAACCCTGGGTTTCACATATTAGGAGGGAATCTTGAGTCCATTCAGTCGGTAGTCAAGATTCCAGAGCTGACAGGATGAGGCCAGAGTAACCATTGGGCAGGCCAATCCACTGCACAGGCAAAGCTCTATACCTAGTGCCTCCCCCTCATAATGTACCCAACTAGTCTCGAGTACTGCACTGCTACCCTCATCCTCTAGAGCTTGGAGGCACTGTGCTTCCTTCTGGCTGGCATCTGCTGGAGATGGGACTTTGTAACAACCTTGCCTAGCCCTAGCACTCGAAGTTTGGTGGGCATCCTTGTTGTGGGACAAACCTAGTCACACAAGCGGCTCTTCGTCCAAGAGAGGAGACTTAGTTCACAAGTACCATTTCATGCCTGCCGAGAGTGTGCTGGGACACTCCAATTACTCAACATTTGAAGTGTCTTGCACAGTCTTTCCTGCAGAATCAGCCAAGTGGTGACCCATTACCAAAATATTGCTGATGGTGATCGGAACCGTCCAATCATTAGTCTCAGCTGTCAAAGTTGTAATATGAAGACTGAACCCGCACCTTCTGGGCCTTCAACAATGGAGTAAATAGAGGTTTCCAACTTTCCCAGGGTGGTGGTTTCATTTAATCAGAGTTCGTAAGGACTGTATACCTATTTTAAAAGCATACACGTTCCCCACTTAGTCCTATAGTCACAACTTGACCTCCTGTTACCTGGGCTTGACTTGTGGTGATGTAAAGGCACCTGGGCATTCTATCTGGGCCCCTCTGGGAGCTTTTCAATAGGAAGCTGAGTCGACTTATTGTGGGAGACCGAACTGCAGGAAATACAACGTACCTATAGGCCAGTATTGCACTGCATTGCAGTCATTTATATAGTGCCATTTTCCCCATTTGTATGGCCTCAATGAGCATTGTGGTTGGAACGTCCTCAAGGACTGGAGTCCAGGTGTGGGAACATTCTAAGAGTTTACTTTAAGATGCGTCTGTGCATTCGCCTAGGATTAAGATTTAGGAGGACTGGCTAGGCTGCAGTAAGCAACGCAGAGCTCAGGTATGGGGGCGGGTGCTGTCAGTAGTTAAGATGGAGGGCTGGTGCAGGAGACCCAAAGTGTGCCCAGCTAGACCAAATTCGTTGTAGGTTGTCACTATATGCTAATGGCAGAGGTGTGAGGCACGTCACGGGTTTCAGTGCAGATGGCTACACGAGCAGCTAGACCACATTTTTTTTGTATTAACATGTTTACTAGGTTTTACAAAAAACATACAATTCCAAACATGCAAATTCTTCAAACAGACAACAAGCAAAAACTGATTTCATCACATTAAGTGTACCCAATAAATAATAGAGAAAGAAGTTAATATCAGGCATCAAACAATCCAGTCAACTCACAGAGGAACAAGTTAAAATTAATTTTACAGATTCCAAAAAAACTCCAGATTTGTTCAAATAAGTTACTTTTCTTGTCTCTGAAGAATGATTTTCTCCATTTTTGACACTGGTTTACTGACCTGAAACAATTCTGAAACATCTGGTCTTTCCTCACTTTTCCACTTCCTTAGAATGAATTTTTAGCTGAGTTTGCTGCCCTGAAAAACCAACATTGTTGTGGAAATGAGAGATCTTCCACCAAGACCTCCTCACCCAGAATTATACTTGCGTAATCATAGTATTCATTCAACATAAGAACTGTGTTCATCCTCGATGTGACCTCCCTCCGGCAGCTTCTTAACTCATAGCAGTCCCAAATCATGTGTTCAAATGTTCCCTTGACATCCTTGCACCTCCAACAGGCCTCTGAATCCAGTAAGCCCCTTGTAAACAGTCGTTGCAGCATCCAGAATACTCTGTTTAAAATGTTCATTTGGCGGCTCCTTTCACCGAGATTCAAAGAGGTAAGAGCCACATTCTTGCACAAGTTCCTCCACCTACCCTCAGTCATCTCCGAACCTAGTGCTACAGACCACTTGCCCAACAAGTCTTTATTTGGCTCCCTGAACTGTTCCAAATTTTTGAACACCTTAGAGGACAGGTGCCCCTCTGACTTATATTCTTTCAACCAGATATGCCATCCTTTGCAATCCTCTTGGATTTTGTTCATCAAAGCTTTCTTCAGCTATCTACATTCTCCTAGAGTGCAGCCTTTGAGACCTTTTTCTGAAGTTAATCGCTTAAAGCAGATCTATTTTCTGCCCTCAAAAAGATCTTCTAGCCGCTGAATACCACCCAGTAGCCAGTTTGGCCAGAGTAGAGACTTCCCTTTCAATATTTTATCTGGATTCAACCAGATTGAAGTAATGCAGTTGCCAACAACATCCGGGTTTGCTCTTCCTCAGAAGATCTTTGCAGCAAGCTGTTTTTTCGGAAACTGCCTGTGCCAACCCTAGTCTCATTAAATGTGGGGTCCCATAGGGTTCTTGCATAGCTCCCACACTCTATAACCTCTTGACATGACCTCTGTTCAAGATCCTCGACGCAATGGGCATAGCATACACCAACAATGCTGATGACACTCAAGTGCTCAACCACCCTTATGGGAGACTACCCAACTGACCAAAACCCCCTTAACACCATCTACTCCACCATCCAAGCATGGATGGCAGAAAACTGGTTATGCCTCAACAGGGAGAAGACCGAGCTTCTGATAGTTGGGTCCCCATCCACATTGAGTAAACTGGTTGAGCAATATCGCTCCTTCACAGTTGATAACATCCCTATCGCTGTGGCCAAAACCATAAAAACCTTGGGCGTCTACATTGAACCTGATCGATCCATGAATAGACAAGTCAACGCAGTAGCCTCCACGTCAGCCTACCACTCTAACATCTCACCGCAGCCAGAGCCCTTTCTCTCCCAACCTAACTGCCTCACCATTCCAAGGGCAATTATAGGTCGTATGCTCTACTATTGTAATGCCCTCTTCCCCGCACCTCCCAAAAAAATCTTACCGAACTACAAGTAGTACAGAATAATACCCTTAGGGCTGCAACTGGCATCTCCAGACGTGATCACATCTCCGAGGTCAGGAAGAAAGTCCATTGGCTCCCGGTGAAGGAAAGAATTACCTTCAAGACACTAGAATTGACACACAAATGCCTTAATGGCCTTGCCCCACCCTATCTAGCTCAAAGAATCTCCTTCCACACCTCCTCCAAACCCACCAGAGCTGCCTACACCAATAGAATTATTGTCCCTTTCACCCGCAGAGTGCGGGCGGGCGGCTCCAGCTTCCTAAACATGCCAGCCACCCATTGGAACTCCCTCCCCACCTTCATTAGGATGATTGACTCCCATTCATCCTTCAGGAAAGCTATCAAAACCAGGCTCTTTGTTTGACATTGTACGTCTGCCATCTGCCCTCATTTTGTACACATGTATGTATGCCTGTCTGCTGCTGTTCAAAAAATTGTATCTGCAACAAAACTATCTGTACCAGGCATTCTCTGGTGAGGCCGCATTCGTGTAACCTTGAATCAAGCCTTCTTAAGTTGTCTCATAGCACCTCGTTGCCCGTGGCCTGCAGTGCACTATACAAATAAATAAATGCAGCAGGAGGAGGAAAAGATTTGCATCCTGCCCCATCCACTGATGTCAGAATTGCTCTTGGGGATAGAGGAGAAGATTTACTCGCCTCCGCTTGTGTCCAGACATCTGTCGAATTTTCCATGAATGGGACTAAGTGTCGAGCATCAAAAGCCAGATGATAGTTTTCAAAATCCGGCACACCCAGACCACCATTCTCTGGGACAATTGCAGTTTCCATAGTTTCAAACGTGGCTGTTTACCTTCCCACTGAAAGGTTTGGATCAAGCTCTCAATTTACTTTACAAAGCTTTTTTTGATTTGCAAGGGGATCATGTTTAGAACATAATTAATTTGTGGTGTTGATGACATTTAATAGAATACACTCTACCCCAGAGGTTCAATCTTCGCTCATTCCATCTTTTCAAATTTGCTTCTAACTTTTGGATAATGTATGAAAGATTGACTTCCATCATTCCCAAGGTAGCGCATCTTGTCAGGACACCAATTGAACCCATAGGCACTAATTTTCAAGATCGATCAGGAGTTTGATGCTTGCAATGCCTCGGATTTCATCCAGTTAATCTTATACCCAGAAATTCTATGAAAGATATCAATTCGGGCTATTAGCGCCGGAACAGAAGACTCAATGTTTTGCAGAACCAACAGCATATCATCGGCGTAAAGCCAGACTTTTTGACACGCCTCACCATAATTTATTCCTTCAATCACCCTATCCTCTTATTTTCACAGCTAAGAGCTCCATCATAGAGGTCATCAGGGTGTGAGCAGGTGGTGCGTGGGGAATAGTGGGGGGGGGGGGAGACAGGGGTGGGACACTCCAGGTTAATGAGGCAGGGAGAAGAGGGGTAGTGGGGAGGTAGGGTGCCAGCAGGCTCTGGGTGACGAGGGGTGGGGGCAAGTCGGTGGAGACTGGGAAGAGTAGGCGGGCGGAGGAGGAGGAGGAGGAGGGAATGTGAGGGGTGTGGGTAGAGTTGAGGAGGGGCAGGCGAGGGGACAAATGGTCAGTGGGCGGGGAGGTTTGGGGGGAGTCTAGAGTGAGTCTCAAAGGATTGGGGGAATACGGTGTGCAGAGAGAGAAATCGAGAGGGGGTGGAAGCAGGGCGAGGGCAGGGTGGTGTGATGGGGAGGGAGAGATTGGGAGGATGGGTAGAAGTAGAAGTGGTGAGGAGTAGACCGTCATGGAGGGGGGCCAGGCTCGTTTTCTACTTTCCAAGGGTTTCTGTGCAGTAGGGGTTTAAGAGAGTGTTAGGGGGGGCTCGGAGGGTGATGGAGATGAAGCTACTGTTCTTGCGAGGGCGAGACGTGCTGCTTTTAGGGAGGGGAAGGGATATGGTGGGGGGTAGGGAAGGAAAGACCACCCTTCTCATTGGACAGCTATGGAAGGGTTGTCAGGATGTATTCAAGGGAGGAAAGGCTGGCAGTGAAGTATAGATATTCCCAATAGCCACCCTTAAAGAAAGCACTACACACTGGTATACTGAAAAATAGAAACCTTTTTGTTAAAGATCACAGATAAAATTAACTATTGGGTCAAAGTACGTACTTTGGTTAAGCATAACCCACAGTAGGATATAATGCAGTTATAAAAACAGTAATGGTCAGTTAATTAAATACAAATGAACCGTTTATGATCAGTGTTGCGCTTACCTTTTATTCACTGTGCTTTTAAAAAAATTATAACTGATTGAAAGAACAAAGATACAATGGGGGTCATCACGAGTATGGCAGTGCTGTAAAAAAATCACTGGTAATGAAGTGGTAACCTCGTTACTGCTGCATTACCGCACCACAAGTTAGGAGATGAAGTGGAGGATTGACCTCCAGCAAAAAGCTGGAGGTAAATCTGCCACTTTACGACAGAAGATCGGCAAAATCACTGCCAGCAGCAATTCTGCTGAAATCTCCATGGAGTCCCAGGGACTCCAATAAATGGGAACTAACACCACCTACCACCACTTGTAATCTGGCGCTAATCCGCCAGACCAGGTAACACAATAACAGTAATTCCATTTGGCGATATTCCAGTGGATTCACTATCAAACTTATTGTTTAACAACACTGGACTGTATTTGAATTATTTGATCACTTGTAATAATGTAGAACACACAGTGTGCAAATGTTTTGGATTTCATTAATGCTCAGTTAAGTCAGACTCCTGAACGAAAAATGTAAGTCGACTATCTAGTGAGAGGCACTATACAACTTTGTTTCTCGGTTCTGCACTTTGGTGAGGGGACTCAAACAATGATTCGTGCTTCTGGATGTCCACACAGATGCCACTGAAGTTCCAGCGAAATTCATCAATGGCAAGGCAACGCACTTCAAGGTGGTCGATGTACCCTGGGTATTGGGATTCTGCAGCCCCCGAAGGTCGCAGGACGTCTCAAATTGAAGTGTCTTGAGGCTGGTTATACTAAATAGCCCAGAGGAGGACGTCTTCCTTGGCAGAGCTTCCCTATTTGAAAACTGGGTCAGGACAGCAGCAGTGCTTCTACTGTTACTGGGGGCTGCATGCTCGTCCCTGTTCGGAAAGGAGTCGCCTCTGCCTTCTGTTCGAAAAGCCTCACAATTTATTCAGGAACCCATTCATTCAGCCCTATGGACCTGTCAATCAGGACAGTCAGACGTCCAGTTTAAACTGGTTCCAGCAAGGCATACCCTAAGACAAAGGCCAGAGAAGTTTCAGACTCCCCTCTCACTTCCTGCCTCAGCAGACACAATGGAGCCTTGGTGGGTTTCAAAAAGGGATTGCGCCAAAGGCTAAACTCAGAGGACCCACCCTTACCTGGAATGGTAGAAGGGCCAGGAAGAAACACGAAAAATGGTGATATAGAAGAATGGCGCCATTTTGGAAAAATGGTCACCCATGGGGGCTGTACTGCAGCTGTCGAAACATCCTGCAAGTAACTAACACAAAATAATTGTTGAAAAGGTATGCACTGCCACCAGCCATTTGGGTTTGTCTGTTAACTGGAAAAGTTACAGGAGTAGTGGGAAAGGAGTTACAATTTAGCCCCTCGGAACTCCACATAAGGTGGTGTGTTCTGATCCCACAAAAAGAAAGGTAAGATACAAGTATCCTACTATCCTTGAGAACAGTAGTTCCAAGGAAAAAGTCAAAGAATAGGAGGGTAAGCCCAAAGGACTTCCCCAGCAACACTTCACATTGAGTGTTGTGTGCTGCAACAATTTATTACAGAGGCCTGTAGTGAAATACATGGAGGACAGCAGGACTCCATTAAAAGTAAAACGAATATAATAGCAGAAAATATAGGGTTACCATCTCAAAGCAAAAGAATGAGTGAGTGAGCAAAAAGGCCCACTCACTCAGGAGAGTAAAGCAAAAAATCCCACAAGTTCAACAAAAGTGCTGGGGTTCTCAAGTGGGGGGGAATTGGCACAAGAAATTAAAATTCTCCCCAACACTGTGCAGCTTGGGAGGAGGATTTACATTTTGCAATAGAGGACGCAACCTAAGAGGGGGCTCTTGTAGATATCCCTGGAAGGTATTGAGAGATGCTACATTCAAGCTGGTACAATTTTATGTTTTGCATAGAGTGTGTATAACCCCGATAAGGATAGCCAGAATGTTCACAAACCACAAATGATCTGGGAGGGAGTGCATGATAATAAATCTGAGGTGAAGATTGGGAAGTACCGGTGTACGCCACAGGCCTGCTTATTGGGGGATGTACCCCAGGAGAAGTGTGAAGGTCCTACGAGACGAGCTAACATTTCTAGACTTGTCACTGGTGTTGGCTAAGCAGAGGATTGCCTTAGCTTTGAAAGACAGGGCAGGCCCTAATGTTGAGAAGTGTTGACAGACCTCAAACAATGGCCACTGGCTGAAAGTGCAGTTTGGATGAAAACGAAGAGGGGCAGATGTCGCATTGAAGGCTTGGACTGGTCTTACCCAATCACTATCTTTCCCCTCAGACAATATGCCTGTGTAAAGGGGCGGGAGGAATGTTGATGTACGGAGCCTTGTTGGATGGTTACCTGCAGGTTGCTGGTGGTATTGAATTAGGTGAGGGCTCTGGAAGATGCAGTCCCTGGGGGAACCCTGTTCTAAAAAGCTCTGGGAAAAAGTGGGATACCATTAGTTGGAACAAGTACAGTAAGGCGTTTGGGTAGGAAAGTTGGGTAGGGCAGGGTAGGCGTAGATCTCATTTGATGTTAAGGGAGGGGAGTTATATTGTGTGTGCATATGGAATTATGCTATTGTAGATTTATAACGTGGCTTATTCTCTTCCTCAGACAAAGAAAAGCAAAGAAATAAAAAGAGGTTCAGGGAAGCACCTTAGAAAACGAGTCCTGGACTTGGACAATGGCTCGAAGAATGTTTGGACATCAAAAGTAGACTAACTGATGGAGTGATGAAGTCTCAGCACCCCCTCTGGACACCAGCAGCAACCCAAAGCCAAGCAGAAGATCCTAGTGGGAAACAGCAGGATGCAGTGGTAAACGGCACAGAAAACGGTTCTAGAGAGACCCAGCAGATTTGGGGAGAAACCAGGAGTCTTCGAGAAGTCTGGGTGGACCTCTTGTGGCAGAAAGCTCATACCTGAATATGCCCCAGTCACTACACTTAGTACGTTTTGCCAATTGAGTGCTTTAAAAATGGCAGAAAAACAGCAGGATGGACAGGAAAACTCCTTTCGACAGGTCAGCAGACCTGCCACCTCCAAGTTACAGGAACAAGAAAGCAAGAGAAGCAGGGCAGGACAAAGCCAACATACCCTTGTAAAAAAGGGCTGTTCAAAGGCCAACCATTTTGATTGGTCACTAAAGCTGCCACTTAGCCACAACCACCCCATAAGAAGTGAGAGGCTGCTATCATGGGCTCACCTAAAGCCCGAGTGGTCAGAATATTAATTTGGTGCCTACATTCTGCTCACCCTGCACAAAGAGGCCTAGAAAACAATGACCAAGAGCAGGATTACACACAAACACATTGTATCAAAGTAAATCGGATTCCCAATGCAGTAAAATGATTGCACACTTGGTAAAGCCAAACCAAATGCAGTTACCACCAACCTAATCCACAAAAATAATGGAAGTGGAAAAAAGTGGCAGGAATGAGGACTTCTCATGTCCTTTTTTAATTAAAATAGTTTTTTCACCTTTTTGATGGACAGTTTTATTTCCAACCATATCAAAATTAATTGGAGTTTCATCCATATTTCCAATACTACTTAACGCAGAGCCATGTTTAGTGCGCTGTTGTATTATGCATCGATGGAAACTAATTTGCCATCAAGATCTGCAGGTAATTTTTGGGCAATTTTCGTCTTTTGCCTCAGTACCATATTACGCCTTTCCATGAATCTACTACACCAGGATACACTGGCCTTAAATCTCTTGCTGTGATCTGGTTTAGATTTGGCCCACTGAAGTGCAAACAAACGTATTTGATTTCGTGTCACTACATAACCATTTTGGCGATGCTCATTCACCATGTCAGCTACATGCTTTTCAAGTTCTGGCCAATGTGGAGTGCCTCTTCTTAATGCACACTTACCCCTTGACATACTCTTTAATGCTTTTTCATTTACTTTCCAGTCCCGGACCATCTTTGCAGTTACTCCATATTGTCTTGCAGCAGCGCCGCTATGTTCCATGGCAAAGTTTACAACTTTAAGTTTGAAACTGGCTTCATATTTCTTTCCTCTTGCTGGAGCCATGATGGGGTTTAGACTTTTGGACATTTGTATACTGTACTGTATGTACTGGTGCTGTACTGTATGAACAGGTACAGATACTGGTGCTATACTGTATGTGGTACCAGTATACAACCAGCCAATCACGGCAAGCAATGTACCGGCGATTGGCTGGTTGTTGTATACAAAGCCTGCTTGGATTGGTCCGCTCTCCCAGCCTGCCCAGCCCTCCCCATCTCCAAGACTGTCAGGAGCGAGATCTGGAAGGCAGAGAATCCTGGCGATTACTCCAGCGTACTTGTACAGCACCGCCCGTGCTGCTTTCATATGGTCGCCGCATACAGCCCTTTTTGCACCTCCCCCACCATATGCGGTGACTGCAGATTCTCCAGTCCGGCTCGGAGGTTTCTGCACCCGGCGTATAAGACGACCCCCGACTTTTGAGAAGATTTTCCCGGGTTAAAATGACGTCTTATACGCCGAAATATACGGTAGATCATTTTGGTACTCATTGTACTATTGTTTTGGATGCTCCCAAGCTGGCCCATACCCCTTTAAAGAGTTAGCCTGTCCTGGATACCTAAAAGAGGTGAAAGAGGTATAACATTCAAATTGTGTCTTTCACCTTTATGACCGAGATCAATGCTGTTTTGATGGTAGTGTGGGCATACGTAGGAGTTTAGAACCCACTACTCAACCCTGAGTACTGCGCTGCAGGAGTATATTTAATCAGAGTCCGATACGACAGCTTATAACTTGATGTTTGCTTGAATAAAGCTTTAGGCCACAAAAAAAGCCACCTCCCAGAACTAAGTCGAGGAGCATGGACGAAGTCCGAGGCTGCAGGCCATCTATGGAAGCACCAGTTCCATTGGGGGACGCCCTCGATCACAAACCTTTATAGTAGACATTTCCAGATCAGGGTGGCCTTCAGCATGCAGGCAACCCTGCTGCTAATACCAGCCTGATGCTGCTGCCAGGGCAGTCCTTGGGACCTTCACTCACACATCTGGAGACTAGTGGGGTATTGTGAAGACTGGGTGCCTCTGTTAGGCAATGGCTGGGGCTCCTATGGGATATAGATTATATTATAGGGTGGCAGTCTCTACCCTATAGTTGGCAATAGTCTTGAGTCAGTCAGACTGATCTTCGGTATTAAGCGCATTATGAAAGATTAATTAAATGTGAACATTCTATTAATCATTTTTGACTTGTATGACAGATCTGGATGACATTTTCCAAACAAAATGTTTGTCACGGGCCCCCATCCAGACTAGAAATTATCGGCCTACTCCCATTCATTTTCATATTGAGCAAAATGTCCATATTTGGTAACGCAAAACATACTGCTGGACAGATTTGGACCAAATAAGAAAAAACCTGGGCACAAAGCATCAACAATTTCTGGGACAGGTTTTGGAAAAATATGTCTAGTAATTTCTTTAATATTTGACCGGGAAGGAGCTACACATGCTCTATATCTATACCTATATCTCCCATGGTGGTTGCAGCAGTGTAACAATGTTCTTGTAAAATGAAACGGGTACTCACAATTGCTGTCTTCAGTTTTTGTAGGTGCTGATCTGAGGGTGCTCTGTAGTAGATGGCGTGGAAAAGAGTGCTTCCCACAAGGTATCCAGGAGCCAGTAAATGGGCTCTGTGCACCTCGGGGGCATCACCTTTGGGAAACCCTTGTGGGGAATACAACCCGCAAGCTGAAAGTCCAGTGTGAGAGAAGGAATTTGTGGCTTGATGATGTTGTGAAGCAGCCTTGATGAAGTAGCGGCAGTAGGTGCTGCGGTAACCACAAGTCTTAGAGTTCCAATTGGCTCCAAAAGGAAAACAACTGCTGTTGTATGAGGAAATGAAGCAATCCAGGCAGGGGTTACTCCAATAGAAGAATAAATGCAGGGCAGATGCAGCGCTCTGCAGGAAGGGCAGAAGAGGTGCCGCTCGGTCCACATAAGACGATGTGGAGCTGCGATGAAGAAACCACCCGCGGCTAGGAAACAGTGGAGGAGCCGCAGAGTCTACGGTGACAAAACACCGACCGCGGCAGGAAAGGCAGAAAGGAGCTGGTGATGCTGGAAATGCATCGGAGGGACAGGGCCTCCGTATCCTTGTCTTTTACTGCTTTTTATCGTGTGTTCTGTCGTGTTTTACGCACAGGAGTTCATGTGGGACTCCTGGCGGTGCAGCTCTTTTGGTTTGGTGAACGGACCCATGGGATACCCTTATGGCACCCATGGGTGGGGGTACAACCCTGTACCCCTAGTGTATGTTTTTGGGCACCTGTGGGTGGCCCACAGAGCAGGGTATGGGCTGGTGGCAGTTCCATGCTGAATTTGACAGGTGCGCGGAGTAGCCTCCATTTTGGGATACCCCGGCCCTGCCATTGGGATCAGTTGATTCCTGATGGAAAACAAGATGGCCCCGGTGGCCTCTTGCTTTCTATTACCCATTACCTTGTTTTCCCAAAGTCCTGGGAAGCCCTGACTATGTCCCTTGCCCCTGACTGGCTGTTGGGTGGAAATGCCATATATGGTGTTGTGAAGGCCCGGCCAGACTAGCTGGAGCCTTCCCGGTGATGTATGTTGTGAGTACCTCCTGTGGGTGGGACCTGGGTGAAGAGTGTGTGAGGAATATGCATTCTGTGTTGTGGGTGTCTAGTATCTGGTGGTTGACACAATGACTGAGACAACCCTGCCCGAAACCGGTATGAATGCAGCTTGGAGTGTTGAATGGCTCGGTATTTGTCCCAATACACATAACTTGTTGTGAGTGTCTGGAGAGAAGTGAATGGCCTGAATACCTTGTGTGCCCGATTGGCTGCCTGCCTGCATGAATGCCCGTAGTCATGACTGGATGCTTGAGTGTGACCCAGCGGAATGAATGGGAGATCAACAGTATATCTGGGGACCTCTCACTGGTAGGAATCGTGTTCAGAAGCTGAAGTCCACTACGACGAGTAACTGGATTAACTGACGCTTGACCTTGAAGCCCTGCTGGACGAGAAGGAGTGCTGTGGCTCTCCCTCGCAATCTAAAGGCTGCTGTGTTTCCAAGGACTGACCCAGAGAGGACCTGGTAAGGCGCCCTCTTCCCGAGCTACGAGGGAGCATCGTGCACAGCTGATCTTTGCCAACGCTCCCTGGCAGACAGACCTTCGACAGGCTGCCGACCCGATACGGGGACTGCTGCGGAACTCCAAGGAGAAGCACTCGGACTGTTGTCCGCCACTGTCGACGACCGCCGTCGGCGACCGGAGCCGCCGTGCTCCCGTTTGCCTAAGAACTTCATTTGATCATTGGACGCTCTCGTCTGCAATGTCACCCGCTTGTCTCCCGCTGGAGAAGGCCTGATCGTCGACGCGCCGTGGAGCATCCACCGGTGGGTTTCCCGCCACCCAAGACCCACAGAGACGCCGACGACTCGACGCCCTTGCTGGGCCACAGTTCTCCATCATCTCTTTGCGGTCCAGAACTATCGTCCCCGAGGTGCCCCGCAGGCCTCTTCCTTGCAGGACGCCAATGCTCTGTCGTCGACGAGCACGGCTAGGAACAAAGCTTCCACTTCACGGCCATAGTTCACCCTGTTCACCGTCTGACGTTCGACGACCCGTGACTCCTGCCTTAAAGGGAGGGCACTCAAGAAGGGCCGTCGATTCCCCGACACCGAACGCCAAGTTCCCCGACACCTCTTGACGATCCGTGGCTCCCGCCTGAAAGGGAGACACTCAAGAAGGATCGGTCGACGGATCGTCAGAGAACTCTACTCCACCAGGTACATTGGGGGGGTAAAACCTTAATAGGAAGAAGTAAGATTATCGAACATTATATGGACTGGGCTTGTGCTATATATCTTTATTTACAGGTTGCTCAGGTGGGGGGGGGGGAACCCCACACAGAACTGTGCCTAGTGGTAGGGGTCAGTATTCTGCCTATTGTTTCAACCATCTTGCGTTTCTTCCCATCTCTATTGCTGGTTTCCTCGTTATTAATCTGTGTGACATTTTAACCGTACAGTTGATGCACTTTAATGAGATTTGATAACGTTAGTGGGACCACTTTAGAATTGTAGATATTTATCATTATTGACTTCCGAGTACAAAGTGCGTTATTGTGATCGTGTACATACCTTTGAATATTAATTATATAAAGACACTGTTTTCAGTAATACAGTGTGTGGACATTCCTTTGTGGGGGTTTGGGGACTACACTGTACTTAAGAACCAGCCCGCATCACCTCCAGAGAAGCTAGGCCTTGATTGCTCGTCCATTGCTAACGTAACAGAGAATCTTGGCTGGGGTCTTCTGTGCCTCTCCTCTACCATATAGAGAGAGGAAGTACAGACACCCCCTAACAGTCTTTACAGAGCCGCTGAAAGAACACAGCGAAATAGAGCTGCCCATGAATTGAACAGAAACTGGGTAGGAGGAGCAAAGCAGAACGCTCAAGGAATCAAGAGAAAGGAGGAATCATAGGAAAGATAAGACAAAGGAAATAATAGAATACAGAGAACGGTGAGAAAACCGGAGGAGTGAAACGGGAAGAAAACAAAGGATAGCTAAGAAGCGGGAGAAACAGAATCACTAAAGAAGTAGTGATTAGGATTTTAAGTGCTGTGGCAAAAGCTTAGGCACAAGGGAGCGGATCACAGAAGCGACGCACCTACCTGTTCTCAGTGAGGAATGATATAGAACCGGGAAGGTGATCGTCGCCATTTAGTAAAAGACTAGACCTGCACTTTGATTTCAGTAATGCAGAGCCGAGGAGGCGCCGTCTTGGATGCCATTTATGTAGATGTTTTCTCCCCTGCGTCCACATGGATCTTGAGGGACTTCTAACAAGCAGAGAGACTTTTCAGAAATGAAAAGTCGCAATTTTCTTCTTTCAGTGCAAGCAACAGGATAATATCAAGGGGATGCAAAAATGAAAAGTGCCGAAAAAAGATATTTGGAGAAGGAAAATGTATGCAATTGCATCAGGCTAGAGGTAGGGAGAGGGAAAATAGGATAGCATGTAAAATATGGAGATTTGACGGTGGTCTGGAGAGCCAGTTACAGCGCAAAAGGTTTTCAGATTATCAGGCTACAAGAGACTACTAACTCAAAAAAAAAATAATGTGCCACATGAACCCATGAGTGAAAGTGGGTAATTGGAGAGGGACAGTGAGAGACAGATCAGCTGAGGGGGCTATGGGAACCATGGAAAGAGGAGGGAGGTACTTGGTGAGTGCTTGAAAGGACTGTTTTTTTCCCGAACATTTTCAATTATCGGGGGAATCCTGCCGGGCATGGGCAGTTTATTGTGGTAACATGTGTAGTTTGTTGCAGTTTTCAGGGGAATCCTGAAGGAATTGGAAGAGCGAAAAGGGACATTTTACACCATAGTTATCACATCTACTAGGCAGGGGTATTGGGCATTTGAACTGGCCTTTGGACTGGGCATGTCTGTTAGGGCAGTCTTTCTAAAGTCCAAATAAGGGCTTCATAAACTATATCTGAGGCAATCCAGAAACTCCACTTAGTATAAGGCTGTACCACCTGAAGATAGAGCAGCCAAACTCATTTTAGGAGGGAGAGAGGGCTGTAGATAAGTACAAAGAAATTGTAGCATAGATATGGTGCAAAGAAACACTGAAACACTATCTATTGTAAAACAAAATGATTATAAATACATATAGGCAAAGAAATCTTTGGAACGGTTATAGTTATATATTAAATCAACACAAACATTAAAAACGAACACAATACTTATGGTATACAAAACGTATAACCTTGTTAAGAATAGCAATAAGCAGTTCAAGGTAAGTTAAACCTAAGGTAACACATTCAGAATGGCGTTAAGCTAATCTTGGGGAGTAAAACCAAAGTAGTTCAACTTTTTGAATACAGCAAGTAATTCAAGGGCAGCAGACCCTGTTGGTCAGAACATACATAACATACAGTAAAATTCACTTTAAGAACCACTTAGACCAACACTGTTACAAATATATCTTGCAACATATGTAACTTTTGTCTATTATGGATGGATACAGTTACACCACTAGTATTACTTTTAAGAATACAGTTTAGAGCTAATAAAGTAACTCATACTTTCTAGAGGAGCCTTAAGCTACTCTAGGATAATTATGAACACAGTACATTATTTGAGCTGTGTACTAAAGCAGTTCAGGAAAAGCATAACCCGTTCCTACATTTTTGGAAGAGCAACAGCTGTTCAAGGTCAGTATAAACTATTGGTATATAAACGTACACTATTTCTATTCACGTAATAGACAATTTAACCATTGATACTTTTCAGAAGTGTAGGATACAATTCTAAGGTAATTAAGAACTTCCAGACTGTTTTAGAAATGTACTAAAGCAGATCAGGGGAAGCAAAACCGAACAGTGCATTTTAGGAATAGCACACAGCTTCAATTTAGAAATGATGAAACAGTACCAACACGTAATACTTTTCAAAAGGGAGGGGGACAACATTTAAAGTAAAATAACATCTATACTTTTTAAAAGAGCAACCAGCAACCTAAATTCAGTATAAACCTCAGGACACGTTATAACTTATTTGATTACAGATATACAGTTACTGCACTAACTTCTTTACCAATTAAGTACTTTAGGCACTTGTTATAATTTCAAGACAGAAGCCTTATCTATTACAGTCCGTCCCTATTCTAAAGCATGAGTTTTCTCAGAGGCAGAAGAGGGACCCTAGTGGTCTTGGAGCCACCTGTAGGCAGGTCAGAGAAGGGTTCAGTTGCAGGAAGGTCCAAGATCCAGAGGATCTCGCTTCAAACAAGTAAGTATTCACTTCAGAGTTAAAGTGTTCAGGGAATTCACAGAAGGCTCCCTATAGGTGTTCCACTATTAGGCCAGGTCAAATGGTATGGGCAAACTGCCAACCACCGGAATCACCCACTGAGCTACACACAATTCATGCAAGACTTGAGGTAAGTATTCTCCAAGCCAACACAGTACCTCAGCTAAGAAGAGCCTGGGTCTGAGGACTAGAGACTGAGGAGACGGACACTGGATCGGAACTTGACAGCAGCAGCGTTGGCAGGAGAGGCTTACAACAAAGGATTCTTCAAGGCTTCTACCAGCTCTCTAGTTTTGGTGCCCTTTTACAAGTACCTGATGAAGAACGAATATCGCTGGTCCAATCCTCTTCACTAATCTGATACTGCACTCTGGTGCAGGGATTTCAAGGATTCGAATCATGGCTTTGGAGGTCCAGCAGGGGTCCACTGAAGTTTCAGCAGGGATCGTACTGCGGAAGATCATGCACTGCACACTGGCTTGAGGTACCTGGGTATTGGCGGTTTGCAGCCCAGCAAGGTCACAGCTCGTCAAGGGATGGCTCGAAATGCAGATGTTCTTGACAAGTGGGTCTCACCAGCCTCTTGGAAGGAGTAGTTTTCGGGACCACGAGGTTGACTGGACGGAAGGATTAAAGGAATGGTTCGGTCAGAAAATATTATTGGCCAAAAAGATGGCCAATAATAAAACAAATAGCTAAAATATATATATTTTTTTTAAGTCCCTATGCAAAGTTTCGAGCAAATGAAGCTCAAACTTTAAAATTGCAAGCACTATGGGGCATCCATTTTGTGAAATGGATTCCGCCTGTGCTTGCGTTTGCAGCACTAATGAAGCAATAGCCAGCCAGCTGTAGTAAACAAAAGCTACCACTGGGTGGCTTTTGCTTCATTGGTGCCGGACTCGGAGGACGGGGACCAGAGACTACAGGCAGGAAAGCTGCAGCTGCATCTCGGTAAGTGCTATTTTTTTTTTTTTTTTTAAATAAGCACTAGCTGTGGGTTTTTTTCTGAGTTTTCCAGGCTGGAGGAGCCCGGAAAACTTAGAAATAAAACCGCAGCTTTTAAAACATATTTATGTTTGCGGTAGGTTCAGCTTGGGGCCCTCTGGGCTCCAATCTGAAGCTACCGCAAACATAAATACAACGTTGTTGTGTTTCAAAAACGCTGTGGTTTTTCCTTTGAAGTTTCTCGCGCTCCTCCAAGCCGGAGGAGCCTGAGAAACTTAGAAAGAAAAACCGCAGCGTTTTTGAAACACAACCGTGTTGTGTTTCTGCCTTCCGTGGCTATCACTTTGGATCTCCGGTGCTCCCCCGCGGGAGCACCGGAGACCCAAAGTGAAAGCCACGGCAGGCAGAAACAATGCAGTTGTGATTCCATGCCGCTGTGTTTCTGCCTACAGCAGCTTTCACTTTGGAGCCCGAGAGCCCCAAAGTGAAAGCTGCTGTAGGCAGAAACACAACGCGGTTGCATTTCCATGCCGCGGTGTTTAGAAACAACGTTTTTGTATTTTTAAATGCTGCAGTATTTACAAATCCAAAAACGTTGTTATTCTGAATGCTGCAGCTTTCGCTGAGTCTCTCCTGGACTCCCTCAGGGTTGGGGGGAGCCCAGGAGACTCCCAACGAAAGCTGCAGCATTCAGAATAACAACGTTGTTGTATTTGTGATTGCTGTGGTTTTCCAACCACGGCAATCACAAATACAACAACGTTATATTTTTATTTGGTGCACCTCGGCTTCTTGCCTTCATTTTACGTTTTTTGTGCTTCCCTGGGCTTGGGGAGCACAGAAAACGTATAATGAAAGTGAGGGCAGCCTCCTCTTAGGCTGCAGTAGCAAAAGCTCCCAGTAGGGGGCTTTTGCTGCATGTTTAGTGCCGCAAAGGCAGAGCCGAGGAGGTTGCCTGAAATCACAAAATGGATGCCCCCAACACTGAAGTCATAAGCAGTGAGGTTATAAGTGAACATGGGTGTGGTGTGGTGGTTGTGTGCACGTTCTAGTGTCATGGCTGCAGACCATGCACCCAAAACTAAACTTATAAGTAGTCAAATTAGAAGCACCATGGTTTTGATATGCAGCAATGGTTGTGGGTAGGACCTATAGTCTTGTTTGCTTGGCCGTAGGGTGTAGGTGGTAGTTTATACATGAAAGATGCTAGGCCCAGCCTACAGCCACTGCACCATATTACTGCCAAAGATTAGCTGTGTAGATTCACATATGTATGAAATGACTAATTATACTTGCTGTTTAATTTGTTCAGAATCCATATATGTCTTACACGACTGTAGTACTTAGCGGAACTAGCCTTTTTTAATTTCTGTGATAAAAGAAAAAAGCATGTTAATGTTTGCATTTTAAGATTTATTACATTGTATAATAGACAGTTTAGCTTTTTTTTTTACCCTCATATTTAGTTTACAAACCAGTGTACTGTGCATTTTTCTCAGTTTCTCTGTTTTTCAAATCCTTGGGTCTGGGGAAATAAAATCCTTGTCGGATTAAAAAAACCTTTATTTGCAATGCTACAAACTATTTCTTTGCTTTCTTTGCGTATTTCCTTGTTCTTACTGATTAATAATTATGTTTGTTGCCTTGTTGCCGCATTCTAACTATTTGTACTCTTTCACTTCATTTTTTGGTAATGTTGAAGTACACATTAGTTATTACATTTTGGCTTTAGGAAGATTAAATACGCATTTGTAAGATTAGCTGGCAATCTCTGCTTTAGAGTAATGGTGCTATCATTACATTCCACCCATCCACATTTCTTTTTAATGTATGCAGTGGAGTGACCTGCATTGGTTGCAGCTCCTGCATGGTAGATTATACCTACTGTTGTAAAGGTTTTCTTTCCAAGTGACACTTCACCGTGCGTGCATCCAGTGAGCTTGCAGTTGTTTTTGGTACCATCTGCATTATAACGCAGAAGCACAAGTATTATGTACTTACTATGTGTTTGTATTAGTAAGGTGGAGCGATTGTCTGAATTGCACATAGTACATAATCTGCCATGGTTTGCATTCTGTACTAGTTGCTGAAATGGAATGGATTCACAATTAGGTATGGATACATACACAAATCGCTCATTTGGGATTTGTTCCTGTGTCGCATTGCTACATAGAGTGCATGTATGTTTCCACGTGTATGAAATCTGGAGGAATTCATATATAAGTATGGTTTTGTTTTCCAGTACTTGTAGTAAGTACATTCGAAATTCTTGTTGATCTTGTGAGTTTATATTGAATCTCACCATTCCAGCACAGTAGTCCAATTCTGGTCTTATTCCGTGAATACTGTACGTGTTGTCAGGATTGTTTGTTGTGTTTCTATGAAGGACTAACATTTGCAAACACAATTGGTCTGTACTGTGTAAGTAAATATCAACAATTGGTGGCAATTGAAAAAGAATATTCATTGCTACATTTGCATAGCAACTAACACCAGTTTCATTTGAAAATTTGAATGGACCAGCTAGTTCTGTATCCGAGTGCTTTTTTCTGAGTTTCTCTTCCTTCTTTGAAGTAGTACCTGGTTTACTTTCCCCTAATAGGTTCTTCTTTGCTTGTGGTAATTGATGAACCTTTACCTTCTTTTGTTTTCTTTGAAGGATTTGCTTTCAGCTTCTGTTGCATTTCTGTTTGAATTAGTTTTCTTTTACCACGTTTTACTTTTTCAGGAACAGGATATTGTTTCACATGGGGGGGGGGGTGTAGAGTGAACGTAGTCTATTGTACTCTAAAATGCAAGGAATATCAGCGTTCACTTTACTTGCATCAAAGTTGATTAGAAATAGACCGTCAAGTGTACGCAAGCGTGATAGTGCTATGTAGCTCATGCCTTCCTTAAAGACTGTTTCCTATATCTATCAATGCTTTGTCTTGGGTAAGACCTTGGGATTTATTAATGGTGAATGCATATGCAAGAGTTAGAGAAAATTGTTCTCTACGTACATGCATGTCTTTGAACAGAAGGAATCGAGCAGCTAAGTGTCTTGTTCTTTTCACTTCTGAAAGTTTGTCAAAGCGAATATTGACAAACTGAATGTTGTCACGTGGGTATGATTGAAAGCCAACAACTGTACCCAGTGCTCCATTAACTAGCCCTTGCACCACGTCAAGGTTATGTTTAAGCATTACTCTACAATTTAAGGATAATTTAATATTTTTTCCAACCCAGCTGTGTTGAAGCGATTTAGTCTTGTTGTGGCTTGCTCACACATGGGTAGTGTCATACCATGTACGTCTAGTTTGTGTGTGGCGCAAATTTCTATTATTTGTTGCATTTCTTTAATTAACATTGTTTCATTGTTTCATTGAATTTGAAACAGCTTGCAAGAGTTGGCATGAAGGCCATACAATTGACATTTTTCTGCGCTAATTGTTCCATAACATCAGTAGCACATGCATTATCGCCATAAAGTGCATGAATGTGCCGGTTTTTCAATATTGCTTGTGCTTCTTGAGATAGTACAGCAACTCTAATACTTTTTAGGATGTTGGCATAAGTGAGATCTGCAGATTGCCGCATGTTTTCTGTTAATTCTCTGTATTGGAAATGTTGCCAAAGGTTGACATTTCCTATGCTGCCAACAGTTTTACAGCACAGTTTGTGTCCTAAGGTTTTAAAAATAGGTTCACCTTTCACTGGTGTCAATTGTAGAAGATCTCCGAAAACGATAATGTGTTTCCCTGCAAAGAGTTCTTCGTAGTTTGTTTTAAGTACTTTGTGCTATCTGAGGTGAATCAAAGGCAACATTAGGTTGGAGACCATGCTCACTTCATCTATTAATAGCATTTTCATTTGCTTTAATACTCTGCGTAGTTCCATTGCAGCTTCTGCAGAATGTTTGTAATAGTCTAATTTGTTTTGGTATTCTACTGAAAGAAGTAGTAATCGGTGTAAAGTGACACCGCCTATGTTGTAGGCAGCTAAACCTGTGGAGGCAGTTACAACAGCTGACAGTTTGTTGTTTGTCAATTGCTGGAGGAACTTGCTGATGCTTTTGATTAAGAATGTTTTTCCTGACCCAGCTTCACCACTGACGTACAGCAGTATTGGTTTGTAATTTTGGCAGGTACATTCTTTATTTTCGTGTTGTACACCATGTGCAATTTGTTTTGTTACGTCTTCAAAAATGGTGCGCTGATCTTTGTTAAGTTTTACTTGTTGTACAGTTAAGTCTTCTATATTTTCTTGATAGTGACACATGGTGCTTTCCACTTCCATCATAGCTAATTCTGCCTCATTTGCTATTAGTGGCTGTCCTAGTGTTTCATGGATTCCAGAAAGTTGACTACTGTCGAAAGAGTCCTTATCTAGTTGGGCTGAAGTTCTTCATGTTGCTGTTCATTGTGCAACATTGTTTTGTACTGCGTAAAGTTCACATCGGTGATAGCGCTTTCATTTGCTTTGAAAGCATCTTCATAGCAGTCATAGTTATCTAGTATCTCTTCCTCTTTTCTCCATGGTTTAAAAAGTTGTAGCAGAGACATGTAATAAAGGCTCTTTCTGTTGTGGAGTTTTTAATGACAATTTAACATGATTAATTAAGCTTCGTTTGGTAAGTTTCACTAAGCTGCCTTCACAATCTGTGACTCTATATCTGCCTTTGCTTTCATCGGGTTTTATATTATTTTTGTATGCAAAGTTTTGAGCTATGTGGTACAGACACATGCTTCCCAAAGTGCTTCTCCTGTTAGGATAGTATGTGTCCAGTAAAACATGTTTTTAAATGCCTTGGCTGTTGGAATAATTTCTTGCTATTGTTTCTATGTCCTCTCTAGATTTAGCAGGACCAAGACTTAGCCATACTATGTTGTCTGATTTTCCGTAAAAAGCAGTACCGGTTAAACGATCTGCTGCTTCATAGGCACCATATTCTCTATGAGAGAGCATTTTTATGCCTAGGCTGTACAATTTTTGAGATAGTGTTTTGTCTGATGATAGGTCATGCCAGAGGTCTTGAAGCTCTGTTTTTTCTGCTTTTGTTAAGTAGGCTGTAACATTGTGCAACAGCAGTGGAATTGTCTGCAATGTATTGCACATCTATGTTTGCATTCCATAAGAGGGCAATGATTGCATTGTAATCATTGATATATTTCGATTCTTATGTTCTTTTTATGTAATACCTTTTCTTAGGTGATTTACCTTTAACACTATGTCGAACTGAAGACATGAAGTTGTTCACTTCACCTGTTTCTGTAACTGGTCTAGGGAAACCAAACCTGCATTTGGTGTAGTATTTCCCTTTGTTTTTGTATTTGCGACGACAATATTTGCCACATTTGTGTCTTTGAAATTGTACTATCTGCCCATGCAGGTCACTATGTGTCCGTTGACAGGGATTTCACAAGTGGCATATTTTTGGATGAACTGCAAAACAGTGGCATCAGTGTCGTGACCAAATTTAGGTGCACCTTTGATGCATAAAAGCATGTGAATATGTGGTGCACCTCTCGCTTGGTATTCTTTTCTCCAAAAGAAGTGTTGCACTTCTCCGAGGGGTGGAACAGTTTTATTGCAAATCAAGTGTAGCATAGAAATGAAACGATGATGGAAATATCTTGAGACATTAACTGGATCTAGAGAGCAAAGTTTTCCAGGTGTTAATAAATGTATGTTGGTTTTGTTGCTGTTTGATATGCGTAGGAACTCATGTAAATCTTCCCATGCATATTCTGCACAACTTAGTGTAACAAACCAAGTCGGTGGCCCAAGGTTTCTGATCATACAACGTACGTCTCTGTGCCGTCAGAACCAGTATTCTTTTAAACCACGCATTTTTTCAAACAAATTTGTTATACTTGATTGTAAAACCTCCATATTTTTCTTGTACTTTTTGTATTAATTGCGTAGCTGACATATTTTGAAAGTGGGTTCCAGATTTCAAAATGTGTGCAACTCCGTAACATAGGGTTGCTGGTTCACTTTCAAAGAGTAGGTGGAATATGTATTCCACATTTTGTCTAAACCTGGGATCTTCCGAATACATTCGTAATGAGCGGTATTCTGATGCCGTAATCTGAGTGGGTTTATCATCGTATCTTCCACCTTTGCCAGTAGGAAATAGCAGTGGAAAAGCACGTGCTTCTATACTTTTTTCCCATATGTTCATTGGTGAAGCTTTGGTTTGTCGCATTTGGTAAGTTTCTAGTGCATCATCTATGCTTTCATTGGAATGCAATGGATGAATTGTGTACTGGTCCAAAAGAGCGGATACTGCAGCAGGATCCAGCAGTTCGAATTGTCCAGTTTCTAATGACTCTTCAATTATTTCAGTTGTTTCCCTTAGGCTTTCTTCAATATTTATTTCCTTGTAAAATTCGTTATTCTGTTTTAGATATTGCAAGGTTTGTCTAACTTTATGTAAGTCCACCAGTTGCCAATTTTTTTTGTCTTTTGTTGGTACACCATTTATCAAGACAATTAAAGAATGCTTTATTGAACATTGCACTCCTAGAGTGTGTACATTTTCTGTTAGATCTAATGGCAAATAAACTACTTTGCCACGAATGCCTTTCACCAATTCAGAGGGAGGTAATTTTACTGTTTTTGGGTGAAGGCATATAATTGCTTGAAATGGGTGAACTGTTGAATTATGATACTCTCATACAAATTGAGTTGTGCAGGGTTTTTGGTAGTGGAAACAATTCCAAATTATTTGTGATAGCACGTGAAGGAGTTTGGTTGTTTAGTTTTGTAGTACAGTAACTGCAACATATTAGGGGTTCACTTATTTGATATTTGTTTCGGCTAAAAGGTAGAGAGCTACTTCAAACCATTTCGAATCTTCATTGCCTTCTATTTTGTATGCTACTACTATATTTGTTGTGTTCCTTTTGTAAAACGTTCTGCGGCAACACACACACACACACACACGGTTTGGTATTTCAGCCGATGCACTTTTAAATTTTAGTATTTCTTTTTTGTATGTGTGTAATAGAAGGTTGCTATGTGCTGAATTGTTGCTAGTCTGTTCTAGAACTATTGCATTTTGTAAGTGGCTTTCACTTCCAAAATATTTTCTCTGGATACAGTCAATTTCTTCTTGTAGATATTTGGGTGTACCATGCAGAAGAGGGTGATTTAAATTGGCTAATTCTGAAGCTGGACTTTTAGCATAGTATATTTTATACACTAGATTTCTTACATTTGAATGATGTATTGATATCCTTTTGATATCATGGAAGGTGCTTTTGCAAATAGGTCCAGAAATGCAGGCTAATGAATGTCCATGTAGACCTGTGTATTTGCGCACTGGACAGATATCCATATTTTGCATTACTTTCATTTTAATGTTGTCTTTCCCTTTCACATACTGATTGAGGAACTGACGTAAAGATTTGAAAGATTTGTTAGGAATGGCACACATTGACGTGCACAGCCATTTTTATACTGGACGGTCTGGTTCTGTCAAATCGAGAGGTAATTCAAAGTTTTCAGGGGATACTTGAAGCAGTGCGTCTTGTTCCATGATGCTATTATTGATTTTTTCATACCCTCGTCCACTGCTATGGATGGCAATTGTGTTTGATTGTGTTTGTATGCTTCTTCATTAAAATATGGTTCTGTGGTTGTTGTGTGACTCCATTGACCTCCCCAAATATGTAAGAAGTTATTTTGTTCACATTCCGTTTATTGATAAGTTTCTTTTGTAGTTTGGTACTTAGTTTTGTTAGTGCTTTCATCCTATTTAACACTAATATAAACAACTTCCTTTTGAGAAGGATTGCACTGTCCACGAGAGCTTGCAGGATTAATTTTCTACGGTAGGTTTTAAGGGTTGAGGATTTCGGTCCTCTTATTAGATTCTGAAGGACTCTGGTGA
This sequence comes from Ambystoma mexicanum, assembly GCF_040938575.1. Taxonomy (NCBI): domain Eukaryota; kingdom Metazoa; phylum Chordata; class Amphibia; order Caudata; family Ambystomatidae; genus Ambystoma; species Ambystoma mexicanum. The sequence goes on from NC_090936.1 coordinate 990,891,478, forward strand.
AACATTTTTGCTAAAATGCTTTTTTTTAACTATAGGTTCTTGTTACTATATCAGGATTAATAGGAGCATTGTTAGCAGTACTGGTAGCCGATATTTTTTTGTAAAGTGTTTTGGATTTCGTGCCACATTTTGTTGGAGGAGGTCAAGTTTCAGAAGTTGGAGCTTCATTTGTTTCGCTAAACGACTATTAGCTGTTTTGTTCCAACGTTCTCTACAAACTCTGCTACAGATGGATGCTTAGGTTGGAACCTTATTTTTATTTGCTCCAATTCTGCGTTCCTTTCTACAAACTTGCTTTTTGGTAGGCATTCTTTGGGGTCTGTTGAAAAAAAGAAGGCATGGTTTGGTCTGTATGTGTGCATGAGTTTGATGGGGAAGCTCTTTGTGGTGGTGTGTGAATGTGCATAGGCCTCTTACAATGATTTGGGAAGGCTATTTTTCTGTTTGTATACCACTACAATGTGCTTCAGATGAGAGTACAAAGTGGGCTAGTGGTGAGGAGAAGCATTAATAGTAAATGTAATGGCATAAATTTGAAACAGCTATTCTTTTTCTAGTACTAACATTCTAAGGCT